>NC_140577.1:7480699-8045699 GCF_057381845.1 Rhamphochromis longiceps
TGTAAATGATGGGTCATCCAGTGGTTACGGGGCCATACATGCACCCTCTCTCTCCCCCCCCTGCAGCCCTCGGACAGCAAGGATTCGGATGATCGTGGCTTCCACGCTGCTGTCATTGAGCGGGGCGGGCGAGAACCACAGAGGGCTGCTGGGAAGGCAGCTCCGATCTGGCTGGAGGTAGAAAAGATCGCTGCGCTGCCTCAGCGATGCGGGACTACATGAAATAGAAGAAAATGTGTTTTTAAAAAAAGATAATAATAATAATTTGAGGTCATTAAAGTTAGACATCTCTAAATGTAAATACATTTTAAACATTTTATACCTTATTTTAGCGTTGATACAGAACTGTTTCAGTTTCTTATGCATTAAATGGGTTCGCAAATTTCAAACTAGGAGTAGTAATACAGCTGATAGATGGAGATAAAGGGTGATAAGGCATAAATCCCTAAGGAGTTAGAGACACCGACCACTTGGAGAGGTAGAACTCATAGAGTCTGACTGGACAACGAAGGGGGTTCTCCTGGTTCTCCATCATCTCCAGCAAATCCTCCTCAGACTCGTTTTTCTTAACCTTCTTAGCTGGGACGTCATACGTGTCTGAAGAACACACAAAAACCACAACAACATGACTTAAGTAAAAATGTAAACTTCCATGTCATACAATTTACTATACATGAATTTCATTTGGGCCCTCAGCGGTTTGGTACCTGACTCTTCCTGGTTTGTACAAGTAGGTGGGTGGAAGCGTAGGAAGGTGGTCTTGGTGTTGCTCTTGCTGGTTTTGGTGCAGAGTGTGATGTTTGCAAAGGACAGCCGGCGGTGCTGCTCGACTGTGGTGAAGCCAAAGTACTTGCAGAAGAAGAAGAGCAGCGTGTTGAGCAGGACAGTGGGGGAGTACGCCCCCAGCTGTTTACAGTCCCACAGAAACTGCTCCTCCACACAGGACAGGACACAACCTGCCAAAAACAGCAGGCAGCTGATGGACCTGATCAAAATATCAAAGACAGGAAAAAACGTGGTGCTGAAGATAATTTACCTCCACCTGTGACTGAAGGTTTAAGGATCTTGGTCAACTCAGTGGAAAACCTGTCGTAGATGAGATCACTGAATATGTTCTCCAGCCGACCGTTCTGAACCAAAAACTACAGAGAAAGACAAAAACCAATATGGCTCATTAAACACTAAACACAGGATATGGTTATGACAAACAGGTGGGTGAGAAATTAACAGAAAAAGTAAACAATCGCTGAGTGTTGGATCACTGTGCCCACGGAGCAGCATGAAAGCCCCATGACACTCACCCAACCTCTAAATCTTATCATCAATGTGGAAGCTTGTGCTGTAAAAACAAGTCCACCTCCATCGACTCCGCCCAAATCACCAGAACACAAACGTCATGAAGCCCAGAATCCCCAGCCGAGAACACCAGCGTGCTGTGTGAAAAACATGCACACTAGTGTCTAAAGCCAGCATGAAGATATAGTTTAAGCCAGCCAGCAGACGTAGTAAGTGAGAGAAGGGCCCAGAACGCCACAGAAGCTGAGGGACAGCAAACAGACCCAAAAGTCCAAGAAGGGCGCTGGCCAGCACAACCCAGGCACCATGGCCAAAAGCACAAGACCACCAGCAGCCCCAAAAGGAACCCACCCAAGCCCCACACTCCTGGACCCCCATCAATCTCGGAAGCAAGAGCCACCCAGAGAAGGAGCCAGAGAGCCAAGTTAGAAAGAACCAGCAGGATCAGGCAGCCCATTTGTTAATAATTATAAATGTATATATTGTAATTTCTAGTCTTACCAGCTGAATGCTGAGGCAGAGGTAGAACAGCCTGCCGGGGGAGTACGGCTCTCCATCGGACTGTTTCACCTCCCTGATGAAGCAAAGCAGGCAGTCGCTCAGTTCAGCCACAGAGCAACGAAGGAGGTCCGCCTTCAGCGTCAGTGCATGAGCTAACAGATGAAAGAGTCATGAAAAGGTTTTAGTGGATTAGCTTTGACATCATTGCCTTCATGAGACAAAATACAAAAAAAATAAAGTTACACTCAAATTGTATTCATCTGCTCTTTTTTTATGAATTGTCTCAGAATGGAAAAACAAAGGTTTCTCACAGGACTATGGATTTTATGGTCTCTATACGAAGGTCAAACTTGACCTTGTTTTCCAGCTACAGGACCTGGGCATCGTGCAGTCACTGAGTCGACCATGAACTCCTCTGTGTACCAAAGTATTTGGCTTTGGAGTCAAACGTGAGGCCCAAACTGAATCATGGAACAGGACAATGATCCCAAGCACAGCAGGATGGCTCAGAATGAATAAAGTCACAAAGTCCAGACCTGAACTGAACTGAAATGCTGTGACAGGACCTTAAGAGAAATTTATTCCTGCTAGATTCTACAATGTAGAGGGTGTAGTTACTTCTTCACTGGAAAAATGGGGAAATTTTCAAACAGCAGCATGAAGTTCTTAAAAGTTAGAAAAAGCTCCATCCTCTACCTGCACATATGCACGAACAAAGCAGAAAACAGCATGTTTATGACTATAGTAGTGTTTGCTGGGATTTTTCCACCTGAATTTTTTTAAACTCACTTCAAAGAGGGAAAAAATCTAAAGCTTACAGACAAGTAAAAAATGTTACAAAACATACAAGAAACGGGCTCCGGGTTGGTTTGCGACTCTCTCCACTTGATCCATCTCTTCCAGGCATCAACTCCACATTGACTCTTGAGTGTGTTTTGCTTTGAACACACTGGTTGAGTAAAGTCTGTTTTAGGAGCGTCTTGCTCATCTTTCTTTGAAAGCTGCTCCAGGTTACAATCCTGAGACACACAGAAGAGTCAAAACCACAGAAAGGAAACATCACGCAGCTTCTAACCAGCTCAGCTGGTTTCTTACCTTGTTCTTGTCTTTGTCCAAAGTTTGTGGTACTAAAATTGGAGCAGGAGGAGCGACGGGTGATCTCTGAGGAGTTTCCAGAGCTGAAGGAGGAGAAAGAGGTGGGGGGTCAGGAAGAGGACTGCTGGGCATGTCCTCATCTGAAACTGGAGGGGAGGTTTTGTGGCCACGCGGCTGAGTGACCGGCCCGGCGCTGGTATCAAAGAAATCCTCCTGGTTGTCAAAAGTGGGCTTAAAATCTGTACGCAAGTCACTGCTGCAGCTCCTGGTGTGGTCTGAAAATAATGAAAAAAACAAGAGAGAGAAACAGTTCTTTTATCCTTGATATTTTTTATTATTAGAGAAAAAAAATATGTGCACTTATTACAGGAACACAGCACCTATAATCCAAGATCTTTTACAAAGCACATTCTGACATCTCAAAGCAGTAAAACCAGCAAGTTCAACAACTGCAGCTAAATGGAGTAGAGCCAGCTGTTATTATTACTAACCCGAAAAACACACTGTATGTAAGTGTTGTTGAAGCTAATAGTAACCTGTGTATTAACATTATTAACAGGTAATACTAAGGTGTGTTTGTTTACAGGAAACATCACTAATCAGCCCTCTATGGTGACACAGGATCTTTGACACCGCTGTGACTGTCACGTCCATCCCGAGTAAACCGAAACATTAAGTCATAAATGACTGATGAGATCATAACAATGACACAAACAGTTGTTTGGCTCAGTTTGGTTCATGTGTCCATAAATGATGGAAACTAACTTTTCTTACCCGAGTACTACAGGTCGTCCTGTCCCTGTAAAAATATAACTCTGTAATTATTTCATGTAATTAAAAACAATTCTTACCCTCCAGGGATGAAGGCTTGGGTCTTTCTTCCTCTTTTATCATTTTTCCATGCTTCTGCCCTTCCTCGCTCTGCTCTATCTCCGTCTCAGGCCTGATGTTGAGCTCGCCCTGTAAGTTTTCAGGATGCAAACTCTCCTTTGTGGATTTCACCGTTGCCTCAGAGCCATCTGTGTTCACAGGGAGGACCAGGGGCACAGGCAGCTGTGGGAAACACAGACTTAAGACTCGGGTTTCTACTGAGTTTAAAAGGTTGAAATGCGGCAAATGACAAATGTACTTAAAGTTAAAAGCAGCAGGACAAACAGCTTTCAATAAATTATCATCGTTTTTTAAATGAACCACAACTCAGAAATGTTTTTTCCCTCAAACAGAAAAAAACTTCAAGGATTTTTAAAAAATATGTAACCTAGAAATGACAAAGCAACATTTAAGTACTTTTAAAGAATGAGAGCATTTATCTTACAGTAATGGTCTCATATTTGTTTAAGATCAAAGATGTGTTTTACTTACCAGTAAGGGCAGGCCCACCGGCTGTGGGGTGTACTGGCTGTACATGTTCATAGGCACAGGAACGTAAACCGGCACTGGGACAGGCAGGACTACGACTTTAGGATCACAACGGTCTTCTAACAACAGAAAAGAAAAAATTGAGTAAACACCAAAACTGTTAATTCTGAAAAGATGGTACCTGTTCATGTTTCACAACAGACATTTTATGTGCTTCACCTTTTTGTGTCTCTATGTTAAGAGCCTCTTCTGTACAGGAGACCCCTTTGTTATGAACCAGCGGAGTACAGATGATCGACTTGTTCTTGAGCTCCTTTGGGACAGTCTGAACGCTGGCCTGAAGAACAGACAGGTCACAAAAACACCTTCAACTACGATCAAATCAAAATGACGACAAAGACAACTTCATTTGTAACACAGATCATATTATTAGGTCATTCTGAAATTTAGCCACTTCTAATGTATCAAAACAGAAGTTTATATAGAGGCACATTGATTAAAACATCTTTGCAGACTTACATGTCCAATGACCTTTGTTTGAATGTCAGTGATGGAGCCTGTGGAGAAATGATAACCAGAAAAAACATGGCAACAACTATAGTCAGAGCAGCTAAAACAAAACACACACAGCATCACAATTTCCCACAATTACTACTCAGTTTATTTCCTGGGTGAAATATCACCATGTGTTAATAAATAATGTGCCTGTGTGTGTGCGTGTACCAAGCTGTGGAGAGGCTGCTGGGCCGCTGTGCTGCCTGGTCAGAGCATTAGCCAAAGATAAAACATTCCCAATGACAGGAGAGGACTCTGCTGGTGCTGCAGGTACTGGAGATAAAGAGACTTCTGGAAAGAGAGGAGAGCCAGTCAGTGGTGCCAGTAACTGATTAAACTGCAGCACAGATTTATAAAGCCTGTAACTGACCCAGGACTCGAGAACAAATTATAGCCTTCACTTAACCAGGAAGCTCCATCAGGAGCAAATGAAACAGCAAATGTGCATACCTCCGTCGAGCATCTGAACCTTGTTACTGCAGAAGTGCAGGAGACACTTCATGCCACAGAAGTATTTGACCTCTCCCAGCAGTGGCAGACTCTGCTTTAGTTTCCCTTTGTTACTGCAGGTGTCACATTTTGCCACCTGAGAAAAAAATCAGTTAGGAGAAGAATTGGTGATTAAATTGTCTTTTTACAAATTATATTCAAGGGTAAAAGGAAAAAGAACCTTCATCTGCAGCAGACAGACTGTGCAGAGTGTGAGCATCACCCTTCACTTACATGGATGAGGAGCATTTTGTATTTTGAGCAGCAGGCTTCAGAGCAGAACTCGATGTCCGTGTCTTCACCCGGTGTCGTCACCAGACTCTTGGATATCGACTGGCAGTAACTGCACGAGCGACAGTGTTTACCCCACTTCCCTTTTAGCTCTTGACAAAAAAGTGTCTTGCAGGCTGCGAGAAGAGAAAGATGAGGCTCCAGTAAACTTCCCAATCATGTGAAATGGACCATAAACAAACTACACTGACATGTTCTCCCTACCATCGCTGCAGAAGCAGCAGTCTTTGCCGCCGACTCTCTTGACGTCTTTGATGATTCTTTCATTCTTACAGTATTCACAGGTAGCCGTGATGCTGTTGACCCTCTTAAATTCTTGAAAACAGGCCACACTACATGCAAAGTATATTTTTTCCTGCACACAAACATGGTTATATTTTGATAAAAATCTGTCCACATAAACATGAATGTTTCTAACAGCTTACAGGTGACAGAGAGACAGTTTAACAGCTGGTGTAAAACAGTGTTGAACTAACAATGCATACAATCAAGAGAGGAAAAAAAACAACAAAATTTTCAACCCACACAGCCCTCACTGTTTGTGGTTCTCCACATTTAAAGAAAGGACGGGAGAATGGTACCTTTCTCTGGATGACTTTGGGTGTAGTTAATACGATGCTTTGACACTGGGCGCATAGCAGCTTCGGTGGTGGATGGAGGAAATCCCTTTGACTTTGATCGGGGACTCCTGCTGGATTCTGGCTCTCCTGTAAATCAGACAAAAGAAAGAAATGGGCGAGCCATTGTTCAAAACTTCTGATAGAAATGTGACAAACAAAATCTTAAAGTCAAGCTTGCTGTAAAGAAAGTATTTCACCTTTGGGTGCTTTTAAATGTTTTTGGGTGGGAATCGAGGGCTTTGTTTTATTAGCATATATTAAATACATTACCCTGAAATCCATGCCACACTTAAGAGTGCAGAAGTTTCTGATGGAGGCATCTGACATGGCAAGGTGACAGGTTGGCACTGCAGTCTTACCACAGTGGTCACAATTCAATGAGGCAGCTGAGGAGAAGGGGAGGTTTAATCGAGGAAAGCATGAAACTGAGCAGATTTATGTTTGCACCTTTGAATTTGAAGTCTTTTCATACAGTTTAAAAAATGCTTTATCTCCAGGTTTTACTTTTATAAATAAAAAATAGTTAACACACAATGAAAGTTTGAAGCTTCTGAGTTACAAACAGAACTAAATAAGACAAACAGAAGCTGAACAAAGCATCCGTCCCGTACCTGATGAATTGACAGCCTGGATCTTGAATGCAGACACGCAGCTTTTGGTGCAGAAGAGCTCCACAACATTTTCACTGCTTTTGTTTTCAACCATGTCTGATATCGGAGAAGTGTTACGGCACATTGTGCACGGCTGCGGGGTTTGGATTTTCTGTGCAACAACAAAAAGCAAAGACTCAAATTCAGCTCGTGTCATTTTTTGAAGATTAGGAAAAAGTAACATTTTGCTTTTAGAAATTGCCTAAAATCTTAAATGAAAAATGAACCTCCTTTGATCCAGTTTTGTTGCAACCTGCTTACACTTGCAAACTTGCAGCCAAAGCTGCCTCAGATGAGTGTAGCAATGCCCTCTTTTCTTAATGTCATACAGACCCAGCTGTCTAACACTAAGTGACAAAAGCAATCTGAATCCTGGGTTTTTGGCTCATTATTTAACATATCCGATGTGTTTAATATTTGCCACAATACATTCACAACAGTAGGAAAAGCAAACTTTATCCTTCAGACCTGCTTGAATTGGGCCAGGCACTCTTCACTGCAAAGTTTGTTGCCGCCCTCCTCCATCTTGAGCGTGAGCGGTGTTTTACGGTGTGCGCGGCAGTTCGCACAGACTGTGATGTTGTTCATGCCGCAGAACCGCAGAAAACACGGCTCACTGCAGATCTTGTGGATGGTGTCCTCTTTCGTGATCTCGTGTTTGCTCTACAAGAAGATAAACAGAGGTCAGGCTCATTTAGAACACACGAATCCAGCTAACAAATAAACTGCAACTTAATCATCGACTGATGAAACTATTATAGCAGGCAGTGTCGTGTAATTAGATTAGAGAAACTGTTCCCTGGTCTCTTACAATGCAATATCTGCTGCACATGCTGCATTGTGAGTGTGATGAGACAGAAGCCACGGGTATTTTGGTGGACACTTGTTTCTTGTAGTTGAAGGAGGACAGGCAAGTCTGGCTGCAGAAATCCTTCTTTGTCCCCTCGTTATCCAGCGGGGCCTCGAGGATGTCCTGAGGCTCTCTTATCACTCTGAGAAAACGAGGAACGGTAAGATTAAAAAAATTCAATAGAGTGAAGTTTAGATGAAGTTGAAATAAGTTAAAGGACATCAGTTATTCTGTGAATGAGCCTAAAAAGAAGAATAATTAGAGCTGTTGGGTTTATCTAAGCACAAACCCTGCTGGAACAATAAGACAACCAAAGCAGCACCAAAACAAGACACAAGACGGAGCTCTTCGTCTGATCACTCGCGAGGGAAGCCGACTACGGTCAAGCGCTGTTCCTTCCACTTGAACCCTGTCAACCTCGGCCGGACTTCCCGTAGCGCCCCTTTTATTGTGTGTGTGTGTGTGTGTGTGTGTGTGAAAATATGGCCCTGTGAAACCTGCTCAGCCAGGCCTAGCAATGTTTTACTATGTTATCTGCAAAGGAATGCAACTGCCAAGATGACTGGCACGAGGCGCCTCCAACCAGCCCAACTAAGACAAACAACTGTTGTAACTGAACAGATATAGAGTGCGTGTGTTCCACCATACCATATATCACAAAACAAGATGCGACCTTCCCATGAACTTGGTAAAATGGCCTGCATTTGTATAGCGCTTTACTTAGTCCCTAAGGACCCCAAAGCGCTTTACACTACATTCAGTCATTCACACACAGCGCCAGCAGGCACCACCACCAGTAGGCAAACATGGAGTTAGTATCTTGCCCAAGGATATTTGGCATGCAGGAGGCAGCCTGGGATCGAACCACCGACCTTCTGATTAGTGGCTGACCTGCTCTGCCACCTGAGCTACAGCCACCCCTAACTTAACATGTGTATAAGGTACACCTAACAGCAGAAGGGAGTGAACAGAGAATGCACCCAGAACCTTAGCAGACCTAAATAAGGATGAGACATTTAACAACATACAAACAATTATATGTTTCTAAGTACAAATGACAATCTTAAGTTATCACTCTCACAAGAGCAGTCCAGCAACCAAAGACTGGGACTGTTAGACTCACTGAAGACAGAAGTGGCACGTCCTCCAAACTGGTATCTTTTGGTAACATTTCAGGAGGCAGGAAGTGGAGCAGAATGTGCCAGTGTGGTTTTTCCTCTGGTAAACTGTCTCTCCATCCATGAGGACCTGTTTGCAGGCGGAGCACGATGCAGGGACATCCGTGTTGGTGAGCGAGGGCTCTGCAGGTTTGGATTCATCGGTCAAGGAGAAAACCGACCCAATCTTTAAGTCCTCCTGTAAAAACCAGAACAGGAGACGATGCGCGGGTGGAGTGCTGTTTAAATGATCCCTTGGATATTTAGATGATTTAATGTGCTGTCTATGTTTTTCTAGTTACAATAAATGACATCATTGTGTCCAGTAATATCTAACTGAAATAATAAAGAAGTTACTGTATAATGTAAAGGGGAAAATGATTGATAATGATTGAGTATCTTACCTTTACTACATTTGGCTCCTTCTTGATGTCCTGATGAGAAACTGAGGCTGTGAGACTCTGGCTGTACCCCTCATCGATGGGCTCTGTTTTGATCTTGATGAAGAGGCAAGAGAGATTTGGATTAACTGTGTAAGGTTAATAGCAAAGGCCGACATGTGGAGCACTGTAAGGACTCTAACGTAAGTGGTAATGTACTGGAAAGAGATTTAATAAACAGAATTTATTGTAATCATGAATTGCTGTTATCATTCAGTTGTTAATAACATTTATTCTGTCACTGAATCCAAACTGGGTGTGGCTACTAAAGAAGACATTTTTTACATAAAACTTACGCAGTTGAGATGTATTACAGATGGCTTCGCGTCTTTAACCTCACAAACTTCAGATGAAGAGCTTTTCTTGTCTATAAGGACAAAAGCATGAACAATATTTCTGCTTTTGACACCTAAAAGCTTAAAAACTGCTGTCCAACTGCAAAGTTCAGCGAGCACAGCACAATAGAGCACACTTTCTCTGCAGTTTGAAATATGACTGGAGATACCCGTCACAGTGAAGGTCTGGGCCTCGTACACCATCATACACCTGTTGCTGCAGAAGAACTCCAGCCTGCCTTCATCATTTTTATTTTCAATCATGTCTGACAGCTGATGGGACGTCTGGCACATGGGGCAGAGCTGACGAGTGCCAACTTTCTGCAAAGATAACGAATGAAAAATGTGAGATGAAGAACACCATTACCTTAGACATATGTTGTAAAGTATTATGCCTACTCCACATTTATGAAGGTGAGACTCATAATGGTTTTTAAAACTGAACTGAGTGTCTTAAACAGAAGTTATAACACTTTGCTGTTTGCATTTAAGCTGCAAATGTTTTGCTTAACACGTGAAACACAAAGCCTGGTGATGACCTGTTATTAGTTCGTTTAAATTATCGGATGCTCTATGGGTTAAATGTGCCCTGATTTCTTTTTATTTCTCAAGTCCTTAGTTTTCAAACATCCGGTCCTGAAATAACATTTAAAGAACATTTAATAATTTCTGTGCGCTTTCCTCATACTGACACAGTAACAGGATGTCTGGATTATATGATGGAGTTACATTAAGCACAAATACATTATGGGAATATATAAAAGATGGCCTCATGTTACCTGCACATAGCTACTTTACCACGGACATAGTTGCTTGATTATGATTAGTAATTAACAGTTCTAATAACTAAGAATAATAAAACATGCTCCTCGTTCTCTTTCCTCTCAACTAGCCACCTGCCAGCAATCTCTTCCTGTTAAAAAGGAGTCCTTCCTTTGCCCTTTGTTTTAGGCAAATGTGTTGTTTTAGGCACATTCAAGTCTTTTTGTCAAATATGGAGATAATGTGTTTGGGGGTTTTTTTGTTTTGTTTTTATTTCTGCACCTCTTTAAACTTGACCAGACATTCATCACTGCAGAGGGCTTTACTGCCGTCCTCCAGCTTGACCACGAGACATTTGTTGTAGCAGACGGCGTCACACATGTCGCAGAGAGACAAGCGCAGGTTGTTGACTTTGCGGTAGCTCATGAAGCAGGAGTCACTGCAAAGTCTGTGGACCACGCCGTTCAGGGTCACCGTGAGTTTGCACTAAGGTTGGAAACGGAATGTGTTAAGAGTAGTTATTACAAAAATATATTATGAACGTGATAATAATAACAACAAGTTTTAAAGTAAAAGGATGGAAATATTCTGCAGCTTTTTTTTTAAATTGTCACAAACACTCGCCTCCAGCGTTGTCTAAGAATCCTTAAACAGTTCATGACAAATGCGCTACAATCCCTAATGCATATAAAACAGAGTTCAGAGTAATTTACTTTATTTCTTTTCCTTACATAACAACATCTGGCACACATCCTGCACTGTGAACTAGGTCCCTCTTTTGGTGGAGGCTTAGTAGCAGCCTTTTTCATTTTGGATGTGACGGAGGAGAGACATGTATCGCTGCACAACTCCTTCATAGTTCCCGAATCATCCACCGGAGCCAGGATGATGTTTTGAGGTCGCGCAATCACCCTGAAGAAATAAGATGAAAGAGATCAAAGAGATTTCTGAGTCACTGAGATTAAATTTTTTGTAGATCAGCATGTCAAGTTAGCACATTCACAAACCTGTTGAATCTGTAGAATGTTTGTTTTTGTGCATTTAACCCCGCTGCTCATTTAAATGGAGAATTAAAATACAGACTTACTGAAAGCAGTTGTGGCACTTTTTGATGGGTATTTTGATCTCGCAACGCTTTTCATGTAAGCAGGCCATGGAGCAAAAAAACTCCTCTGTGTCTTTCGGCTTGTAAAGTGTCTCTCCTTCCAACAAATTCTTTTTGCAGTGGAAACAGAGCGTGCACTCGTCGGCGATGAGCAACACTGTGTCGTTTGGTTCGACAGCATCCTCCTGTGGGAAGAGCCTCTGTTAGTATATAGGGATTAGAAATCTTCCCCAGACTTGAATGTAAGCTCTGTTTTCTGTGACTGAAGCGGAAAAAGAAACAAAGCATACTCACAGTGTTTGTCTCTTTTGATTGGTTATCGTTTTTTCTCTTCACTGAAGGGAGAAATCAGACATGTGATTACTGAAAATACAGCTGCTGTTCATGACTTGATCAATAACCTTTAGGAGTCACACAGATGAAATTATTAAATATGATCCAAACTTTCCTCCTCCACACAAAGTCAACGTAAGGCTTGTTGGGACACACTTAAGAAACACTTACTGGATTTATCTCACATGTTGGAGGCATATGGACACTTTTTAAATAGAAGATGTCAAGACGAATGAAGAGAATTATAATAAAGGGAAAAGAAATCGATACTTCTGTTAAGAACTTTCAGAATAAAAGCAAAGACAGGATGCAGAGATTTGTAAGATGAGCCTTTTACCTACAGTTAAGGTGATTGCTTGGATTTAGCAAGTAAAAGTACAACAAGTCACAACATCACAGACGTCTACCAACAGTATTTGAATTCTATGTTTTTCTGTTACTAGATTTCTCTTTATAGAGACATGTTTGTTAACAAACACATCAATAGTCTTATTACTATCTTCATATAACAACATCATGGTTATTACAAAATAAGAGTTTTTGATTATTTGTAAATCCTGTGAAAAAGTTATCATTCAGTCGCTTTTGGTTTTGAAATAGTGACAGTGAAAATTTGACCACAACACTATCACTTCTGAATATGAGGAAACCTCAAAAGAGTGAAAAGGAAGAAAAAGAGATAGGAGTGCCACTTGAAAGGCTGATTCAGTCTGAACTGTTTTTGCAGTAGTTACACTGCCTCGCTGCTGGATTCTGTGGCTTCTCATGGCTCAGTATGATTTTATTTTACCTTTTAGACGTGGCATCAGAGCACTGTGGTCCTATTTTTTATGAAATCTATGACAACCCAAGATTTTCCTCACACCCTATTCCTCCACAAGTATGCAGATAAATGCTACACAAACATAATTCATTAATTTCAATTATATTATCATTTCACACTAAACCATCTCTGGGGTTTTGAGGGGGAAACTCTAAGCCTTTCTCTGGCTGTTCCAACCACACCTTTCAGCTAAGAAAACTGAGCTCATTAAAATTAGACAGTAGAAGATTGGAAGAATGTGGCCTTGTCTGATTACTGCTGATACTGGGATGGTATGGACAGAATCTGGCAAGAACAATATGAAAGCATTGATCGATTCTGCCTTGTATCAACAGTTCAGATTGGTGGGGGTCTAACAGTGTGCAAGATCATTTCTTGGCACAGTTGAGCACCGGTTAAATGCCAAAGCCTACCCGAGTACTGTTGCTGACCAATTCCATCCCTTTGTGACCCGATTTCAGCCAAGCTTTGGCTGTCAGAGAGATGGCCTCAGATTTGACTCTAGAATACTTTGGTTTTGGTAAATTCAGTGGTTACAATGTGCCCAAAACCTCTGCCACAGGGCCTGGAAGCAGCCATCCTCTGATGTCAGAATTTTCAGATCATGTCAAACTGGTTCTTGAACATGACGATGAGTTCACTGCACTCAAATAGAACTCACCAGAACCCAATCGAGCACCTTTGGGAGGTGGTGGAACAGGATATTTGCTGACATGCAGCTGACAAATCTGCAGCAACTGTGTGATGCTATCATGCCGACATGAACCAAAATTTATGAAACTATACCATGAAGGATTATGGCTGTTTTGAAAGCTAAAGGGGTCAACACAGTGCTAGCAAGATGTACCTGATTAAATGTCTGGTGAGAGAATAACTTGTATGTGATAAAAACAGTTTAAATTGTTTCGTTTTAAGAAGTGAGTGCTATACGTCTTTTATAACGTCTCTGATTTTGACCTGAAGATCCAGTAAAAAGATGTGAAAAATGGACGTTTGACAGATTCACTGTGGATTACCTTGATCCATCTCATCTGTCAGTCGCAGCTTGTAAGATTTCACACAAAAGCGGCCGCAGAAGAGCTGCACCACGTTCTCATCGTTTTTAAAGTTAACCATGTCAAAGACAGGTCGAGAAAAGAGGCAAGTGGTGCAGCGTAGGAGCATCCTGGAGTTCTGCAGAATAAATGTTTTTTTAAAAAGAGATCTTTGGGTTTTTGTGTAGATTATTACAACATTTTGGTCCCACAACTTTGCATTTTCCCTCTCTGATGTATCCGCACCTCTTTGAACCGCTTCAGACAACCACCGCTGCAGAATGTTTTGTTATCATCCTCCAGCTTCAGCGTGAGCGGTTTGCTGCAGCACACAGAGCTGCAGTTCTCACAGATGCCCATGTTGTTCTTGCAGAAATCATCGAAGCATGCGTGGCTGCAAAACCTGATGACTGCCTCGTTCAGGGTCAGCTCACATTTGGTCTGAAGTCAGTGAGAAAGGAGCCGTGGACATAAGATCATGGATTATAAAAAACTTTTTTGTTTAGTTATTAATATTAATAAAATGCCATTGAACGGGATAATAAAGACATACAGCTCTTAAAGGAGACACTGTGATGTGCATGTACATGCAATTAAAGGCAACAAATACGATTTTTTTTAACCATAATAAAGGGAAAAATAAAAACTCTGAACACCCAGGTATCAAAAGAAAAAAAAAAGTGCTTACACTGCAGACTTTTTTGCATATGTTGCAGACTGACTTTTGTGTTTGGGTGGATGCAGACTTGAAAGAGCTCAAGCAAGCCGGGCTGCAGAAGTCCTTCATAGTTCCTTTAGTGTCCACAGCAGCCATGATGAGGTCCAGAGGCTGCGATATCGCTCTGATCGAAGGGGAGGACAAACACTTAACACAGACACTTATATATCCTATAACCATCCTACCTGCTCAGCGACAAACAGGAGAAATTAATTAAATAATCGTCACCTGCTGGACAAAGCGATTCATTCAGCAGATGATTCCATCAGGAGCTGCTCTGAAACACGGGTCTAAACTGAGCAATCATCTGGTGGCTGCTTAACTAACAGTGACGTCATGCAGTTTATAACTTAATGTCATTATAATGTCATATTGTTGTATATACTCTTTGGTTATGCTGCCCTCAAGTGGATGAAAGTCTTTAATAGAAATAAATTAAAACAGTCCGTGCCTGTTAGTCATCAAGAACAGAGCACAGTTTCAACAACACTCACTTATGACATTGGTGACAGGTCTTGGTGGCTGGTTTGTTGTAAGAAAACATCTCAAACAGACAGTTTTTGGAGCAGAAGACGTCTGAGAAGCCCTTCTTCTGGTAAGCAGTGTGTCCCTTCATCATGCTCTTTTTGCAGCGGGAGCAGTTCATGTGCACTGCCTGAAATGTAAAAGTGTAAATCACAGAGTTGATTAAACACATTTTTACAGCATTTTATGCACTGATGAGCTACAACACTAAAACCCAAACGTGTAAAACACAGATTGCCATTGCCGTGGTGCGCTAAAGACGATCTCTGACACAGCCCCCAAAGACAGTTCAGCAATAGCATGAGGAGGTGTTCAGCTGGTCTCCAACTCACTAGCGAGAACCACCTTTAATCCACAGACCATGCTAGCAATTTCCCAGAGTCAGACACCTGAACACAGAGATCCTGTGACCACGCCCTGATGGGTCTGAGCTGTTCTGACAGCACGAGGGAGATCTGCCTCTGATAGAGCTGTTCTCATAATCCAAGTGATCCCTTTAATGGTATCAAAGTTTTACTGACAAAAGAAATCAATCTGAGTGTGCAGTGAAAGAAAAACAGCTGGCATGTTTGTCGGACTTAAGAAGATTTTATGTGTTATGAAAATAAAACTAATGGACATTTAGTCTCTTAAAAACTTTAAAAGGCATCCAGAACATTTATGGATTTGATCATTTTCAATTCAGTTCAATTCAATTTTATTTATATAGCACGAAATCACAACAACATTTGCTTCAAGGCACTTTATACTTTAACATAAATAAACTACAACAATAGCGTTTTAATCCTTGTAATTGATAGATAGATTATGGAAAACACCTTTCTACAGGCCTGATATTTCATACATTCAGCTCAGATGATTTCACCGAAAATATATATTTTACAGACAAATTCTACTTCGTTGGAAGAGAAGAAAGTTTTCCTACCTTTTCAGAGCTGGGCTTGTTTGTGACCTCTGTAAGTGGAGTAGGTCTTGCACTCTGTTTCTTGTCATCATGGACGGGTTTATCTTCCACCGGCTGCTTGTTACTCAAAGATGACAACTGGGAAATGTGGATGGGATGCTGCACCTTCTCCTACATTTAAAGAGTAGTTTGTAAAGAATGCAGCGATGCTTACAGACCTCACATTTATTCAACTTTTTAAAAGTGTCATTTTCAGCAGGTTGTAAAACATAACAACAAACTGGACTCACGATGTCTAGTTTTGGGATTACTATCTTCACTTCTTTCATCAGAGCCATGGGCACCGATAGGTTGGTCTTCTTTTCTGTGACTAGTAAAACACATTTCCACTTTAGTGAGTCAAACCTCTCCACAGTTCCCAGTTAACAGAACATGAACCCATTTTTCACCAGATTTAGTTTACCTTCATTTAAAGTGGGAGCAGAAGCGTTACTGTCCACATCCATCCAATCATCATCTTCATCATAGTCCTCCTCCACATGGTTCTCTGTGTCGATATCCATTGCCTCTGCGAGCTCTTCATCAGCACTGTGCTCATCTGGAGACGTATTTTTCTGCTCTCCGTCACCATCCTTGTTGCTCTTCTTGACTTCTGTTGTTGCATCTTCATCTGTTACCCTGGGCTTTGTACCTGAACTGTTTGAGCGACCGTCTGCAGCAATCTCCTCATTTCTATCATCGTCGTCATCAGTGTCTATGTCGATGTCAAAATTCACATTCATGTCCTCATCATCGTCACTGAAATAAATACTTGGCTCAAGAGCTGTGCTAAAAGATTTCTTCTCCACAGGTTTGCTGATGTCACTCTTCACCGGCACGTCCTCTGCCTTGTCTTCTTTCTCTGTGTTCACGGCTTCATGTTCATTTGGCTCCGGCTGCTCTTTTTCAATCTCCTTCTTCTTTTTCTTTCTTTGGCTTTGTTTTCTTTTGCTTTTTTTACCTGTGGAAAAGACAAAGACAGATCTGTAAGAAGAATATCTGCACTTTTCGTACTTTTTAATTTTTAAACATTTCAGCTCACTTTTTAATAAAGAAACATCCTTCGGAAATAAGCAAATAGCTAATATTGTCCCACCATACATCAGTTGAGGACTATACAAGGTGAATCATCTGCCATAATAAACACGAATACCACTCAAAAATAACTGCAGGCACGACTATTATATCACACATCAAAGGAAACTTCTGAACCTTCATCATCTTCCTCAGCATCGCTGTTTCTGGGGGTGACAGGCTCCATGACTGGCTGCAATTCATCTTTAAAGGAAAGAGGAAAAAAGGAACTCGACAGTGGTTCAACATTATTCCAACAAGTGGCGGTAACGCAGCAAGAAAAAAATAAACATGCATGGAAACAATCGGGGTTTCTAAACATTCTTAATGGAGTTTTGCAAATGCGTTGAGGGAGGATTTGGGTGAACAGAGATTTGAGTCACATACCTGGAATCTCAATTTCCTCCAGAGTCTTTCCTTCGAATCGTTCGAGAGATCCATTCTCCAGTGCCGACAGAAGCTCTGATATTTTTGCGACATCGGCAGCTGCCTCGGGCGTCTGATAATACTCCCAGTCTGTCTGAATGTCACAGCCCAACAGCTTAGCTAGCTGAGTGAGCTCGTCATTTTTAAGGCTGAGAATCTGGAAAATTCTTACTATGTACTTACGAAAACACTGAGACCTGAGAGCTTCCTGGTTCTTTGCACCACAGCGATTAACGAACATCCTGATACACGCGTGTCCCTTGTGAAAGTCTGACCCTTTGCCACCAGGATTCCCAAATAAGAAGGGATTGTCCTTACCTACTCCACATGTGTCCCTCTTGTCCACAAGCACCCTTAGCGCAGAAAGCACTTCAGGGCTCAAAGTAAGAGCAAATATTTTTCCATTTGAGTTACTAACACCAATCGTGACTTTGTGCTTGGACAGAATTTGCTCCAACTGGGTCTGTGAACCAGCAGCATCTTCCTGAAGCTCTGCGGAAGCCCTTTCCTTGAATGACTGGAGTGTCACCCTTGAAACATCCTGAATATTTTTGTTTAAGAAGGACACGAATGCAAGTACCACTTTGAGAAGCGCGTTGTAGACCGGTGTTACTGCATACATCATCAGGCTCTGGACTGCAGAAGCTGTTGTCCTGTTCAGGCACTTGTAGAGCAGCATCACATCTTGTGTAAACTGTAAGGTTGGCTGGCAGGGTGTTTTTGGTTGTGATTTTGCATGGGAGGGCCATTCTTTCGTACACAGCTTAATAAATGCCTCAGCTTCCTCTAACACCTCTTCATCACCATCCTTCAAAGCCCTGGCGTATTTAATGTCAGCGATCTTCTTCAGCGAATTTCCAAGCTTCCAAACGAGAGATGGTTTGTCAAACGACTTCGACCCCTCTTTGATGCCCGCAATCTCCTGGACAGCTTCTACAACGGCGTTGAAGTTTTGGGGCTTGACTGCGTCTTCGAAGCTGTTTATCGACTTCTTTCTTAACGTTATCAGGATCCGTGCCATTTGCCTCAGCTTCTGAGTGACGTATCCCTGATTCTGTTTCTTCTCTCTCATGTGGTAGCAACATTGTGCCAATTGTAATATGTAAGAATCTTCGCAAACTACAGAGGAAATATCGTCTTTCTTCATTTTTTTCAACATCTTCTTCACACCTGTTGAGATCTGTTCAGGGTCCGTTAGTCCAGTGGCGGCAACCAAAGTTAAGATTTGACTTTGAACGCCTTCTGGAGGTTTATTGGATGCCATCGAGGGACACTTTTGCATATGATGCCACACCACTTTACGATCATACATGCGTTTACAATATACACAAGTGGCGAGTGTTTTAAATGTGGACATCTCCGATTTTCTTTCCACTTTCAGTTTTCCTCTGCGAGCCTTCAAGACTCCTTGGTTGTGTTTGAAGTTTCCTTTGTTTCGCAACATCTCCAGACGCTTTTTGCGTTCCTTGCTGTTCCTGCGCATTGCGTACACTTCAGCAATTTCAGGTTCTTCCTTTCTATGCGTGAAAAGGTGACGAGAAATTTTAGTTTGAGGTTTCCCACAAACGTAACAGTAATTTCTCTTAGTGAAGGAAGTTTCTTTAGACTTTCCATCAGAGTCAGACTCATCGGAGTCCGACATATCGTTCGGCGCTTTGGAAGAACCGGCCTTCGAGTCATCTGCATTTTCTTCAAATTCCTGATCCTGGTCATCGTTTTCGGTAAAACTGTCATCATTGCTTGGTTCATTGTCAATGACATAATCTTCATCAGAGAAGCATTCTGCAGAACTGAATTCCTCATCTGAGTTTTCCACCTAGAATTAATTAAGAAAAAGGCAAATTTATGCACCCAACACACAAATCTAACTGCACTCTGATTTTCTTTACAATAAACAAGCCACTTAATACTCATGCTGATAGTCCAGACTACCATGTTCTCTCTGTCTTAGTTTAGTTCAGAGCGAGTTCTCCTTCGTTTTTGGCCGACATATTTAGGCTTAAAATTCTGTTTGGATGGATTTTAAACGCTTTTAATAACCTCAACAGAACTTTACACTTGAATCATAGTTATTAAAGAGAGGCATCAAATCACTCCCTGTCTTCACCACCCACAACACTGGATGCATTTATTGCAAACAATGCATTTTGACTCAGAATTAACAGCATTATGACTGCTACTGTGTATTTAGTGCCTTTTTTCATTCACAGATGTCGTTATAAGCAGAAGGTCTGCAGAAGAGACTGTGCTGCTAGATTACCGATGGACTCTTAGGGAAGTTAAACCCTTTTAACCCTTTTGTAAATACCAGACATCATAAAGTGATGAATCCCGAGTCTGCAGTCACATTTACAGTGCTGGTGTTTAATATAAAACAAATCTTGTTCAACACCTACTCTTTCATCCACTGTCGAAGACGCTGCAGTCTCCATTTCTGAGGTTTGTGGTTCTTTGTTTTGATCCTGTAAATAAAAAGAAGACAGCAAAGTCAAAAAGAAAACTTCCTGTATATATTCTCTAGGGGTGCAACGATATTCGTATCGATATTGAACCGTTCGATACAGTGCTTTCGGTTCGGTACGCATATGTATCGAACAATACAACATTTGTAATTTATTTTATCAACTTTCCTTCTGACGATGCTGTCTGTGTTGAGCGCTCAGTGAATCTGCGTTCGACTACTCCGCCTAGGCTGCACTGTCGAGCGCAGATCCACTGAGCGCTCAACACAGACAGCATAGTCAGAAGGAAGAGCGCAGGGCAAGCTAGCGAGACAGAAGTTAAGCTCTGCTTGCAACAGGCAAATTGAACCTCATTCAGATCTGGCGTTTGGAATTATTTTGGTTTTAGTGTGTTAGCGCAGTTAGCTCGTTAACGTGTTGGCCGTCTAGCCCCATGCACGGGGCGATCGGTGGTAGCTCGTTAACGGAGATTTGCCGTGTTGTGGCGTTAAGGTCATTTCAACGAGATTAACGCTGACAGCACTAGTGGGAACACAACGAATATGACTGCACATTTACGCCGACATCATCCTAGTGCAAAGACAAGTGGAAGCAGAAAAAAACAAGCAAGCATGCTACCAACTTTAGCCGAGTCATTTAGACAGCTGTTAGCACATGATTCTCCTTATATATGTTTAATATGCTGCTGAGAATATAGCCCAGAAGAAGCGGATAGTATAGCTTTTATTTTGGAAAGAGACATTTCTCTGTAATAAACTCTCTTTTCCAAAGATGAGTGATTCCTCAATCAGATACAGGGCTCGCAATATCGCTAGCCCGACGTCCCGGGGCTAGCGATTTTTTTTCAGTCGGGCTACCAAAATCTATCTCTGCCCTGCCCGTAGGAAGGAAAAATATATGTCAATGCTTTTGCATTCTTTCAGAAATGTAGCTGGGTAATTATGTCATTGGCATCGGTGAGCCACTGTCAATATGTGACATATTGAAATCGCGTTTGAATTTGCGCTTGTTTTTTTTGCTTTCAATTTGCAATCGTGCGAACTGTGTATAGAGAGCGACAGCACTGATCTGTGAGTGATGATAATTTGTGCACCAATTCCTCTGACATCGTCTTATTAATTGTTAGCTTACTATGCAAACATGACAAGTGAAATCTCCCGCAGCAAGCTTAAATATGTGAGAGGTTGATCGCGCAGAGAATCGCTGAGCTTATGTGAGTGCGTGTGTAAAAGCAGCAGGAGAAGTTATGACATATCAGACTATAAGGCAAAAAGAAAGTGCAGCTTTATGGTTTCATGGACAAAAGAATTTCTTTGGCTGCAATATGATGAGCTAAATAACCAGGGCTGCACATAAGTGGTCCGCAGGTGTGCATTCGCTGTCAAAATAAAAAACACGCACAAGGGTTAGGGTTAAATTTAAAAACTGTACTTTTGAGTTAAAATATATATTTATAATTTTAATAAATGACAAATTAAAAAGGCATGAACATTTTTTTGTATCGAAAAAATATCGAACCGTGACACCAAAGTATCGAACCGAACCGAACCGTGAATTTTGTGTATCGTTGCACCCCTAATATTCTCATATACTGTTATGAACAGAGGTTAGAAATTTACACACAGAGACAAAGAACAAAGAAGTCCATCCAACATCATACCAAACCAAATAAACCTACTGCTAATCGCCAAGCGTAAGAGGACTGCCCATAGTTGTAAGTTATCTCCTCGCCTGGAGATATTTTCTTCAGAGCAAACAGGCACAGATGTGGTTTCCCCTCATGAGCAATTTTCTTCATTTTGCAGTTGGGGCTTACGTGATCATCATTCACGAGTCGTCCGAGAGTCCCATCCTCTGCAGAAGCATCAATGCTGCAGGGCAAATGCTCACAATGAACCTTCAACCACTGTTAAAATTATGCATTTTATCACAGTGACTCGGACTGATGGTGGTGACGGACAGTCAGTGTCTGCACGTTCAAGCTATCTTTATAAGTAGGTTGAGTAAAGTAATGTTAAAGAAAAGCATGTTTCATGCACATAATGAAGATTTTTTTTAAAAACCTGGATCTGACTTGATATCAACCTTTCTCAGGATACACGAGGGCTTTCTATTAAACATGAGCTTTTAGACATTTTAAAACAAGAACCCTCCTTATATTGCTGAAAACTCACCACCAGCTTGTTCCGTTCCAGGAAAACTGAAACAAGAAATTGTTGAGGGTGTCTACACATTTCTCTGGACGGGTTTCTCCACAGGTTGAGACGTTCCCCCGATACTCAACAACAAAGTTGGATGGCTCAATGGCTTTACTGGTGAACACACCTCTCCCTACAAATATGCAAAAAAAAAAAAAAAAAAAGTTTGATTCAGTTACTAATTTGTAGTCATAAGACCAATCCATGGCAACAACTAGACCAATAGTAATCAAATAGTATTTACGAAAAGAAAAGTGTAGCAATAAAGTTTCCTGATGTATTCACCGTTTACATGATCTATTATAAGATTACCTTTCAGTGTCTCATATCAACAATCAACAGGGGCTGAGACTAACAGCCAGTTTACAAAAACAACCATAACAGGGCGGTTATAAGGGATTCATGACCAACCTTTAGTGGAATTAATAAACATTTCCTTCAGGAAGGATTTGTCCTTGCAAGCCTTTATGTGCTGCATGGCATCCTGCCCAGGAGTTAGCTGTCCGCCTTGCTGATCCACATCATCTGAAGAGTCCAAAAATATTATTGAAATACAAAAATCATTAACACAATTTTCACATAAACTATTTTTGATGTAAAGATGAAGATGTGTTATCATCTGTTTCAAACAAATAACAGCATGCTGCAGTTTCTCTCGCCTTTTTTAGTTTATTCACCATTCATGTTGTGGAACGAAGCAAACTATGTGCACGCCCTGGATACAGAGGGTGAGTACGTCCTCACCTTTGGTCATGTTTTAAAATTTTGTTTGGGTAGATCTTAAAGGATTTTAATGAGCTCCCTGAGAGTGATGAATATTGTAGTCAGTCATTATTGAATGTAAGTAGACAACACTGTCTAGTTCTTTTTAAAAATCCTTCATAACTTCAATAACCTTTTAAGGTTGTTTTCTCTGTGTAAGTACTGTTCATGACAGCTAACCCAATATAGTGGAAAACTTAAAAGTTGTAGCTTAAAAATACAAATATCCTCTGATTATAGCCTTGTAGGGGCAACTTAGGCCTGCAGGCCCCGAGAGAACAGGAAACAGTTTAGAAAAACAATATTTTGATTTTCTAGTTGCATTAATAAACACATCTGGACAAAATTTAAAGTGGTATTAAAAAGGTTACTGGAATGTGGCATCCCTTCATTTTGTCCTCATGAACATTTGTGTGAAACCTGATCATGTTTAGCGAATGAATTCTTTGACCCTCCCATCCAAAATCTTCAGCTTATTTTTGAGTCCTTAGAGTGTTGAAGTTGGAGATTTTGAGATTCATTGTGTTCACAAGAATAGTACAGACATTTGAGGAGTCCAAAAGAATAATCACTCCAGGTTAATAGGTGCAGAAAGGCTCATCTTTGCAACATACCGCTCTGCTGAGGTAGAAAATCTGACTCTTCACGGTCCACCACAGAGCTGCCCTGCTCCATATCTGGCTCCAATTCATCTTGAATGATCAAAACAGACTGCATTTATTCACAACTCCTTAAAAGACAATCTAATGACCACTGGCAGGCTAATGTGTGTTTATGTCTGCATAATACTGGACACAAACCTTCAATCTCAATCTCATCCAGAGAGGTTCCTTTGAATCTTTCAAGAGAGCCTTTTTCCATTGCCAGAAGCAGTTTAGCAATTTTTGCGAGTTCAACAGCCGCTTCGGGCAGCCGATAATAATCCCTGTCCATCCGGATGTCATGACCCAGCAGTTTAGCAAGGTGAGGTAGCTCGTCATTCTCCAAGTTAAGAATCTGAAAAATTCTTGCAATGTGCTTGTGAAAATGCACGGACGTGAGGTGCTCTGGGTTCTTTGCAGAGCACATTCTTGTGTAGACCCGAACACAGTGGCCTCCGTGGTAGAGGCTTGTGGATGAACCGTCTGGCTTTGCAAACAAGAAAGGATTGTCTTCGTGTACTCCGCACGCTGGTCTCTTGCTCATAAGCAACGTTAATGCGCTGACGAGCTGAGACGTCAACAAAACAGCAACGTTCTGCCCAGTCTTGCCTGCAATATTAATCCTGATAAAGTGCTTGGACAACACCTGGGTAGTCTCGTCCCGCTCCTGGAATGACTTAAGGGTAATTTTTGAAACCTCGGGTGCGCATTTGTTTAAGACTGACACCTGTGCAAGTATGACTCTGCAAAGTGCATTATACATCTGAGGGGTTTCATACTTCTTCATGCACTCAATGGCAGAAGCAGAAGTCTTTTCCAGGTGCGTGTAGAACGTCTGTATGTCACGCGTGAACGGTATCGTAGAGGGGCTGTGTACTTTGTGTTCACTTGATGAAGGTGCATCTTTGTGAGGGCCAGTTTCCTTCCACTCCTTCGCACACAGCATCATGAATGTGTTAGCATCTCTCACGGCCCGCTTACTGCTGTCGCTCTGTGCGACAACAAATTCTCCCAGTTTTTTCAGAGACTTTACAAAAAACAAGGCAAGGCTCGGTTTGCTGTACTTCTGCTTTTTTTCATCAAAACCAGAGAGGTTTCTGACAGCAGCAACAACTTTGTAGAAGCTTCTGGGTTTAAGTGCTGCTTCAAAACTCACTATTCCCTTATCATGGAGCTCTATTAAGAGCCTTCCTATTTTTCTCAACTTCTGTCTGACGCGCTCTTGGTTTGTCGGATCATTTCCACTGTTCTCAATAAGACTCTGGGCCATCTTCATGAAAAGGTAGTCATGTTGAATTAAAAATACAATTTCATCTTGTTTCATCGGTGAAAGTATCTCCCAAACTTCAGACGGAAACTTTTCAGAGAACTCCGACTCGGTGACATCCCCCAAGATGCTCGTCTCGCCATGTGTTGCAGCATTTATTGTTTGCTTAGCACACTTTGCTACATGCCTATATAGGTCTTTGCTATGAAGCATTACTTTACAATAAATGCAGTGCACAAAATTTTCAGCAGTCATTACATAGCGGGATGATCGTCTTCCCACTTTTAGCGGTCCTGTGTTACTCCTCAGAACCTCTTGATTATGTTTGTAGTTTCCTCTTTTTCGTAATTTGGCCAGCAGACTTTTACGTTCTGCTGAGTTTTTGGGTAAAGCAAAGATTTCAGCGATTTCAGGGTCTTCATCGATGTGCCTTGAAAGATGCCGAGCAATTTTGTGATAACCTTTCCCGCAAACATAACAGTAATTTTTCTTTGTGAAAGATGTTCCTCCGCCTTTTAGTCCAGCCTTACTGGATCTGTCTCCTTTGTATCTGTCTTCTTTGTACGTCTTGTCTTTGTCCGAGTCATGATCATCAGAACTCGAAGTGTCATCCTCCTGAATTGATGACACTCTCCTGAAGTTTTTCGTCATTTCTTGAGAATCTGACTCAGAATGTGGCGAACTGTCCCTGGATGACCTTCCAAGATCAACAGAGTGGTCACTGTCATGACTTGGACCTGGTAGTTCGCTGTCATCATCCGAGTCTTTAAACTGAAAATACAAATTAAGAGCATGTTGACAGACTACATTTGGTTCACTAACAGATACTTTATATGTTTTTATATGCATTTAGCAAACACATAGCTTCAAGGTACTGTGCAAAACCAGAGAGACAGACCACTACACACCTTCCAGACAAACAACCTTCAGCAAATGTAGAATTTAGAAATATACCTAAAAAGCATGGACTATAAAATCTTGCACAGGTAAAATATGCAAACTCCGAACACAACGGCCCCCGAGAGACCATAAGGTTCGAACCAGGAACCTTTTGTACTTCTGTACTCCAAAACAAAATTGCTGCTTGTTTACGTACTCTTCTTTTCTTGGGTGTTGATGAAATTTGATACATTTTTTTGTCTGAAGTACTTGGTCCATCACGTGACTCCTGTAAATGTGAAATAAGACAAAAAAACTGAATATAAACATTAATATTTGGAAATGATTACATACCAAACTGTAAATTTGGACATATTTGTGTACTGGTTTGATTGAGTTTTTACTGTTACAAAACATTTTTTTTATTTGTCTTAAAAAGAATTCAAAAACTTTGCACATCTGCCACATCCCAGAAAACAAAGCACACCAGGCTAAAGAAAGGCATCAATCTCAGACTGGTAGAAGGATCCGAACCAAAGTCAGATCACAATCTCATCATAAAAGAGCCACTCTGGGGTTCTCATTCTGACCACATTTGGACTACTCGTTGGTACTAGCCAGACTGAGAACGCCTCCTGTAAAACACTATTAGTTCTAGAGTAAGTGTAACGCTATTTTACACTTATAGATGTCAGGTTCTTCTGAATGAGCACAGAGAACTGTTCTGGTGTGTTCAGAGGGAGTGAGTGGAATATATAAAAATCATAAGAAAGGCTTCTTTAATAATATAAACATACCTTGGGACGCCACGAGTAATAGGAGCTGCCGTAGTTGTAAGTTATCTCTTTGCCTTGAGGTATTTCTTCCACTGCAAAGAGGCACAAGTGTGGCTTCCCCTCATAAACGATCTTCTTCATTTCACAGTTTGGACTTATGTGATCATCATTCACAAGCCTTCCAAGGGTCTTGTCGTTTTTGGAAGCATCAACGCTGCACATACAAAAGTGTCCCCTTAATAAAAGGAAGCTGTAAATAAACAGTCCAAAACACTTTAAAAATGCAAAACAAACACCTTACCACCACTGTTCTCCATTCCATGTAAACTCATATAAGAAACCATTCAAAGTATCACCGCTTCTCTTCTTAGGCCTCCCGTCTTTGCGAAGAAAGATCTTCCCACGATACTCGACAACAAAGGCAGATGCTTTAATGGTTTTGTTTGTAAAGACACCCTTTCCTAAAAATTTTATTAAGAACATAAAAATTAGGTTCAACAATTTCCCTATAAACTGTTTACACTGGAACTGCCATGACTTTGGCAATAAATATAGCACTCTGTGCATTCAAATAAGACATCATCCTTTTAAATACATCCAGCAAAAGTAGAATTAAGTCTTTTCAGACCAACTGTGGCTGTGATTAGTCCACAACTTCCCAGACATATTTTATAAAGGAATATTCACATTTTTACTTCATCATATACAAAAATAAATTGTGTTTAAGTATGTCTAATTTTACTTCTGAAGACCAGAAATACACTGCTTGAAAGTCTAAGCCCCCCTACAGTTTAATGGGACCACCATATTCATTCACTGGAGCTACCAAGGTTGCATAATTTTCCTTTAATTTGTCACCCATTCGTGTTCCACTATAAAAGTCTTATATATACACCACATACCTTTAAAGGAGTCTATGAACCTTTCTTCTAGGAAGGGTTTGTCTCTGCAAGCCACAATGTGCACCAGGGCATCTTGCTCTGGATTCACTCGCTTGTGTCGGTTTTCCATGACAGCTGGAAAAATCTGCTGAGCACAACAATTATGGCAATGTAAATATTGCAGCAGACAGTTTATTTATATTCAAGGTTTGAGGCTTGAGGTGTGTTTTCAGTGTGCGAATGCAAGTCAAAACACATCTGGGGTGCTTAAAAATAATGTTATGCCCCACCCACTACTAAAGGAAGTCCAGGACTGCTCTTACTGATAATTGACTAACATAGGAGGGTTGTCAACAAGTCAGTTCACCTTGACGTTCCAGGCTATAAAAGCTGGCCCAGATGAATTGCTTAGTCTCTTTCTCCTCAAGTACACCTGTATGAATCCAGGTTGCATAAGTATCGTAGATTGTATACTTTCAGTACACTCATCCCTTTTATGTACTTGCATACAATATGTTCAACACGCTGCCAACCTTATTCAGAACAACTGTAACTTTTTAGTTGCAATAAATGTGTGTGTGTTTGGTAGGAAAAAAAAATTCAAGAAGCTCATATTTCTAACATTTGTTCACTCAAATGTAAATAGCCCACAAAATTGGGAAAATAAGTTAAACTATCTCATTTTATTTATAAAGTAAAAACTGATACTGATACTACTTTGAACTAATGAATGCACTAAGTACTAAATGTAATTACTTATAATAATAAGTATTTCCACTTGATTTGCAGTGAAGCAGGATGAACAAACTGGCACTAGAGTAGATTTTCCACAGACCTCAAACTTGTACTAAAGTACTTGAGCGGCTCTGCACGTAGAAGTTTGTTCCACTTTCCTCTGTAACTTCTTGGATAAATTTGTCTGTTCTGCTCAGTTGTACCAGGCACTATACAACTGAGCAGAAAACCCATGCATCTGGACAGCTGCAGCTGTATCTGGCTAATGTTTACATTCAGTTAGTTGTACACATACATGCTTTGCTAGTATCCTTGCATTAGCCAGCAGGTGAGAAACAAACCAGCAGTGGTTTCTGAGCTGTTTACCCATTGTTTTAGACCTAGCTAAATGTATTTCAAGAACTACTTCGGTTTCACACCAAACAACAGTTACCTCCGCTTTAGTGTCCACAAGAAAAAACAAGAAGAGCTCCAGGTGTAGCTAGCATAGAAGTAGCCATCTTTCTTGTATGGGTAATGAGAGACCACGTGACGATAAAGGGGCACGATCTGGGAGGAGCGGCGGTATCTCTGACCAATCACTGGCGGTAACGTCAACGATTGACTGCAGCGGCAGCGAATCCGCGGTCGCGATCGTCTCAGCCACTAGGAGCAGCGGAGAACCGTGAAAGTGGAATGAGCAGTTTATGAGGACATGGCGGGGACAAGTACCGTCGGCGTTAAGCGTCCTCGTAATCCGAGTAAAACACACCAACTGGAAATCACATTCATCACATTTGTATCTACTTTTGAGCCGCTTTAACGACTGAATCGATAAATTTTTACCTTATTTCAGAGAGCTCTCCTTCCAAGTCTCTCTGCTCGGAGACCATTTATGCATTACTTCTTTTTAGTTTAGTTCACTGGAAGTGACTTGGATAAAAAACGAAAACAGCGTGGAGACAAAAGTTAGAGAGGCGAGGCTGTTTGGACATGCGCAGAGGGAAAGCGTTACCTGGATGACGAATGCTGAACATCAAGGAAAAAAAACAGGAAGACCACAGAGGAGATTCAAGGATGTAGTGAAGGAGGACATGGAGAGTTATATTGGCAGCATTTAGTGTGATAGAGGATGGAAGGGATAGGATGAGATACTGAAAGATGATCCACTGTGGTGACCCCTTAAGGTTTCACCTTGGTTCGATTTAAGCAACAAAAGGTAGATCTTTTAGGTTCATTAAAAGATCACGGTTTGGGCTGAAATCAAATCACATTACAGATTCTGTCGAGACTAAGAGGCAGACCTCTCTCACAGGTGCAATTGTAGAGTCTCAAAAGAAAACAAGTGTTTTGAAGTTGTTTTTTTATTATTCAAAATGAACATATAATAGAAAACACTCAAGAGAACCTTGGCAGCCATACTCTAAGGGGGTTAAAATAATCTAGACATACACAAACGGACAGCTTTATTTGCTTTCATATAATACCAGAGCTCATTATGCAAAAACTCACTGCTTTAAGGTTTGTTTAGTATGAAATCCCAAAATGAGTTTAAAACTTTAGAGTTGTAGGCTTTTCTCTTCTCAGATTGCTTGAAAGTCATAATGAGGGATAGCAGCTACCTAACACTCAAATCTCTAATTTCTTAAAATGTAATTGAATCACTTCCAAAATCTTTAATCCCTTCAATCAGGCACCAATGATGATTTTTACATTGTTCGATGCTGTAATTTCTTTTCAGGTTGATAAGATCATTTAAAGTATCTGAGGATTATCTGTTAACCACAAAACACAACGTGTGAATTGTGTACATTTTCAACGTTTAGCATCACAACTTAAAAAGGAATCTGGAAGAAAAATCAATCAAATCATGATTCAGGTAAAATCTCCAGTCAGATGTTAAAACTGTGTTTTCTCAAAGTGAGATTGCAACAATTCTTGAGGTGTGCAAAAGTACTGACCCAGGAAATATTCTAACTACTGCAAACACAGACGTGTTCATTTTGGCCTCTGAGGTGTGAATGTAGTGAAACTAACAATATGCAGCTCTCTATTCGGGACCTCCATCACTCCGAGATGGAGGGCTAGCTTTAGAAAAACTTGGAAGTCCAGTGTGCACAGGAAGGTCAGGAATCATAACACATGGAAGGAGATAAAAGTAGTATTTTCCATAAGACACAACCACATAAACACAGGAGGGCAGCTGCGTGCCCTGCTGAGCAGTAAACAGTCTTTAATGCTGAGTCCAGCATCTCAGCCTCACCTCTACATAAGCGATGTGAATCGGAGGTTCTGTCCAAACGTGCGTTTGAAATGTGACTCTTTGCTGTTTCATACTGCTGTTGTGAATGTTTTTTTTTCCTGTCCGTTTATGTTCAGCGAACATTTTTGATAATATCCAAACATTTACATCACTAGCTGCAACTCCGGTAAAAGGTCACTTCACGTTCACTCCGAATCCTCCTCCTCCTCCTCGGGTATAAACGGTGGGTCATCGCTCGTCTGCTGCTTTGTGTCGAGATGCAGCTCTCTGACTGTGAGGATGCGGATGAGCATGGCCTCCATGGTGGTGTCATCCAGAGCGGTGGAGGAGAACCACAGCGGGCTGTTGGGGACACAGCAGCGCTCGGGGTGCAGGTAGAACATGTTGGTTCGCTGCTTAACCGACTCCGAGCTGGGCGGAAGAAACAGGAACAAAGATTTAGATCAATGTGCTGATAAATCAGAGTAAAATGAGGGTCGGCCAGTGGACCATCTCAATCCAGCCTTCCACATCCAAACAAGAAATAAACTTTAAAAGAATCAATGAGTGGCAGGTTTTATTAGTCTTTACTGACATTTAACACTTACCGTATTTTCACAACCATAAGGCGCACTTAAAAGTCTTAGATTTTCTTCAAAAAGTACGGCGCGCCCTATAGCGCAGTGCGCCCTTTGTGTTGTAAGGAGGACGTAGTAGAGAACACCATGAGAACGCTAAAGGGTGAAGTGTGTGCGTTGACTTTATTGCACATACCTGTATAAAAGAACAGGTATGTGCGTTATGCAGGACACCGTTGTTTTAACAACCCTGAAAATGGCAAAGAGACACGCTTACGAAGCACAGAGGAACATGGAAATCGAGCAGCGGCGAGAGAATTTAAGATTAATGAATCGATGGTTCGCAAGTGGAGGAAGCTGGAAAACAAGCTCCGGCAGGTCAAGAAGACGCAGCTGAGTTTCCGCGGACATAAGGCGATCATCGAGCAAAGAACGAGCGGGAGAAGCGTTTCGACGGTCACCATTCGGCTAAAAGCAGTTTCACTTTCACTTTTTATGAAACGGTGCCATTTTTCCATCCGGACCAGGACTACGGTAGCGCAGCAACTTCCAGCGGATTATAAGGAAAAGCTGGCCATCTTCCGCTCCTACTGCAGCAAACACATCGGCGACAAACACATCCAGCGATGGATGACCGATGGAGACCACAGTTTAACCAAGAGTGGAAACCAGCGCCGGGCGAGTTACGCCACAATTTGCCAATGGATTGTAGATGCTTGGGCTAACATGTCTGCTGGCACTGTTGTTCGAGCTTTCGCGAAAGCCGGCATCATTTCCGAGGAGCCGCACGGCACGGAAAGTGACTCTGACAGTGAAGAAAGTGAACCTGGCATGTTTGATGAAGATTTAGCGCAGCTGTTCAATTCAGACACAGAGGATGAGGACTTCGATGGGTTTGATTGATGATAAAAATGTGAGTACCAAACTTTGTTTTGCTCCTGCTTTATTTTTAAATACGCACACTTGTATGCTTGTGTGTTGTTGATGATGACGATTACTGGTAATAAAAATGTGAGTAAGGTACCGAACTCAGGTTTGCTCCCGCTTTATTTTTAAATACGCATACGGTACTTGTATGCGCCCTATGATCCAGTGCGCCTTATGTGTGTGTTAAATACAGTAATGGCACACATAACTGAGACTGCGCCTTTTAGCACAGTGCGTCTTATGGTCGTGAAAATACGGTAACCTTTTATTAGTTGTGCAGTAGTGCAGATCAGGAAAGTGGCAAATGTCGGCTCATTTAAATGTTATGACGCTTAATATTTCAAGTGTAACTTATTATCATATTTAAATTTAAATAAAATTTAAAAGTAATATTAAAAAAAGATATTTCCTATTCCTCTAAAAGAAGGAATAACCTGCAACCTGCATATGGCCAATAAAGCATTCATTCAAATTCAAGTCATGTGATCAGTGTATTTTGCCAAATGGGAAACTGCATCTTTAAAAAACCCAACAAGCCTACTTCATGTAACACAAATGAAACAATATGCTGTCACAAGTAAGAAAACTCAGAGGTTAAGTTCAAATTTAAGGAGATGAATGAGAGGAAGGTAGTTAAGTGCAGAGTCTAAACTTCTCAGGCAGATCCTTCCAGAGCTTTGGTGCCCTGAAAGTTTAGCAGAGGAATACGTCCAACCTGAGCACGAAAAATCAAGATAATGTTTGGCTGAATCTGGCATATTTTCATGATGCATTTGTGTTAGTTAAAATCCTTCTTACATAAACAAACATAAAACTGGAGCTTCTGTCGCGATGCTGAAAGTGATGTGATCTCTTCTTCTGGTTTTAGATCAAACTCTCTGGGCTTAACTGAGCCCACTGAGTGAGTTTTTATTTGTACCTTTCAAAATACTGGTTTTAGACAGTTTTGTGAGCTACTCCTGTAATATCAGGTCTCAAAATCTGACAACAAACAATATATGCGCCACAAAAGAAGCGACTGTAGCTCAGGAGCTGCATCATCCCTTTTTTTAACCAAGTAGCTGTTGCAGGCCGAGAGGCCCCTGCAAAGGTCACCAGTCCGTCGCAGCCTAACACAGATAACTAACCTCACCTACAGCTTATTTAGAAGAAGCAAACAATCAAGTTTTTGTACTCTGGAAGGAAACCTACACAGGCACAGAGAGAAAATACAAACTAGACACTGAAAGATTAAATAAATATACCTATTTAAAATAAAATGAACATAGCAGTTATGTGGGAAAGGTAATGCAAGATTATTGTGCAGCCATTTACTTCACAAAGTTCACGTGCTGAAAGCGGAGTCCAACCAGCCACAGATCCATCACGAGTGCACCAGTGGTTGTACAACACTCACCACTTTGAGAGGTAGAACTCGTAGAGTCTCACGGGACAGCGGAGAGGGTTCTCCGTGTTCTCCATCATCTCCAGGATTTCTTCTTTACTCTCCTCTTCCTTCCGCTTCTTCGCTGGGCCACCCTCTGCATCTGAAGAGGACACATACAGACAGTGTGCAAGTTTCAGGATAATTTGTACATGAAAACAGTCAGAATCTGTTTGACTGCTAATTTTAGGTGGACTGTCGACTCTTAACTGCAAAATCAACGCGTTTAGCTCTGTGTGTTTAAATCTGGCGTTCTGCACGTTGGTACCTGACTCCGCCTCGGGTCCGGACAGCGGTGGGTAGAAGCGCAGGAATGTGGTCTTGGTGTTGTTTAGATTGGTTTTTGTGCAGCGCATGACGTGTGCAAAGGACAGCTGACGGTGCTGCTCCACCTTGGTGAAGCCAAAGTACTTGCAGCAGAAGAAGAGCAGAGTGTTGAGGAGGACGATGGGGGAGTACGCCCCCAGCTGTTTACAGTCCCACAAAAACTCCTCCTCTACACGGGAGTGGATATAACCTGCGGAGGGAAAGTGACCCGCTGTAAATCTGAGCAAACAGACGTTCGTTTGTGTAACACTGACAGAGACAAAGGTGGTGTTGGAAACTCACCACTGGGTGTGATTGAAGGTTTGAAACCTCGCAGCAAGTTGGTGAACTCAGTGGAAAACTTGTTATAGAAGCGATCCATGAAAATGTTCTCCACACGACCGTTTTGAAACAGATACTGCAGAGAAAGACAAAAAGTTTAGAGAACCAGGAAAGTAAAGGAAGTTTGGACTATGTTAGAAAATGGTTAGATATACATGTCATCATATTTATAAGTGTATCCATATTTACACTTAGTTTCTCTGAGAAAAATGTCTTGCCTGTTGGATGCCGAGGCAGAGGTAAAACATGGTGTCGGGCGAGTACGGCTCTCCGTTTGGTCGTTTCACCTCAGCGATGAAGCAGCAGAGGCCGTAGCTGAGCTCAGCGGTGGTGCAGCTAAGAAGATCCTCCTTCAGCTCCAGAGGACGCGCTGACATCAAGATTAAAAGCCATGTTTGTTTGTTTTTAATTATAAAGTCTTAACAGAGACAGGAAAGTCAGAGAATGCAGGAAATGCAGCCCGAAGTGCTGCAGTGTTCAAATGCATTTTATATTCAGACTTACAGCCAAAGCGTGGATTCTCCAGGTTGGGCTGAGTTTGCCTCCACTGGATCCATCGCTTCCAGGCATCAACTCCATATTCACTCTTCAGTTTTGGGATTTCTACTTCCACGGGCTTTTTGGAAGTACTCTTTGCCGAAGACGTTTCAGCAGCCTTAGACTGACGCTGTGGCTTACGACCCTGTGATAACATATAGAGGATGCATTATGGGTATATGTCTGTGAAGGTTCTCAGTCATCCAGGTCATCGTAGTCAAAGGAGCTTGCAAAGAAAAGCGTCTGGACTTCTTTAAGTTGCTTGAAGACGTTTCACCTCTCATCCGAGAAGCTTCTTCTGACCATTATGGGTATAATGGGGACATTTTAGACAACACAGACCAAAGTCATTCAAGTCTTGCAGCTCTGCAGCCTTCTTTGATAAAACCATGCTGGTTATTTTTATGTCCCCATCTAAAGGAGGGAGACATTTAAAACTTTTATTTAAATAAAGAAAAAGAAGGAAAAGGTTGAAAACCTACTATGTTATACTACTACTACTGTTTCCTGTTTTGACACATAATTATGGGTGGAGGGGTCACACGACGCCATCTTTTTGTTACATCATCTCCTTCTCTAATGTTTTGTTGCATATAAAGCCAGCTTTAGATGTGTAAGCAGCAGTTACCCTCTTCTCTCTGGCTTTCCTGTGAGCTTGTCGTCGTACTGGAGCAGCAGGCGGGGGGCTTGGGGACTTGTTGCACTGCTCTCTTTGTTTGGCCATCCTTTCCAGAGTTTCTGGCAATGACATGACATCAAACATGAGACTAAACGCGCAAAAGCCCAGAGCAGATCTTTGAAGGGGTTAAAGTAAAAATGTCCAAAGAAATGTAGATAAACTGGAGATAAACTCCCTGAACGTCCAGTATTATGGGTGTATGCCTATCATCTCACCAACAGTGAAGTCGGCTTCGATGTCCATGGGAGGCGGACCAGGAGGTGGTGCGGGCTCGGGCTCACTGGGCATGCCCACAGATACATCTAAAACTGAGTTGAACTTCTCGCTGGCGTAGGTTTTACTTGGCGACAAGGGCCCCGCGTCAGAGGAGGCATCCTCCCAGCTATTGAGGAAAGTGGCCAGTTCGTCGGTGTCCAAGTCATCACTGTAGTTACTGACATGGTCTACAAAACAACCATCACACTGTCTGTTAGTACAGCATGAATACACTGTTAATAACATCAAAACTATCTGTATGGGAATAAAATGATGCAACTTTGACAGATAACTTGGATGAAATCCTAACATGTGCACGCTGACGTTATTAAAGTTAATTAATTATGCATTTACAAAACTAAATTATAAATATGACAACATTTATTTAGTTTTAGTCAGTTTGGTCAAATATGTCAATACTTCCTTCAAGAGCCACTGGTGCACAAACAAAATAAAACTTAATAAACACAAAACTACAATAGCTTTAACTGTTTAACCCTGTAATATGATGGCTTGATGGCCTTGAGTACCCCCTACTTTCATCTTTTCGTGGCCTCATTAAATGTTTCGTCTCACCATCTGTGACAGGTGCTTCTTGCTTTTCAGGCGTTTTCTTCACCGCTTTTTCCTCTTTGCGCGTCTCCGGCTTGTCGTTATTCTCGTCGTCTTCGGCCACCATCTCCGCCATGAGGATGAGTTCTGCCTCGTATGGATCGGACGGGATCTTCTGTTTGATCTCCTGGATGGTTTCCACAATGCGCTCAGCACTGTCCATTGTCACAGGAAGAAACATTGGCACAGGAAGCTGAGGTAGAAAGAAAGAAGGAGCTCATGAGTGGGACCTTAGTAAGGGCAAAAACAAAGCTGAAGATTAAAGGAGTGTGTAATGTAATTTATCCATGGCGAGAGCCTATCCCAGCTGCCATAGGGCAAGAGGCAGGGTACACCGCAGACAGGTCGCCAATCATTTGAACATCCTGTCTGAATCAAAATGCTATGGGTCACGGGGTCACGCCTATGGTTCATGTGTAAATATATGCGCCCATTTGTTGAGCTACATGTTTTACTTCTTGCTGCTGTTTTTGTTACAGTGTTACAGTGCATGGTTTTGTCACAAGCATGTTAACAGATTCCCAAATAAAATCCATCTTGATCTTAAAATTCCTCATTTTAATTATTCTAAATAAACCTTAAAAAGACAAATGTAAATTCTAAGACAAAAAGTTATGGGAAAACTTTGAATTAATTAGAAATAATAAAGTTCCAAGGTGGTTGCATTGTTAGACATACAGGTAACGGCAGGCCGACAGGCTTGGGAGTGCACTGGCTGTACATGTTCATGGGTACAGGAAGGTACACCGGCACAGGAACAGGCAGGATCACCATTTTTGGGAAGATATCATCTACAGAGAGAGAAAAAAAGGGAATAGTAGTCGTGATTAGATAAGAACATGGCACAGAGTTTGCTCTTGCAGTAAGTATGTTTAAAGAGGAAGCATGTACAGTGTGCAAAGACAAACAAATACTTTACATTTAGTCTTGTCTGTAAAATCGTGAGCATACATTAGTGCTCTGCCCAGAAAGTTCAAACTTCAAAGCATCAGTTAAGCATTTGAATAAGATTCCTCTCCACAAGCATTCGCTGTCTTCATAACAACATAAGCTTAGCTGATTATGACCCTTACCCTTTAACCTGTGTTTGTGACCCGAGCGTTAAACGCTGTGAAGTGCAGCTAGCAGCAGTAATTCAGCTGTAATCAATCAGATTGAACAGCTATTTGAAGCTTTTTAAACACAGAGTAAAGCGGAGGTGTTGCCCTGACAGAGACACTGCCTGTGTGCTTCTTTTACCCGTCTGTGCCTCCACGTCGACCGTCTGCGTTTTGCAGGAGACTCCTTTGTTCTGCACCAGCGGTCTACACAGCAGAGCCTTGTTCTTCAGGATTTTAGTCGGGGGAGGAGGATGAGTCTTCACCGTTTCGGTCTGAATGCTGATCTGAAGGACAGAAAAATGACAATAACATCTCTAAAGTTACTCATCTGTAACACTACACGGGCTACTTCCTTCAAGCTAAAAGTGACTGAACTAAATGTCCCAAAGATTTCCTTTTAAAAGCAAAAGTGCGTCATTTCAACTAAGAAATATATTTTTCATAAACATAACTTACACTGAAAAAAAGGAATTGGAAAAAATACAACTGTATACAAAAAGAATACATGAATTTAAAAAATGTACTTACGTGTCCAGAGGTCTTTGACTGAGAGTTTGATGCTGTACCTGCAGAAAAAAGGCAAAATATGAAACTCGTGCAGCTACTGATGATTAACAGTACAAAATGATTTCTTTTTAATATCTTGCGTGTGTTTGTTTTTGTTTTGTACTTTGTTGGGCACTTCTATCAGAAGTGTTAGGTTTTCCTTTTGGCGTGCCAGCGAGCGAGATGACGTTGGCGATCACAGGTGTGGCCTCTCCTGTGCTGGCTGAAAGCAAAACAGCAACAAACTTAAAACGTCTCAGTAGGAAGTCGCTCCCGACTTCTTCCTAAATCCTCAGAGAGAGGCATTCTTGGTCTTACTTTGTGACCCAGTTGCAAAACATTTTTTAGTTTTTCTAGTTTAAGAATTAAGTTGTGGGGCTTTACAAATTGTGGCAGCACTCTTTAATGCATAGAACTTGCAATACCAAAGTATTGATATATGTATGTGTGGATGTACAGCTGTATACACGGGCATATATTGTCTTCCCATGACCTCATAATATTTTGTCTGTTTTGTTTGGTTTTGTTTGTCTGTTTTGTTTTTCTGCATAAAAATGTTCCTAAATAAATAAAAAGTATCAAAAAAAAAAGAATTAAGTTGTGCACGACTGGTAAACATTTAGCTTTGTTGCCTTAATAGTTAGTACCAGAAATATTCATATTTTATTAAAGAACAACAACAGTTAACAGCTGGTGTCAAACATGCAGTCCAGTGTTGCAGCAGCTCAGTTTTACAGTCTTGCATGCAATGCAAATGTTGCCATCAGATGATGAACGAAACAGTCAGTGCCATCCAACTTCACATTGACTCATTCATGGAGATTATACATTACACTGCAACAACTGTGCATGCGGTGGGCATCAAAGAAGCCGACAGTGTTGTCTCGGAGCTGTCTGCGTCCGCAACACAGTATGAATCTAGGCCTCAGTGCCTCTTTGATTTACCACATTAGCATTTCTTGATGGTCTGTCTTTACAGCAGCACAGTGGTTAAGGCTGTGGGGTCACAGTAAGAGCTCTGTGGGTTTTCTGTGAGGAATTTATATGTTCACCATGTGTCTGTGTGGATTCTCTCCAGGTGACAGTTTCTTCCCACAATCCTGAGACGTGCATGTTATGTTACATAGTAATTCTAAATTGGCCTTAGGTGTCAACATGACCACAAATGATTGCACATCTCTCTGTGCTAGCCCTTAACATCAAACTGGCCACTCAATCAAAAGAAAGTAATACTTCGCTTTACTACAGTTTTAAAGACTGCTAAGGAAAGCTTAGCCAAACTCATCAAACCCAAACTGATTTTATCAAAAGCAGCAGCTTCAAAAGTCATTAATTAAACTTTAAACATGTCTGAATAAGCCTCACTCTATTCCAGCTGTCATAGGTTGAGGCAAATTACACCCTAGACAGCATGCCAGTCCATCACAGGGCTGACTCAGAACCTCACACTCCTGAAACCAGTTTAGATTACTCCAACACTTAAGTAAAACAGGAGGAAACACAGAGACTGGGAGAACGCACAGGTTCCACACAGAAAGCTCCGCCCAAAAAGGCCGATCAAACCGGTGAGGCAACAGTGCTAACCACTACACCATTAAAAAAAAAATATAAATCAGATGAAGTTACAGATTCAAACAGGGATAAAAACACGGTATGCACCTTTCACGACTTCACCCTGCGTGGCCACTGTCTCACAGCAGAACTGCAGCAGACAGCTGAGGTCGCAGAAGTGTTTGACTTCCCCGAGCATGGGAAGGCTCTGCTTTAGCTTCCCTTTCCGCCCGCAGGTGTCGCACTTTGCAACCTGAGTGGAAAAGCAATGTGTTTACGTGGAGGAGGAGATCATGCTCACGGAGATTACCGCTTTGGTGTAAAACTATGATTTTAATATCTTTACTGCGGTTTGCTTACGTGGCAGAACAGCATGGTGTACTTGGACCTGCACTCCTCCGAGCAGAACTCCTCCGTCGAGCCTCCGTACTGCGCCGTCACCAGCTTCTTTGAAACGGAGTGGCAGTAAACACAGGAGTGACAGTGCTTCCCCCAGTTTTTACTCAAGTCGTGTCTGAACAGGAGCTTACAGCCTGGACACACAGAAATAAATAAAATAAACACAGATTTCAGAGCAGAATCGGGTTCTTACAGCTGACGAATCGATTTCCACGACTCCTTACCGTCGCTGCAGAAGTAACAGTCTTTGTTGTTGACTCTCTTCACGTCTCTGGTGATCTTTTCGATCATACAGTACTCGCACACACTCGTCACGTTGTTGGCTTTCTTAAACTCGTGAGAACAGTCCACGCTGCACAGAAAAACCATCTTGTCCTGCACGCACACACAGAAGATACAAATCATGAGAAATGTCAGCCTGAACGGACAAGGTCTATTTTCTGTGTTCATTTTCTTGAAAGTGTTGACAAGACTTTACCCGAGAGGACCAAAAGCATTTCAGGTCCTCATCCGAAATGCCGTGACTTTCATTTAAAGCCCACAGGAACACTGTTGTGGTATTACTGATCTCTAAATGTAAAACTTTCCACTCATAATTTATTTGTTTCCATTAATTACCTTCATTTGGATGAGCTCAGGTTTAAAAGTGATGACGCGGGAGCACTGGAAGCAGTTCACTTTCTGGGACACTTTTGCCTCCTGTTGCACTGGCGTTGTACTAACGGGCTGAATTTGGGACGATCCCATGGGCAGCTTCGTAAAAACATTCACCTGCTTCTGCGACTGCTTAAATTTTTCCTAAAGCGCAGAAAAAGAAACAACAGAAGTCTGAAATACCAGCTTTCATTTTTCAAAAATCTTTCTTAGGTTTGTCTTTAAATAACTTTAAGTAAATACCTGAAAAGCCATGACACACGGGAGAGTGCAGAAATTCCTGATTGAGGTATCGGACATGGCCAGGTGGTAGGACGGTACGCTGTTTTTGCCACAGTTATCACAGTTTATCCGAGCACCTGAAACCAAATTAATCCATCATAAACAATCATTTAACAAAAACAAGTACAAGGTTTAATCTTCAATGAGAAGCTGGTATCGCGTACCTGAAGAACTAACAGTCTGGACTTTGTACGCCATCACACAGCTGCTGCTGCAGAAAAGATCCACAGAGTCATCACTGTTTTTGCTGTCCACCATTTCTGCCACAAAGCGGGCGGTGCGACACATTGTGCACGGCTGGGTCATCTTGGTTATCTTGCTTTTCTGTGAATTAATTTTAAAAAACAAATATGAGGCATGTTGCAAACAACCTCAACCGTTTTAACTCTCAGAGTAAGAAAGAGGAGGCGAGAAAGTTAACTGGCTTTGTTTCCCACATGTGCTGACACTCAGTGCAGGCATGCAACTTTAAAATAGTGCTAAAAAATTTAACTCTTTCCCCTATAGAGTCGAAATCTGAAGACCCCCTCTGTTCTTTTAATGAACAGTTTAGACACCACCAATAAAGTTTGCAGGTTTTTCAAAGGGTAGCTCCACATGCAGAGACCACCCTCTGCCTTCTGAGTTACTCAAACTGGGCTTTCAAGAGTTCAAATGAAGACTAATTCAAAATAAATGTATCTGCAATGAAGCAGAGAACTGTTTCCATACCTCTTTGTATTTCCCCAAACAATCCAGGTTGCACACGGTTTTGCTGCCCTCTTCCAGCTTCAGCATGAGCGGTTTGCTGTGGCAGTACGAGCCACAGTTGGCGCAGCCCGCCATCGAAAGGTTATTTACTGTACGGAAGCGGTTAAAGCAGGCGTCACTGCACATCTTGTGGACAGCGCCGCTCAGTATCACCTCATGTTTGCTCTGCAGAGAGACGACAAAGAGCAGCACAGGTGAAGAGTGTTCACACTATCAGCATAGTTTCATATGGTGTAAATAATGCATGAGACAACGAGGACATTTTTAACACGGTTTGGATAATTCTATATTAAATAATTGAAATAATCATTAGCGGCAGTCCTGTTCTGTTCGACTTACGACACAGTATCTGGTGCACATGCTGCAGAGTGACTGTGGTACAGTCTGTAGAGCTTTCACAGCAACAGCAGTTTTCCTGAAGTTGGAGACAGTTTTCTTGTAGTTGAAGGACGTCAGGCAGATCTGGCCACAGAACTCTTTCATGAGTCCTTTGAGATCCGGAGCCAGGATGACGTCTTGAGGCCGAATTATCAACCTAAAGGAACGAGAGGAAAAGAGGCCAAGGAGAAATCCAAATTCAATCAAACTACAATGCAGTTTACTTTGAGGCGTATCATTTGGTGACATTACTTCACCCATCAAACAGTAGTAATAACAGTAGTAAGCCTACTCTCGTCTGCAGAACTCACTTTTGGCAGTTGTGGCAGATTTTAGTGGCTCCCCTGGCCTGAGACAATGAGAGGCAGGTGGTGGAGCAGAAGAGCGCTGGAGAGCCCTTCCTCTGGAAAGCCGTCTGTCCCTTCATCAGGTTCTTCTTACAGTGAGCGCAGAACATGTGCGAAGACGGCGGGCTAACGATGGGCAGCGTCTGCGTTTCAGAACTCTCAGAATACACGGATCCGATCCTCAGGTCCTCCTTTCAACATGAGAGAAACGTCAGTAACGGTTCAGGGATTCAGGCTTCATTCTCAGAAACTGGACCCAGACCAGATCCTGACTGATGATGTTATATATTATTATATTATACTAGCAGCAACAGATTTTCTCTTTGGTGTTCTCCGGGTTTCCCACAGCTGTGGAATTTTCTAGACATCAGCTAAGGAGATCCACGTGACAATGAAAATGTCCAAGCTAGTGAGATCTGACACTAAACAGTTTTAAACCTGCAAAGTCCAAATGTGACAACATGTCATGTTCTGCCACCAAACCTATCACTTACACAAGTAATCATATGTTTGCAGCTGGTTTCCTGCTGCTGTTAACTCCATGTAAGAAAGAATAATTCTCTTCTTCCTTCAATTTCCAGATTTCAGGTGTGAAAAGGTTTTAATGCTGCAAAGTAGTGAATTAACCATATTTTATGGCAATGGTGTAATACTGGTAGAAATATGTTGCTTTAGGAACTACGTGGATATTTCAGGAAGTCTAGTTTGAGGTACAGATCTGTGAGTCTGAACCTCTTCCTGCACTCTGGTTTATTACAGGAGTGGGAAACGCACTGCAGGTTTTTGATATCACCCTGAATCAAATAACTAGTTCATCACCAGGCCTCTGGACATATTGATATTGATTTAGCCATTTGAATCAGCTGTGTTGGATCAAGGACACGTCTAAAACCTGCAGGACACCGGCCCTCGAGGCCTGGAGTTCCCCACCTCTCGTCTATTAGACTCAGTGTCAGTCATGCCAAGTATACAATAGCCAGAATAAAGAACTGATGAAACGAAGAAACCAGTAATTATCCTGAAACATGCAAGTTCATGTGTGAGTCTACCTGATCTTGTCCCAGTTTTTTTTTGTCTTGGTATCATTGCTGCTCACAGACTGGCTCCATACATACAAGTTACCCCCTCCAACTATCACAAGCAAGCCAGAGGACAACCACTCTCAGTGTTCTAGGTCTAATGCAGGGTGTCCGGTCATATGGACATGCCCAAACCATCTCAAATTCTCAGATTCTGAAAGATTCTCCTCCTTCATATACGCAGGCCTGTTCTCCCTCTGTCGTTGTCGTAACTTCCACCTTTTTTTGGGACCACTCCATCATACTCCCAGCTCGTGTCAAGTGTTCTTTTGCAGCCACTTTGGACTCGTTGTTTTACACCTTTGCACTACTTCCTTTCCAGCCTTTTTGTTCACTACATGGGTTTTGAATATCAAATATTTCATTTCAGTAACTGCTGTTCCATCTCCCAAACTTTCTGCAACTGTCTCCACACCTGATCGTTGCGTGACAGCTCTGCATACGCTTGCCAAATCTAATAGCATAACTCCACAAATCCTTAAGCAGAGTGTGTCTCACCCTTGCAGTATTAGGCTCATCTTTCACACTTGCTGTAGAGGAACTGGACATTAGAGCTTGTTCATATTCCTCATCCACCGGCTCGTCCTTCACAGTGACCAACGGAGGTGAAGGAGACAACTTGACACTTTGGGTTGAAGTGTGCAGCCTCTCCTAGAACAAGGAGTACATGTATATGCTGTTTATTTTGACGGAAAGCTTATGGCGACAGCCTAATCAATAGTTTTCAATAACCTTTCACGTATATTAATAGAGCAGGTAAGAAAAGCCTGAAACCTAAATTCTATCTTACTTCTACTTACAACGTCTAATCTCGGTATAGAAAGCTTGACGACTTTCATGCCGTTCAACATCATCGCCGGTGACGAGCTGTCTCTTCCTACAAGAACACGTGAGCAGCGTGTGAGCAAGTGTAAAAGGAAGTGAACACAAAAACATGAAGAACATGAATGAATGACAACATTCACAACTGTCACTGTGTCGGACAAAACAAAATTCATACTGAACCACGGTCTGAGTGTTAAGATATTTAAAAAAAAGATTGTGTTTTTAGTGGCTCTATGGTGTCATGGTTTAATCATTCATTTAACCAGTCAATGATCCCTCGTTTAACCCTGGGAGGAGACAAAAATACCTCCAGGGTTGCTTCAGGAAGGGAACCTGGTGTAAAACGCCTCCAAATCAAACATGCTCATGAATAACAGAGCAGCCGAAAAGCAGCTTTATGTTGGGAGTGAGCCATTAAACTCAAAAATATTCAGCAATGTTAAATTTTATTCAGTGTTTTCTTAGTTGCACAGTTACAACCATTTTAACCAACTAAGAGCCAAAATGCTGAGATGCTTGTTTGCCTTTGACCATTTCAGAAGGGACAAATACTTCCTTTATTAGCGTGTTCCCTTTTGGCTGCATGTGTAAACATAACAGGTCAGCACACAGCAGCAGATCTGTATCACTTTATTTGATGTATATCTCTGCATTTTAATTTCTATCAATAACAAGAAAAAAAAGAAAATTGGGTTTGTTCAGTCAAATTTGAAAAGATCTTTGGACTCTAATAAAGCATAAGTATTTCACAAAGGTTCAGTCAGGATAGTCGTTTCATTTGAACCGTACCATTTTAGTCTTGTTATATACAATTTATGTGTGTGGATTTCTAGGGGTGGTTTTCTGTTTATTTATTACAAATTTAATAAATTTAACGAAAATATTAATATTAAAGTTTATTCTGCTGCCAAGCTTTTCCACATAATGAGATTTTAATTTCGTACTATTTGTATTTTGGCATTAAGATCACCCACCTGTACTTCCTGTGGCCTCAGACGATGGAGACGAGCTGGACTGCATCAAGTCTGAAGTTGTGGGTTTTACATCAGCTTCCTCCGTAACAGAGTTACTGTCCTCCGTCACTGAGGCTGTGTGGGAATTTTAAAGCACAGCATTTAGTGGGATGATGAAAACTACGCCTTGTTGAGAGACTTTCTGCCATGCTGCCTTTAAAGGAGGAGTGAAAGCATTTCTAAAGCTCAGTGTGCTCTGACGTGGACTCGCAGAGGGTTGCAGGGTAACAAAGGTCAAAGGGTCTTTTTAAAGAAGCCTGTCTGCATTTAAAAGTTACAAAATGTTTGTAGTGGTCGCTTTTTAGGAAATACATTTTTGGCCTTTAGCAGATGAAGGAGTGTCAGGGTAGATGTTTTCTCATATTTGCTGATATTAAAAGTTTTATTTATTTAGATAATTTCCTACAAGATCATAAAGATTCTATTTTGCATCTACAAATGTACCAATCAAAGAGCATCTTTATACCTGTATTAGAAGCATCAGGTGAGCGGCTGCTTTCCATATCCTTCAAGCTGTTCTGTTCCTCCTCTTTCATCTGAGCTTCCTGCTCCACCTGATCCACTGTACCGATGTCCATCATCTCATCGAGTTCATCGCCCGCTGTCAAAACCTTTGGTTTACAGCAGATGGATGACTCCTGCTCTGTGCAGACTTCCTCCTTAGTGTCATTGCTTGTGTCCATGTTTTCATCAGTGTTTTTTATTTCTTTCTCCTCCTCACGATCAGGAGCTGCGTCCATGCATGCATCCTCACTGACATCTGCTACTGCAGGGCTTTCCTCTTGGCTCTCATCCTTCCCTGCAAGATCTTCTGCCTTTGACTCAACCCCTTCATCAGATATCACCTCAAGACCCTCGTCACATTTCACCTCAGGAGCCTCTTTTTGGGGCTCTGTGGTGCTACCTGGCTCACCATCATTAACCGTAACGGTCTCCTCTGTCTCCTCTGCAGAAAAAGCTTGTGATGGAGATGTAGAACCAACAGAGTGGATCACCTCAGTCTCAGTTTCTTTAAGTTCTGCTTCTTCACTTTCCATGTCTTTTTCAGCAGCAGCAGCATCATCATTATCCTCTTCCCTCTCTTTGGAAAGTTCATGGGAAGATTCATGAACGTGTTCCGTTTCTCCAGCGTCCACCGATGCTGCTGCTTCTGAAACTGCCTCCACAGCCTCTCCATCGGTCCCTTCTGTTACCTATGATGGACAATAGACAGTTTACAGAACACACAAGTCTCTGCTCTGTAACTAAGCCAATCACTAATGTCCACAATGGACAAAAACAGAACAATTAGTTCTGCAATTTCTAGATTTGCACTTCTATAAAATATGATATGCAGCAACGACTGCGAATCTGAGAATTCAATTATTTTTATTGTCATTCCAACAGATGTATTTACAGGCAGTAAAAGTAAATTTTGCACTCAGGTTCTGGTTAAAAGCCAACATAAAAGAGAACAGACAAGAGCAAGATATACAGAAACAAAGAATACAAAACAACAGAGGTGTGTGATGCAAAGACCAGATGAAAGCTGACCAATAAAAACTAATTTTAGAAACCAAACATTTATATCTGCACTTCCTGCATAGCTGTGAGTATTTTATGCTGTGTCCGTTTTAGTGGTTTGAAAGGAGACTTCTTTTAAAGACCCAAACATTTCTGTCACTCCTCATGCATGGTGGGGTTTTAAAATAATTAAAACACTACAGATACATTTAAAATCTTTACTTAGCTACGCTGACGCAACTCAACCAGATATGCTTCTTCTTTTTTTTTTTAAGATATTCACTCAAGACCGAACATGACTGTGTCTAAGAGTTTCAAAACCACAGGGCTGTGAAATATGAGCTGCACAAAACCTAAGTACGGCAGGAAACACGTCCCACCACTCTGTAGCCAAATTTAAACAAGGTGGTTGTTGTGCAGTTAATAATAAAGCTCTAAAATCAAAACCAAGTACAGAAATGTCTGCCAAACACCAGTTTAATCAAAGAAAGACTAAAAAGCTGTCTCAGACCTAAAAATATCCATCTTTGCTGATACTGAATTCTCCTGCAGACTCATAATGCCCATGATGCTTCACTCTTCAAACTAAGGTGTTTGAAACACAAGCAGAGGAAATGGTCACACCGCAGGGATGTGCATACCACATTAATATAACCTCATTTTAGGGATATAAAAGCGCTACCATAAGCTGATCTGAAGCACTAAAAACACCGTGAACTGCTTCCATGTGCAGCAGGATCAAGCTCAGCAGTGTCTGCTACTCTGACTGCATCGTGTAATTAATTAAATAACCTTTAAAACTATCAGTAGGGCTAGTCAGTGCTCAGGTTTGGTGCAGGTTAAAGACGACCGCATTTTGCGAAGCTAAATTCTGCAGCACGGATTTGTGCAAAGTTTAGCAGCCTAAGTTTGCAATAGAGGTACCTTATCAGGGACCATTTAATAAACACGGGGTGTGTTTCACACACACACACACACACACACTCAGTACAGATTCAATGCAAAGGTTTAATTTCTGTTTTAGGCGTGCAGCAACACCATAACAAGTTAGCTTACTACAGCGTGGCTGCTGCACAAAGGTTTGACAAATGGCTGTAATACTCCGTTAGACTGTAGGTAATGGGTGTTATTACCTCTGTACAAGTCACTTTCTTGGAGTTAGCCATGTTTTGTTGATATATTAATTAGCAGACCTGTAAAGAGAGAACTACTAGCTCAGCCTTTGCTAAGCTAACGCTAACCTGCTTACAGATCCATGCAGCTACGACTGCGGTTAGTCTCCCTCCGTGTTTTCACCACGCAATAAATAACCTCTGCACATGTTAAATACCCGCTCTGTTTATAATTCTTTTGGATGCAGATATATGATTTTAAAAAGTGTAGTTCACCGCCGTAACAACGTGCACAGAATTACCGCGCCGACCTGCACAGGAGTCACTTGATTGGTGGTCAGACGTTCGCATCCGCTAGTTCCCGTATCGGCCATGGTGGTCCCAAATCACCAATTCTTTTAGTTTAATAATAAAATGCGACTAAGCAATGGTAAACAAACTCCAAAACAGAAAAACGTTTCAAATGCATCCCCTTGCTACAATCATATGCGTCCAGTCCAACAGGACCGTTTGTTTTCCTTCTTCTTCTTCGGTCAAGGTCTACCCCATCTTTGGGGTTGCTTTTCCGCCTCCTAGTGGCAAGAAAAATACTACAATGGTGGGAGCCAAAATAATATGTATCTCACCCAAATAGAACTGCTATTTGTATTTGTTGGTATCATAATAATAAATTGTATTTTGTACAGTGTTTCAAATGTTACACATTTTAAACGTCTTCACAGAAATAACCAAATAAACACCAAATAACATAAACGAGGCCAATGAAAGGTAAAACATTACAGTAAGTGAGAAATTTCTGAAGTAAACAACAGTTCAGGAAATTGGTTTTAACTAAGCACCAATCTTGTACGCCAGTAAAAGTAATTTTATCAATACACAACATAGTTTACATTGTTATCAGCAAATTTCTGCTGTTGACAGAAACAGGGCGTAAACACACTTTGTGCCTTCATGTGAATAAAGTAGAAACACACTAATTTGCATACACAACACACATGTTGGACTGTTAAAAAGAGCACAAAGGTTTTTATTTTAAGCTTATACAGTCTGTTTTATAGTTTTGAAAGAAATAATCTCTGACTGTATCAGCATGATCAAGATTATTTGCTATAAAACCATCAATATATATATCAGCATAACTACATTTTATTTTCTGTTAGTGGCTCATTAATCTGCAAAACCTTACTTTTTCATGCATGTTTTTTTTTCTATGCTATCTTGTAAAATAAGAAGAAATGAAGAGTGTAAAAAATGTAAACATGACCAAACCTATGCTGACATTAAATCATAGAAACCTAGTTTATCTACAACTTCGTCATGCTCAGTCATGTCCAGCGCTAATGTACAGTTCAGTCTGAAGGTGTCGGAGGTCAGACCTCTCTGTCCGGTTCTTCCAAATAACAAAGGGAAAAACTGGGCACTCTTCATGTGTTATTACTATGTTGAAACCTGGACAATCTATAGATCATCCAAACAAGGTAATCTGACCTAAATCCTAAAAGCCACAGACCTTTAAATTTAAAAAAAAAGAACTGATAATAATGCAGACAGGGCTGCCCTTGGACTACAATGGAGGAATCATTCATGTCATGTGTGGGGTGTATTTGTTTTTGGTGCTTCTTGCTGGAGCTTCAGAGAGGTTATCTTGCTGTCGAGCTCATCCATGAAGCCTTCGTCCACAGACTCCCTGTCTGCCTCCTCTCCTTCGGCCTCGCTGGGTAGAAATACGTGAATCTGTGTGCGAGCCGGACCAGCAGCCGGGCGCTGACTGCAGGTCAGAAGGCAAGGCTTCCCAACCACAGACAAAGGCTCTTCCTTATACTGGGAAGCTGAAGGCCGGAAGTCACCGTGCAGCATGTCTGAGCTCAGAGCAAGGTTGTGTGAGTGGCGTCTCACTGGTCTTGGCCTCGAGCTCGGCTGGATGGCGTGAGAGAGGTGAATAAAGGTCGGTCGACTGCAGCTCGAGACCTCCTGGTGGGGCTGGCTGGTCTTATAGGGGAACACGGAGGATGACTTGCTGAATGAAGGACGCGGTGGTGGTCGTTTCTGTAAAACACTGGGGCGACGGTTCAGAGAGAGTTCCTCGAACAGGAGGTTCTCATTTGTGGTGAAGAGGGATGGTTCACTGAAACTGGGGAACCAGACGGAGAGAAAAAAGGAAATAATTTTCAGTAATGCATATTACTAACAAGAGTAACAGTCTTCAGCCATGTTAGTGGCCCTGTGAGGGTATATTAAAAAATCAGTGACAAAGTGAGACGGGCACAAAATTACGAATAAAATAATAAAACAGAGACATTAGAAACTGTTTTTAATAGGTGTGCCAATAAATCCTAAAGCCTGAACCATGAAATAATTACAGAAAAATTCAAATTTATTCTATTTTTAAAAACATTAATTCGCATATATGACTTTTAATTGATATCATATTTGCTGTATCTGGCTTTTCTTTTAAATTATTGCTTAAAAATGTACTTTGCTATTTTTTTTCAAGGTTTTTTGAGGGAAAGAAATCACACTAATGATGTAGAAGTCTCAAAAATTCACAAAAACTGTATGTATCAAATATACACTAGGAGGGAATGGCTAAAGTTCAACAGGAGAGATTTGAGAGATTTAGGAGCAAGTTTAGCAGCATTCATTACACAGGCAAAAAGATTTTACGTCTTATAGCCATTACAGCATAAACCCCTGGTTAGTGAATAGCCCCAAATCACAACAACAGTCACCTTAACGCACTTTATACTGTAAGGTACAGACTCTACAATTATACAGAAAACCCTCAACAATCAGACAACCCCTTTTTACAGGAAGAAACTTCCAGCAGAACCAGGCTCACTGATTAAGCTTGAGGATCATCTATTCAACTCATAATGGGAATCATAATTTACAAACCCCACAAAGCAGAATAAAATGATTTGCAAACCTCATAAACCCTGATTTTATTCACAATAGATTCACAATACTTAACACAGAAACTGAGACCATACATTCACCAGAAAAGGGTTTATTGGTGCCATAAATCCAATGAGCAGGTGAGTCATTTTTTGCACTTTTTGCTAAAGGGGGTGAGACCCCCTGCTGGCACGGCAAAGAAAGTGCAGGTTTCTCACAAGCTGCTTTTTCCCTTTATTTATAGTCTATATACGGACAAAACAGTGATCTCCTTACCAAAAAGAAACAAAGTCTGTATAAGTATTGATTTTCTGGGGACAATAGACTTTGTATACAGTTTGCAGCAGACATGCAAGCAAGAAAGACTTACAATGAAACAAAAACAGAAACACAATTTTAATAAGATACTAATAAAAAACAACAGGCCTGTAAAAAAAATAAAAATCAAAGAAGAAGAAATTAAATAAAAGGAAAATAAAACAAAGCATCACATAGTCAGATTTAGTGTGTAAAGCTACAGTTTTATCACCACTTTAATGTGTTGGTGTACTAATTTCACTCAGATCAAAGTGCTGCACTGACCAACTCACTCTTTTACTTCTATTAAGGATCCTCATTACTCTACTGCTTCATTTATACACAGTAAGATGTATTTTTTCTCAGAGGGATTCAACACACACACACACACACACACACACACACACACACACACACACACACACACACACACACACACACACACACACACACACACACACACACACACCAGAACTTCCTCTTCATTTACTTGGTGGTTATTCAAAACCTGCTCTGCTTGGGTAAGCAGATGCCATCAAATACTCTGCTGGACAGTGAGGGAGGTGTGTTTAAGAGCCTGAAGTGTGTGTTTGTGTCTCACTCAGGTTTCGCCCTCCTCTGAGCGAAACACCACTGGGTGCTGCATCAGGCGGTAGATCGGTTTCCACGCCTGAGATTTATGGCACACTGGGCTGCGGCCCACATGAAGCCATCAAACTGGGTCGCTTCTGAGAGGAAACAATTCCGGTGTAATTCCAGTCAAGCATCCACTCCACGCTTTAACAGGCACTTTAGCTAAAGTGAATAGTGGAGATGACACACACGGTGGGATTAATCACTTTCAAAGCCACAGCTGCATGATTGGTACTGAAGGTCAGTGAGTTACCAGGACATCCTGGTATCATTTACATGACGGCTTTAGTGTTTATGTTATTAATACACCTGATGTTCCTTTTCCATAGGATTTCACCTGACTGATGGATAATAATATAACTCTGAGTATATAATGTAAATAACCGAAGCCTTCATTCTCAACCCGGGGTCCACATCTTTAGTACCACATACCATTTGTATCTTTAGATGCTGGGTATATATAAGAATCCATACATAGAAAACACATAAACCTCACAGATCCTACATTTACAGCTCCATTAGACCAGTCTTGCAGGACTCACAGTTAAAATGATCGTTATTTATCGTACACTGGGTCTCGGTGAAAACCCAAATCTCTCCTTTTTGAGATCCTTTGCTTTTCTTCTCAAACAGAAGGTTCGAACAGCAGGTGGGTAAAGCTTCTCACAGCCAGAGCTGTCCGCTTGTGATGACTACATTAGTTATATCCCTTCTCACCGACATCACAGAGAGCCAAGAGCAGGAAAAAAAAGAGTGCAACTGAGTGTTCAGAGCAGCCTGAAGCCCGAGCTTTAGGCTCACAGGGTTTCCAGCTGACCACTGAGCTTCACGTGTGCAGAAAAAATCGTCTGGACGTGTACTTGCTTCTATCTGTTCATCGGTACAGGATGCCAACATGCAGGACCTACAGTCTGAAAAACTAATTTGTGATCTTTTAAATAATTGACTTATTTTTTTAAAGTGGCTTTTTTTGTATATTTATTTTCTATTTATTACATTTAGCATTATTGTTGTGGGACTTCTGCTGACTGTACAACAAAAATAAAGACATGCTTGATTGTACTACATATACCGACCTCATTATTTGGATATTTTCAATATGATCATCCACCACTTTAGCAGTATGCATATAATATGTGTAACAGAAAATCAGGAAAGTATAATCAGTCACTTATAATGTCAGGTAATGCTGATAACACAAATTTCAGCCAGAATTTATTTAAACAGCTCAATCTAGAAAACAACAAAGAACAACATGTTTAAGACTTCATGTTGATTTTATTCTTTTCATTCATGAGGAAAAATGTGCAATACTGCAGGCGTCACTGACACGAAACTAAAGAGAGGCTGAGATCAGAATAACTGGATACAAAATAACCGAATGACATCATTCCTCCTCCGAAAACATGATGCACACAAAAGAGATATGTAACAATCTAATTCATGTATTAATTAGTATATAGTTTTATTAATTATATGAATTAATCTCCACATTATTGTCATTTTATATTGTTTGGACTTTGACCTGTCAGAATGCATCAAGAAAGTTAAGTTATTTCTACTTCTCCTTTTGTTTCTTTACTTCTTACCTGAGACGAGCCATGCTGCTTCGCCCGCGGGGGCCTTTGGCTCCAGGTACGAGCGAGGGCAGCTTCAGGGGGGTTTTAGCTGCCCTGTTTCCCACCGCTGAAGGTGGAGGGAGGATGGAGCCGGTGAGCAGGTAGGTCTGGACCAAAGCTCCACTCCTCTGGGCGCCTCTCTGCCGCCACGATCCGCCGGCGTCCAAACCCAGGACAGCTGTCGGGGGAGCAGCTCCAGCAGTGCCGCTCATTTATCTGTGGGTGTGTTACGCCTGCAGGAGAATACACCTGAAAATATGCTCTCTAAACTAATGTAGACACTGATTTCTGCTGCAACACATGAAGACTAGTGAAAGTGATAGCATGGTCACGAGGTGGATGGCAGATGTGGCTTCACCTAAAGACCTGGATCTATAGCCTGCCTGTCTACAGGCTGCGGGGGGTGGATGAGGAGGACATTGTACCACTTCTATCTGTGGGCAGCGGACCGCATCAATGATGCAGGGCCATTAATGATGCATGAATGGAGCCGGCCAGGTGGACACTACCAATTCTCCCTCGCTCCTTTTCCCTCTTCACCAGGTCGGCTTACAGTCGAGGGAGCAGGTGGTAGGTGAGGAAGTGTCCAGGAAACGTTCATGTGAGAGAATAAACCGGGACCCTGGTTCGGTGGTGATCCCAAACAGGAAGCTCTTTTTGCAGAAATATATTTGTGAAACCTGTTACTTGTTCTCTATGAAGGTTTGTTAATATTTGTTCTCTTAGATTTGAAGCATGTATCCAAGAGAGAAAGTCCACGTTAATATTTTTTTTGGAAACAATATCATGTCTGTCTGAGCGTTATCCAAAAACTTTAACTCAGTGGTTCTTAACCTTGTTTGAGGTACCGAACCCCACCAGCTTCATATGCGCATTCACTGAACCCCTCTTTAGTGAAAAATAAAATGTGATTTTTTTACTGGTACAGTTAAAGTTTAACTCCTTCTGAGAAAACAGTTCTCCTTCACTGGCTGTTTATTTGGCTTTGTATGTCTGGTATATTTAATTAAACTTTAAGCTTCAGTAGCACAACAGCAATCTGACAGCTTACATTTCTTAGATGTTTTCATACAGAAAGCATGAGCTGCTTAGAAAATAAGCTGTGATGTAAATGAATAAACCCAAGTGAATATACAGTTAACTGGCATCATTTAATCATTGTTTACTTCATCTCACGATTTCAGCATCACAACATTTTCTGCTTTTAAGTTATTTCAGTAACTTTTATTCATTTTAATGGTTTCGAAATTTTAAAAAATGTACTCATTTATTTTTGATAACATGTGAGGTCACCAAATATATTGGACTGTAATTTTAGCAACTTCACGATTTATTTTTTTCATGTTTGTTTAACACAGTGAATTTATGCTGCAGTAGTTACGTTAAAATTTAAGTAAATCTTTAATATTTGAGACGCCGCTATCTGTTGTGTGTTGTCCTGATGCTTAAGATCACAAACCGCTGATTTGCTTGTTATTATTATAACAAAAATCTAAATCGATCAATATAAACTTGAACACTTTCTCCCTAAGACAAATTACAGAATTATGTAACATGCATTTCACAAGCTTAGTTGCGAGACAAAAGGCGAGTTATTCACTGCTCACATTATCACAGCCCCATCGTGTAGGTTAAATACTGTGCCAATAGCCCCTCACATGACCACTGATTCCAGCTTTAGGCCCAGCAGAGTCAGCAGCACCGGTCCTGTTTTTAATGGAAATGCATGGAAGCGGTCCTAGACTGGGCAACAGTAGCACGGTGGTGGGAAACGGGCATTACAAATCACACTCATGGGTCCATTTCTGAAAATTGACAACCATTGGCGAAAGTAAAAAAAAATAAAAATAAAAAAAGTCTTTCAGCACCAAACCGCACTGACATAATGCCGCATAGCAAACTAAACTTTCAGCCGCAGGGTAAAAGAGGACAGCATGTTTTTGATCTTGTGGGGGGATTAAATCACACTGGATCATGTCATTGTTTGGTTTTGAGTTTCATTCACACCGGTTTGCCTGAAGCTTTTTGAAAGACATATTTTAACCCTCCATAGATGCTCTGGCAGGTTGAGCTCGGGTGACTCACTTTAGCACTAATTTAAGTCAAGTTTTCACTTTGTGTTTTTGGCCTTTAGGAGCCTGTTTTTGTGCCAGGGTGGAGCTCAGGTCAGACAACAACGATCCGACACATATTCAGATTGTGCCTTCAGACTGCTCCGGATCATCTTGCTGCTTCTCGGCTGGACCTGCTCCAAGACTGACAGCCAATACTTGAGATGCAAGTGTGGGCCAGCAGCGGAAACATTGCACCTTTAGCCTTAATTGTAATTGGACTGGACTCCTATCAGAGTGCTTCACAGCTGAGGCACTGAATCCAACAATGAGTGATTGCAGGTTTTTCCTGGCTCTGAATCAACCTCTGGGACCTGTCTACCAAAGTAAACATCACTAGTTTACAGTTTTCTGCCATTTCCAAGCATTCAATGAGTAACGTGTACTGTAACACTTGATTAAATTAACCCTAATGACTTTAATGAACTACACTACAGTGCTGGTGGTTTTCCTTTTACAGAGCACCAAACCTCAATTTAAACAGAAAAACTGTTTGACATCTCATTTAATGCAATTTAAATTTAGTGTAACGCTTAAATGAAACTAACTTAGACAAAACAGGTAATCAGGTGAAAAGTAAGACATGGAAACAAAACTCAGGTTTATATCTTTTATTATTAAGAGAAAACAGCGCATCTCTCCTCTGGACTGCAGACTGCCCTCTGCTGGATGAGTTCTGGTACTGCTCCGCCACCTGAGAAACAGTAATGAGTTATTAGACTTAAGTGCTGCAAATAAGATATTTCACAGTGTGTTTCTATTCAAATGTTTAAAAAGAAAAAACAAAAAAAACTGTGCACGCACATTTCACATCCATGTTTTGAAGGACGAACTGCACATGAGCCAGCCTGGAGGTCATCCTGGCGTCCTGTTACAGCGAGCTTCCTCCAGCTTTGACATTTTACAAGACAATCTTCATTTTCCCTACAACACAGAAACAAAAAAATACATCAGTGATGTTTGACTTGTGTCATGTGACAAAGTAACTCAGGAGTTTTGTCATAGCAGCCTCACAACCAACAAAATACCAAACACTCAAAGGTAAGTTTCTAAATAAGATGCATTACAGTGCTGCAGATGATATTTTACATGTTTGGAAGTTAAGCAGACACACTGCATTTGTCCAACACTTACGGTGGTAAATCCGTAAAGATCCTCAGCCTCCCTCTAATGGTCGAGGATCCTGCAGCAAGAGACAGACAATGAGAGCCTGACAGTGGACTGATCACCAGGTTTACTCAAACACTACTCACTGTGGTTGCAATGCATAAACACAAAAGTGAGAGCCTGTGTGTGTAGGTATGTAGGTGTGTGTAGGTGTATGTGTTGTATGTGCTGTATGTCATGTGACAGATGTTTAAAATAAAATGAGTTGGTTCTAACATAAATTAGAAGAAAATCGTGTGTGAGGGTAAGTAAAATGTGTGAATGAATGAAGTGTGTGCACGTGTATGCATGTGTTTGTTACTGAAGGGCATCTCAGCACCCAGAACATGAATAATTTATTAGAAACTGCAGAGAGGACAGACAAATTCATGACAACGTTCGAATCCGTTGCAATCCTTGAGAGGTAGGTAGGTCCATCTGTTACAAAGCCATGTGAAGCTAGACTTTCATACTGACACATCAGGTGTTTTACTGCAAAGGTACCCCAAACTGGAGCTACACCATAAACCTAGCACTGACGAAGCCGTGGTCGTTTTCAGTGTCAGTCTTTCGGACTCTGGGCAGGGCCCTTTCTGAAGAGGCCATTACAGGACTGAAGGGTAGTTCTGGCATCACACTCCAACAGGATATAAGGAAGGATTGTAGTCAATCAGGACTCAGAGCATGGTTAGAAAATGGATCACAGTGCAGAGATGAAATCATCACAGCCGCCATTGGCTGAACACAGTCTAGCCACAGCTCGAGAGACTCAAGGGCAGCAGAGCCCTACAGAGATGAGAGATCTAAATACAAGCAACATACGAAACTGCCACAGTCTTCTTGTGTACATTTATTCAAATGGCTGGCTGGTCAGTGCATGATATGCCATTCATGAGTCACAGGAAGGAATGAGGAATAAGAGGTACTGAGAGAAGAAAGGAAAAGGTCCATTTGAAGCTGATCACTGGACACACTCTTTAAAACGATTGTCCAAATTTTCTCCGACAAACCACGCAACCATCAGTTTGTTCCTAAAAACAGTGTTTGAGAATACAGATTGTATATATACACACACACACAGTGGACTGAGCATCGTTTTTAAATGTGAAGCTAATATGGGAGTGAATTAAATCTGCTTTGTTTCTAATGGCCAGCAGGGGGCAACTCCCGATTACAAAAGCCAGACTAAATGAAGTCAAGAAAACGATACTGCACCTAATTTTATGACCTCAGCAAATAATTTCCTTGTGAGTTTGAAGTACATTAGGCAAAGAAGAATATGGTGATGTACCCTAAGGTTTTGAGTGTGTGAATGTTTTTTTTTAATTTAAATATAGATTAACCCATATCTTGTGTTAAGTGCACCCTTCACCTAAAAGTGTCTTTATTCAGCAACCAGATACAATAAAAGACACCCAGGAGTGTGATGTTCAGCTCAGCTTTCACCCTGCTGGTACTTTTTAAAATATTGTTTGCAAAAGGTAGAATGACGATTAATTTCACAGTGAATACAGACATGCGTTACTAACCTATCTACAGTTAGCATCATGCCCTTTCAAAAGCTAAAATGGTTATGTGTCATTTCATGGCTCAAATTCCCAGCTTCAAAACAACAGTTTTCTCACTAGTTTTACACCGAATTCATTCCACAGATGAGAAGCAGCAAACTGTCTTGATGCAACTAAAATCAGATTGACAACAAACACTACGTAACTTCAAGCCCAAATGCTCTACATGATGAAATGGTACAGTATAAACTTTCATGCTCGTTCTGTTTAAAACAGATTACTGAAACATGAGTGGTCCTTTGTAAAAACAGTGCACATTTGTGTTTCTATTTGCTCCACATACACAAGTCTGACCAGTTATTTATGCACAAAATTGTAAAAGTATTGTTATATATTTTTAAGAAAAAGAACCACCAACTTAGAAAGGTTGGGGACCCAAAAAGTATGTGACATCTTAAATATAGCACTTTCACAGATAAAAATCAAAGCGCTTCACAATAAACCCTGAAATATACATATAATAATAATAATATGAAACAATGAAAACACTTTAACAGCTTGTTTGTATAAAAATGTCTTCAGCTGCTTTTAAAAGAGTCAGTGGAGTTTGTACAGCGTAAAGACAGTGGAAGAGAATTCCACAACCCAGTGCCTGAAAAGCCCGATCCCCACGTGTTTTGAACCCAATACATGGGACCAACAGTAACCTCTGACCTGAAGTGACCGGTAGGAAGCATGATGTTTCAATAGGTCAGAGATATACTGGGGAGCTTCACCATGTAGAGCTGTTCAGTTAAAACTAAAATTTTAAAATGAAACCTAAAATTTACTGGCAATCAATGAAGAGAAGCCAAAACCCAAGGGATGTGTGACCACTTATTAGTGCCAGTTAAGTCTTGCCACAGCATTCTGTACAGTCACTTCAACACTTCAAAAACCCAACCCAGTACCAATACAATCGGTATGTCATTTCAGACAGGCAGAGAGGGCGAGGGAGTAGTGCTGATAGAGGGTTCAAAGATAAAAGTGCTGCTTACACAGTGTGAAAGTACTTTTCATGACTGATTTTAACTGCATTGCGATTGACTGAGGATGTGCTGATGAAAGGCCACTGGGTGTTTAACAGTACTATTACTTTATCAAAGCAGGAATAGATTAACTGCAATCAGAAAGCACTCAAAACAAAAAACAAAGTTATGGCCAAAGCAGAACAGTTTCTCATAGTATTTTGCCTCTGGTAGAGCTGGGCTTTGGTTGTCCCCCCACCCCCAGTTTGTTGCTGCAAACACCCTGCCTTTTTCCAAACTAATCACTTTCAAATATAGGTTTTCGAGAAAAGGAAACAAAATGCAAAACATCGTGTACGGTTGTAGACAAGACTTCTGCTTTTTCCACTTAGGAGCTTAAATGTACCAGGCAATACTTTAAAAAAAAAAAAAAAAGCAGAATACCTTTCATTTCAGTGCTGTGTTCCATATATTTGAATCCACACAAACACTTGTTTTCATGCACACATACAGAGGAGCCAAAGTACTACAACCACACACACACACTCCACAGGCTACAGCAAATCTATTGCCAAGAAGTATGAAGAGAGATCTGCACTGTGATGCCATTCTTTGAAAGTGTGATGCCAGAAGCCCTGAAGACATCACTGTGAGCAGTGACGTGGAATAAGAAGACAGAAGAGTTAAGTCATGGGACAACTGTGCATCTTGCATTATAAACATGGATGGGACACTTACCTTACTTGTTCAGCTGATCTGTGTAAGCATACCTCTGGCTGCAGTGCAAACAAGTCCAGGCTTTACTGTCCACTGACATCTGCAGAACTACTCATCGTCAATGTAACCCAACTGCAGAGAAGAGCCTCTACTGTGGACTGGGGCAGCTTGTCTTTGACAAGCTGGCTGACAGCAGCTAATGCACCTCTTTTACCCAAAGACATGAAACACGCACAACCAGACAGGCAAAACAAGCCGCTGCCTCTTCAACCGTAAGACAGCATCGAACATCCTGCCTCACTCAGGTCTGTGAGCTTGATCGGTCTGCTGGTGTAGCTCTTACTATTATGGTAATTCAGACAGAACTGATGAGATTATGTGCTGGAGTAAAAAGTTGTTACATAAAACTTGAGTCACAATGTAAAGTGTGGGGAGTGGAGATGTAACAGTCAGTGTGGTATGTTTTTGGTAGAGGCAACAAAAGACTAACAAAAGTCAAAATTATCCTATGAGCAGCCTCTTTTTTTTTTTTTTAAATTAAAAGTTGGCCATAATTCTTACTTTGACAAAAGAAACTAAATTGAAAATAAAGAGAAATACTTTCCCATATTTGGGGAATGATTTCATCATAAAAAGGTTTAAACACTAGCAATAATTTAAAAAAAAAAAAAAAAAAAAAAAAAAAAAAACTCCTGAAAAGAGGACAACAGAACTGTCAGAATAGGTATTGTTTGTTGTGAGCACTCATGTTTCAGTTAAATATAATGTTTAAATATAAAATATGTTGTGTGAGTTAGCACAGAGTTCTGGCTGAGCTTTCAAGAATACTCCTACCAGAGTTTATGGCCAATGCATACCTGGTGTACAGCAAACATGTTCTGGAAAAGAAAATGACTTTCTGCTCCTTAACAGGTTAGGCAGAATCACATTATGAGAGTGTATTTAGAAATCCTAATGGTGTGACTGCCAATGCCATCAGAAAAAACAAAAAACAAAACCTCTTTCTACTGAACCAAGAAAAAGACCTTGGATTGGATTGCACTGAAGAAATACAATAAAAGTTTCTAAAGATGTTAAAAGCTGAGCTCAGTGAGCTGTGAGACACGAGAACTACATGTAGTCGAAGCGTAACTAGTACACTGAGTTTTTTTGATTTTAGTCCAACTGGAAAAATGAGTTAAACATGAGGTTAGAGGCTGTGAGCTACTTGCCCCTAGAAAGTTGTCACTAGAGTAATACTTAAATGGTTCTGGATTCAGCTCACTGTCTAACAGATGACATTAATTTTTATTTATTAAGCAAAAAAAAAAAAACTAATCAAAAAAAAAAACTAATCATGTAGCAGTAAAAGTAAGATTGTATGTGGATATCACTGGTACGGGCAGTCTTTTTCCTCCTACAGAGAAACATATACATGTTAGCACTTAACGTCACACACGTACCGTTACACCCCTAGAAGGCAACAGGTCATTTTTCTCACCATGAACCTTAATTAGTTGCTATATTGTTCACACCTGTGCTGTGTGATCATTAGACAATTGTTAAAGCTGTTAAGAGTGACTGTCAAAAAGTTTGATTTCCATTTATGAAGAGTCTGCTTACTGCAATGTTTCACTTGCCTGTGGCTGCGACTTCACTTGAATGTCAAAGCTTTCCATTGTCACCACAATTCCAGTCAAATACATCTATAAAGAGGCATCGATTTCAGACCTCAGATGTTGAGTAAATGTGTTCCTCTTTCGTTTTTATAATTCCACTGCCAAACTTGTCCATTTTTACAACGTGTAATCCATGTATTTGTGTAATGTAACTTGCTTTGGTTTGATAGCGCTGTATAAGCAAGCATGACAACTATTTTTACTTGAATACATTAAAACATGTAGGCAATATCAAACTCAGTCTCTTAATCTTTTAAAGAGGAACTAGAACAAATTCCGTTATTTCTTTCATATATAAAAATGTAACAAATTCACATGCTCTTCTTAAAACTTAAATTTTAGAATTTATAAGAGTCAAATGCTTCAAACTGTCCTCAATACATTTTACAGAATACTTTCTACTTCTGTCACATTTTAGTTGTTATCTGGAATCTATCATCTGTGACCAGTACAACTAAGAACCTCAAAGTCCTTCCAAAGGTGGCAAATAAGGATAAAGAAAAATCTGAGGACTCTTAAACAAACCTTAAAGGCAGAAGACCTAGCTTGAAGACAGAGTGAATTGCATGGCTGCAAAAACAGTCAGTATAATATGCACAAGACAAAGTGGAACACAAAAATGTGGAGTGGGTAACCGGGCCCCTTGAAGAATGTCAAGGGTTTATTTTCATGTCAAAATAGCAGAAAGGGATTTTTTCTGCATTAAAATATAGCAACTGTAAACATACAATAGACATAAATATAAGAATTTTCCTTAAAACGGTGTACTTGTGCGAGAGCAATAGCCAAATATATAAATTCCCAAATATTCTAACCTACAGTCCAAGCTATAGAGCCACTATTATCTGATCACTCTGGTCCTTTAGAGTGACACAGTTTCATTTACAAAACCGCTCCAACAGAAGCTACAGACTCTCAATGTCTTGGCTTGGCAACTTCCTTTTCATAGTCCAACACCTTAACAGATGGTCAAACCTGTTAAAGAAAAACAAGTTGTACACAACACAGACAACGTTACAAAGTTCAAAATGCACACTATGTTATTAAGTAAAAGAACTATATTTAAGCCAGTAAAATGTAATTCAATCTAAAAGCAGTGATGCATTTCTAAATGTTTTACCTAAAAGGAATTTGATGTATAAAGGGCATATTTTAAAGGTACCTACATACCTTTGATTGCAGATCTAAACTGTTTCCTAAATGTTGGAGATTATTTGACTTCCAACATCCTTTTTCAGTTAGTTATGTCACAACTACTCTGAGGAATGTTTATTTTAATCTGAAAATCCAGTCATCTGTGCATACTGTCAGAGAAAAATTCAGAGTGCATGCCACTGCGCTAAAAAGGAATCATTCGTCTAAAGAATGAGGAAAAGTTTGGCAAATACATCTGTACAAATAACTATTAGTTATAGGATTTGTTATTTTGCAATGAAAAACGCTCATCCAAAATTGACCATTTAATACGAGCGTATAAACCATGTAGACAGGCCTTCTCTTTGTAAAATATATTTTTAAAAAAGCTGGCATAACAATCCATCATTAAGATGTAGTGTTATGTGAAAATTATACTCAAAGCACTGATGTTGCAAAGAACAATTAGTGCCTTAAACCTATATCGTTATTCTTTTGAATATTTAGAAATAACCGACCAACACAAATTTAGTGTTGTGGACTTTGAAGGCATTAAATTCCAGTCCCACATCAGATCAGTGAGTTATGATTTTTCTGAATGCCATTAAGTGTATTTATAGATATTAATCTGCAATATATTAATTAAAATTTATTGCATTCCATTGTGAATTACTATTACTGAATTTTTGAAACTTTTTTCAAAATTAAATGAGAAAATATGCACTAAATATTTGAAGTACACAATATTGGATAAAATAAGAAGTTTTCTAATTCATCAGGAATGCTACAAGGATGGATTAGAATCACAATCCAGTTGACTTCCCAGGGGTTTGACTACCATATCACAATGACAAACATCTAATTAATGTACCTCATTAGACTACTCTCTTGGAAGGAAATCATGTACTGTATGTACAGGATTAAATAGGGATTATATCTCACTACTTTCACTAGTTTCAGATCCAGCGTTTGAGTTTCTTAGCTACAGCTTTTCCAAGTCCTCACTACCCAGCCACACTTCAGCCACAGTCCATTATCTTTAAAGCCGTCCATACCTGTTAAAGAAAACATGTACATAACACAAACACAAGTAACATTTGAGATAAACACTCCTTTATATCCTTCCCATTACTGAATGCATCCACACATCCAAATCTTCTGTTCTGTGGCCATTTCAGGTTTGTTTTGTGGGATTCTGGGATGCCACATGGTAGAAGACATTAAAGTTAAAATCCTTACCTTCATTGCATGTTTGATTATGTGAAGGACATTAACAGGTGCACTAAAAATATTTGATTCTTGATGTCTTATGTAATCCATGTTTAAATGGAGGACATTTTCTTCTACATGAAGAAAAAACAGAAAAAGCTACAATGATCAGCTAGTTGCTGTGCGAGGTCAGCAAGCTTCCACCAACTACAAAATTTTAACTAATGTTGAATGAAAAATACTTTCAATGATTCACAGAATGTCAAAGTTAAAGCTAGTGGAATAGAACAGAGCCAAGTTAATACACGCAAAAAATAAAATCTGCTTAATAACAAAAGTTGAAATTATTAAAAGATCAAAATTACTTACATTCACTTTTCAGGCCATCTCTTACCAGACAACTCTGACAAAGGTTGTAAAGGTAGGCTTGTGAATGGAGGAAGGTGTCCGTTTAATTATGGCACTCAATTTTGGTTGGGCCATCCTTACATTATTACTGTTTGAGCAGTCCCACAATTAGAAAAAAAAAATAAAAATATTTGGACTTCTTGTCTCTTGATCTCGTGCTGTGTTCGGAGATAATGTGAATATCCTAATAGTACAGGATATTATTGCCATTATAATGGCAGGTGCCATTAAAGTCATTAATGCAGATACAGTTAAACATTTCTGCAGAGATTGAGAATGGGTTCTCCTGAATGTAACCCAATCTGTCATACAAGTCAGTCTGAGAAGGTAATAGTGATAAATTTACCACAAACAAGGCAGGTCCTCGGAAAAAAAACAGCACATGAGCCCTGTTGACAAAGTTGATACAATAGCCTTGGAGTCTCTAGTTTTAAATGAGATCGTAGTGCTGGTTTGTCAAAAGTTAACTGATACACAAGAACATATCAGTGAAACAGAAAAGATGCAAATCAGACTGTCGTTTAAGCCCACTGCACACATCCATGCGGTTTTGAAAACTAGGGCATCTTATGCGTTCTTACAAAGGGACTTATTGTCTTTGTGCTGCTCTAGCAAAATTAGAGCTTTATAACTGAAAATCATTTTCCAAAATCCAACAGTGACTCAGTCATTTATGACGTCACAGCCTGAAACGTCAGATCTCTGATGAACCACTGGTTGCTTGTTACTAGACTTTTAGAAATTCTAAGACTTGACATACGTATCCAAGTATGGATGTTCCAAGGCGTTTAAGTATAATATGGACATATCTGATGTCAAGATTTGCCACTGCACTTCCCCAAAGATACATTTTACACACAAACTTTTATAGACCTATAATATGCCTCAAGTCCGTCCATAACCATTATTGACTACATTTACATACAATTGTATTACTTCAACTGATGCAGAAACGTGGTGCTGTTTGAACTATTACCACTTAAGGTTAACCTAAACACCTTAAAGAACCTATAGGAGTCCAGAGTCACATCAGTGCACCCTTATGGAAACCTTCATAATTATCAAAATTAATCCTTTACATAACAATACAGAAACTGCTACAATTTCATCCCAATTTAACAACATCATCCATTTTTAAAGATGGTGGCATTTGCTTTGTGCATTTTTTATGACAGTTATCCTTCTGAAAGAATGCCTCACAAATGCTTGAAATGCTAGCAATAACAGAATGACCTGCATGTAAATGTAGTCAAATAACTCCAGCTTCCAAACATGCACACAAGGACACACACTTGAGTGGATTTTGCCTGTCTACGACAGACTGTGCGGTTTCAGCACTATGTTTCTGTAAGACCACTGTTAGTCACACAGTATTACACAGGTTTTCTTAAAGGTTCCATGTGTGATATTTCTTCTGTCCTGAGGCAAGACTGTAAAAGCAGAGTTACTCATTGAATGCAACATAACTCAGAAAAAGCCTCTCCTAAAAACCAAGAAAAAGCCTAAAAGTTCCCCTTTTTCAAAAAATAAAAGGAAACATACTTGTTTGAAAACAGGGTTATAATATCAGAGCCACCCTGCATTATTAAAAATAAATGAAGTTCTTTAAAACGCGACTGTGACCATTTTAATAACCAATTTATAAAAATGAATCTTAACTTTTTCTTAAAAAAAATAAAATAAAATAAAAAATTTTCCTGCAAATGCTATCGCTAATTTACAGGAAACGTAAAAATATTAAAATGTGTTAAATCTTATTTTAATTAAGTTTTCAATGATCTGGAGAACCCTGTTCAACATTGCTTCCCAGTCTAGAGTCTTTTTAAGTAGGTGGTAAATATATGATTATTCCTTTGATGAATAAGTATTTTTACAATATATTTCAATGTGGGAATTTGCTGATTAAAGCTATGTCGTACTTGCAGCTAATTTCTGTCATACCACGAGTTAATTCTTTTCAGACTGTGTACGAATCACTGAACTAAAGTGGACAGGACTTGAGAAAATAACACATAGAATCTTTAAGAGCTAACGTGGCAAAGGTAACCACATTATTCAACTTCCGCAAACAGCCCATTGCTGCTTTCTGAACGGACTACACGTTTCATTTTTAAGAATAAAAGGTTAAAGGTTTTTCCTGATTGAACCAATGTCTCTTTATTATAGTACATGCGTTGACTCCAAATGCATGGCACAAAACACAGCCATAGGAAGTTCAGAAAAAATGTTACAGTTATCACTTCACGACGACTCACAGAGCATAACACATCTTTAAAAAAAAAAAAAAAAAAAAAAAAAAAAAATTATACATGGTCAAAAAAGAACAACTGGATCAGCTAAGAGTAACTTCTCTTTTCAGACTAGAGACAAAGTAAAAAATGAAAATATTGACTTTCAATAACTGAGTAAATTGGCTAAAATGTTGTAACAATTTAAACTTAAATACAAGAAATTCGAATCAACATTTTTGTTTTTAGAGAAAAACTGTACAAATGGTGCTGCCGGAAGCATCAAAAGAGCAGCGTTTAAAAACGGGGTTTCTTAGCAGGACCATCAAACTCCTCGCGGACCCTGCCATACCCGGGGTTACCAGGACCCATTCCCCTCGCACCACCCGGAGTGAAGCGCTCATTGCGCTGTTGGGTGTCAATGTGCCAAGGAGGCAGACAGGAGGGTGGTAATAAGGTATGGGAAGGGTCAGTGCATAAGCACACAGTTCATGTCCATATGGAGATGTGTAAAAAAGGTATGGCACAGGTGTGATTTGTTTTATATTGCGAGTGGTTTACAAAAGAACCAGCAGGAGACACATCCGGAGAAACCGTTCGTTCCAATATGAAGGTCCACAGGTGCCACAGGTAACATACGGAAAAGGAAGAGAGGGTAATGCTTTCGTTAGTCAGTGCCTACCTAGTGTGGTCTCTTCTCCAGTGCATGCCAAGATTAGGCTGGGCATTAATGACAGCTGGCCGTATCTACTAGTTAATGGCAACAGATACATGCCTAAACTTCTGAGAGGCGGCATGAAAATAGGACGCTAAAAATATATTTCTAACATGAGGTTTAACCTCATATTTCTAGTCATTTGTTACAGCCAGAATTCAGATTTCCTTAGAAAATGTTGCATATACACACACAATTTGGTGGCATCATGACTAATATTGTAAACTGTATGACTTAGAGTGATCTTAAACATATCTATAAATCTGTTGCTCAGGTATCACAAAAGGGTATGGTAACTTTTAAACGGTCCCAAATGTGACTACAACGTATAGGATCTACCAGAAATGTGTGGTCTCTCAGACAGAAAGAGTATATTCGTAGTGCAAGACATTTTTCCAATAAGTAAGCAGTTCATTAATATTTACATCAATGCTAATTCAGACAACTTCTGTGAAACTAAAAGTGTCATTCTAGAAATTCAGCAGAATAGCTGAAATTGTCATTTGCAAAATGAGGCTAACAAAGAACAACTAAGGTAAGGAGAATAACGTGAGGTAGTCAGATTGCAGAATATAAATATTATCTTGAAGTGAATGAACCTTCTGCTCATTTTACTAAACTGAAATTCAGACTGTCAGGATCACTTCCAACAGGCTTAAAACTCAAACTTATGGTTTTTAAAAGACCATTCATTTGAACTATTCAAAAGCAAATTGTGCTCTAAATTTTAAAGAGGTAAATACTTTTCTAGACGAGTAATAAATGAAATACAGGTTCTTGTTTTCAAGTCAAAATTAAGATGTCTTTAAGCACGAAGAATTTCTTTTAGAACTCATTTTACAACTACGAGCAAAAAAGTATCAAGGTTATGAGCAAAAAAATTTTTGATCAAAGAATAAAGTCTGATAGAGTTTTAATTTCTGTGCTTTTTGTCGTTAATAACACAAATTAAGGAAATTTAAAGGAACAGTATCTTTCCCACCTCCCAAAAAAGAAACCGTCTTTTGCTGTTAACCAGAATCAGACAGCAATACAGCAAAAATAAAATAAAATAAAAAATTTGGCTCTCTGAGCACAAGCCAAGTGTTTAGTTCTATTGCAGAAGAGAAGCCAGTTGTTCATCTCCAAAACTAGGCAACTCACAAATGTAAGAAAGTTGAGATGGCCAGAGCACACTACAGGCCAGGGAAAAAATGCATACGTTTGACTTTGGGGTGAACTGTCCCCCCTTTAATTCCTACTACTGTGAGCTTCAGATGTTTTTTGGGGGGGGAAATAAACCAAACATATTCTAATATTACAGCTTAAGCAGAGCCCACTTTCCAGGTGTGCTGACTTGTTCTTAAAAAGTGGCTAACCAATTTCTGTTTAGGTAAAAGCCATTAGATTCCCAACTTCACATGCTCTAGTACTGACAGTCTTCATTTGATATGACCATTTCAACTATTTAGTGCAGGGTGGGTCATGTCATTTTTAAATGGCAGCTTTGCACCGTGTACCTACCCAAGTTAGGTGGGTTTGCTGCAAACAAAAGTGCATAACTTTATAAAAGTAAAATGAACTCCATGAAGCAAGCAATTCCTAAAGTGTATTTAAAATGCCTTAAAGCAGGTATGTCAAACTCATTTTATAGCACATAAAATTTGGGCCACATAACCCACTTACTCTTAATTCCGTCAGTCTAAGTTAGCTTAATTACACATGAACTACCCATTATAAAAAACAAATGTCAATAGGCCTCATGTTTGACACCCCTGCATTAAGATCTAAATTAATGGACTGTTATTAAGACTTTTTTTGGTAACAAGTCTTAATAATACAGAAACCCTATTTTAAAGTTCAAGCATTACTTTTTATTCAGGACTATAGAACCTTTTCATCCGTCAACTGTAATACAGAAACGAATGACTTCAGGTCTAAATTCTGCCAGAAACAAAAATCCCAGGCTCGGTCCAGTTTTCAGCGACATCATCTGAACAAAGTCACAAGGCTACGCCAGCCCCCATCAGTTAATCATGCTGTAATCTTCGTCAAACTCAAAGCTTTACACCGTCATCAGGCACTAAAAGTGTTACAAGGTTTCAAAGCTCAATTACAAAAAGAGATACTGATGAGAAGGTAAAGGTTGCTGGTCCAGAAGTTTTCCACCACACTTCAACGCCCCCCCCTCAAAAAATATAATTAAATACATTTAAGGGTGGAAAAAGGAAGCCTGTTCACACACAACTTCAGTTCTCCTGATAGACAAATGAGGCATGAAATTGGTAATAGAAAAAAAATGGAAAAATTTAAAAAAAATAAAAATAAATAAATAAATAATAATACTGGATACCAATGCTCTCCTCAGTCAAGAAAACGTGCCTGTCCAGCTCACATAAGACAGGGCTTGCAATAGCAGTCCACTACACAAACAGCATGATAGGAGTGAGCAGAGCCAGCAAAGTTTTTCTACAGCTGTTTGAAACACACTGAGATGATCATTTAGTGCAAGCTGACGGTTTTATAGCTTAAAAGCAGTAATGGCTTGTGGGACTATTAACTGAGGGGGCTCGGCTTGCTACTGAAAAAAAAAGGAAAACAAACAAACCCTATAAAAGCAGTGAGCATGTGTCACATTCAACAACCAGAAAGCCATCCAGTGATAGCTGAGAACACAAATCACTCATTCTGCCATCCTGCTTAGACAACTGGACATCGTGTTAACACGAAGAAAGGAAGAGAAAAAACAAAAAACAAAAAAATAAAAACATGGCTGGGAGTCTCCAACCAAAGGGAAAGCCAAACAAAACTATATTAACTACTGAAATTCCCACAAGTGGGATACATTACCATTTCGTTGCCCATCAGGCCTCCTGGTCCTCCCATTCCCTGCTGACTCTCAAACCCAAGCCCGCTCATAGAGAATTTCTGTGAGGATCCACCAAAGGACATATCTAAAGAGCAAACAGGAAAACATGTTAGGTATTCATACAGCACATGAATTAAAAATACCAATGCTACCCCCCTCAGCCTCCTACTACACACCCCTATTTATCCATTTCAAAAATTGTAGGTCTCCAACTTAGGATTGGACTCCATGCTGCCTGCCCATCTGCGTGACGACAATACCCCACCAGTCTTTTACGGCTGAGGAGTAAAAACTCAGACACATCCTGCTGATGGTAAAGCTGCCTCAACAGAATTTCAAGAGCTATAACACTCGCATAGATACTGGTCTGAATACTGATACTGATCTAATATTTGACTCAGCTATCAGCAGCTTTACAAGCTACAAGCTTTACAAGCTAACATAGCCAGCTGTCATTTAGTTGCTAGGGGGGAAATGTAATGTAACACGAATGAAGTTGACACCAAAGCAAGTACCAGTTTAGAAACGTTTAACACCTGCTACCCCCAACAGCTTCTATTTGCATGCTTGCAGAAGTTGTTTTTTTGTTTGTTTGTTTGTTTTTTAAATACACTACTGACAAGCCTACACATAGAGCACTGACGTTGTTTGTACATTTCCTACCAAATCTGGTCTAACAAAATCAAGTCTTCCCTTCCTGATATCTCCACATGTGCATTATTTTTACACAGACCTACTTTATGAGCTTCCTTCATACTTTACATTTAGATTTTATTGTTTTAGCTCTTTTTTATTTTACTTTTTCTTCTTATGGAATTGTTCTACCTTTGTGTCATTTTAAAATCATACTGGACTATTTTGTCCATTTTATTTCACTAAACTCTACGTCTACTTAAAAAAGAAGCTACTTTATTACAGAATGTTTAATACTTCAGTTACTGTAAAGGAATAGGCTGGAATTGTCTTTTTGCAACACTGTGCATTTCATCATCTAATGCCTAAAATGTTTTGGTCACCTTTATAGCCACTGTGGTGTCTGGATTTCTGTCATGATTTCTTAATTTAAACAAAAGACACTTACCACCCATGCCCAAAGCTCCACCAGGATGCATTCTCATTTCTCTGTCCCTCTGTAAAACAAAGAAATTAAGATTAATGTAGGCAGTAACTGGTTGTTGAACTGATGTTTTTGACGCCCAAGTTAAGTTTAACTAACATCCATAAAGCTGCCCATCCTGTAGTTCTCCTCACGCTGACGGCGCATCTGTTCTTCCAACTCTCTCTTCCGAAGCATCTCCTCCTCCTGTCTGCGTCGCTCTTCCTCTTGTCTGTTTAAAAATGCCAGATAATTAGTCAAATGTAGTCCATGTTTTAAGAGAACTCAACACCTGTTCCAAACAACAACCAGCTGCAATTTAATGACATAAAATACCTGAGCTGCATTTCCTTCCTCTTTTGCATCTCCTGATTGTGCATCTCCTCCATACGCCTCAGTTCTTCCTGTCGCCTCAACAGATCTGAATGAAAACACAACGCATTACATTTACAGTAGTAGGATAACCCACATCTAATGAGTGACATATATAACAAATTATGAGAATTGCAGGTCTTCCATATCTAAACTTGCCTTGACGGAGCAGATTGGCCTGGTGCTCATGGTAAGCATCCTCCATCTCGCTCTCGAGTTTCTCACGGGCCTCACGCATGTTCTTCTCCACCTGTTGTCTTTGCTGCTTTTCCATTTCATCAAGGGATTTCCAGCGCTTTGCATACTCAAATTCAAAAGTGCCTGGACGGGCAAAGCGAGGAGGCTCCTCACGCTCTCTAAAGACACAAAGACCATAACGTAGAGTACATTAGATTGACAGGAACATGTCAGCATTCACCTGAGTTACTAAAAATTGCATTGAAAGATCTTCTAAGATAAAATGAATGCAAAGTGAAACTTTAGTTTTACTACACCATACTTCCTCATTTCAATGATTCAATAGTCGCCAATTTTATACTATATGCAATGGTTTAGTTTTCTGTTGTTTGCCAATGTGGGATTTTACTCAGATTAACATCTGCAGAGCCTCAGAGAAGGTTGACCTTTAACAGCTGAATCCACCACCCCCACCTTCCCCATCCCACCATCTGCTACTCACAAATAAATGACCTAATGACCCGAAGAAAGTAATTTGCATAATAAAGACGATTGCGTCAAGAGACCAAAATGCACTTGCTTCAAGACCTACTCATAGTTCATTCCACTGGCTATTTTATGGTGGTGTTAGTATGATTAGGAAAAAGTAAGATTTCCCTGCCATCTGCATGATGTTGCACCAAGAACAAACCAGTACTCACGTTTTATATTTGGGGTTCTTCTGTGCCAACTTCTCTGGAAGACCATCTTCACTATCGTACTGCTCCAGAGGCTCGACAACAACAGGCCGAGGAGAACTGCAGAAGGTGAAATACAATTTTTTTTTAAAAAAAAAAAAAGAAAGAAAAAGAGCAAGGGCTTCAAGAACCTTTTACAAATATCTTCCAACCCAAATACCCCCCTTCTACTCAACTAATATAATTAGACTTACGTAGTGAGCAGAAAGACCCCCTCGTTGCACCTCTCTAAAGCCTTTCTGGCAGCAGGTCTGGAGGCAAATTCAACAATTCCTCTGCCCGTAGAGCGTCCACGATCATCTACAACCACGATGGCCCTCTCTACCATTCCGAACTGTGAGAAAGCTTCCTCTAGGAGTTCATTGGAAACAAATGGTGACAGATTCTTTATAGACAGCGCTGCAGAGTGTGTAGCAAATCGGACACGCAAGGGTCTGCCCTTCATCGGTGTGTCATCCAGCTCAGCTTTTGCTATCTCTGCAAGTGCCCGAGATTCCTAGATAAAAGAAAAATGTTATTTAAAAGAGTCCCTTTACTTATTACAGTAACAAAAACCTGTTTCAATTCAAGCGTGTGACCCCTTACCAGTCGGATGAAACCAAAGCCTTTCCCCTTGTTGATAAAGACCTCAGTGGGCTCCCCATATTTTGCAAACATCTTCCTGAAATCGTCCTCTGTGATGTCGTTGGGCAGGTTACCAACAAACAAGCGGCACCGCTGTGTGTAGGACTTCTCACCTGGCTTCAGCAACATGGACAGCGTCGCCTTGAACTCAGCCTAAGAAAAACAAGACCGAATTTTTTTTTTAAATTCGTATACATATATAGAAAACAGAAAAATATACAAATTATTTGACGCCCAATAGATCATCATTTTCAGATTAACTTTATGTTATGATTTGTGCTCGCGTCCGTATTTCGATCTCCGTTCGCCCATCCCCCTCACTCGCTTTGTGAAGTAAAAGAAAAAAATCCAACACGGAAAATAATATGAAATACCACTGTCGACAAACTAGTTCACCCAAAATTGTTCAGGTTAACAGATGAAACCCATCACTGAAAATATATTTTTCCTTTTAAACGCGTTAAAATAGAACTAATTTCTATACTTGAACAAGATGGCCGCTAGCTAAAAGCAATAACGTTGCAGGATGTATTCTTTTATGCACCGCGACTGCCCGCCGGAGCGAGCGCCCGACTGCTTCCCTAATAACTGTAAGGATAACACAAACAACTCCGCCCGACAGGGCTGTTTAAAGTGTCATATCGAGCACCACGCGGCTGGTTTGGCTAGTGTTAGCAGATAGCGACTGCCGACGCCACTTGGGCGTTTATAAAAATTAAGCTAAAACTAAATAAAGCAAACCTTAGATTGGCTCTCTTCTGACTGACTTGCGTCAGTGTTCATGGTCTCTCGTGACTGTTGACTGACTTTCATGGCCGGTGGCCCTGTATTTTGGCCTTGTTGAAGTCCTGGTCTCTGGCCTTGTTGAGGTCCTGGTTTCTGGCCCTGCTGGGGTCCCGGCTTCTGGCCCTGCTGGGGTCCCGGCTTCTGGCCCTGCTGGGGTCCCGGCTTCTGGCCCTGCTGGGGTCCCGGCTTCTGGCTTTGCTGAGGGCTTGGTTTCTGACCTTGCTGCGGCCCAGCTGCTTTCGGGCTTGGGTGTGGAGTCGGCTTCTGCTGCTGACCGTTAGCATTTGCCACGGGTGACTTCAGCTGCTGGTTCAGGTTCTTGTTTGCCTGGTTTGGCTGAGGGGAGGTCACGTTAGGTGTGGGTGGTGGTGACTGAACCTTCGGCTGGGGAGCAGGGGTTGTGGATTTCTGCTGCTCTTGTGCCGGTTTCTGATGCTGTTGCTGCTTAATCGGGCCTTCCATCGTAAGAGCCGGGCCTGGAGTCGGCGGAGGGATGATGGGTAGCGACTGATTCTGTTGCGGCTTCTGGGGAGTGTTCTGCGATCCTTGGTGTGGTGGTCTGTTGAAGTTGTGTCCCCTCCGATTTTGATTCTGGAAAGGATTATGCCGAAAATTTGGGTTTCCCATAAGCCCACCTCGCATGGGGCCGCCGGGCCCACTTCCTCTGCGCGGCTGGAAATGATTCATTCCAAAGCCGCCACGATTATTGTTGAATCGAGACATTGGTCCTAATATATAGGCAAAAATTATTTTTAAAATACCAAAAGAATTAAAGGTCTACTGCTCAACAACCACCTCCAAAGGCTGTTCGCAGGTTCTCAAAATGGCGACCAATAGTTAACGTATTTTCTTTCTTTCTCCAGTACGCAGACGTCTGGCTCCGCCCAGTCCCATTGATTGGTCCGTTGTACAGGAGGCGGAGTAAGAGTTTTTCGAAGGAGCCAGTCCTGAAATCACCAACTCTGCTCTCATATGTATGTAAAGAGGCGGCCATTGCTCGAATGAAAGAGCTGTTAATCATTGCTCAAAGAAATCTGAAACAATTCGTTGTCACATAGCTATCTGTTTGGTACTGTAGCCTGCACAGTGGAACAGCCCCACAGTGACTATTGCTGACTTTATGACCCAGATTATGCATAAGAAGGGTATCCTTTTTATATGCATTTTACTTTAAATTAAAGCACGTGAATACACTTTATATATCTGGCCCTTGATGTAATTTTCACTTCAATGTGTGGCTGCTAGTGGAACTGACGCACTCCTGCTCCAAATAAAGTCACGGAAACAATCAAACACGGATTAAACGGGTTAACAGTGAGCACTGTCCAATGAAAGTAAGAATACGTTTTTCCTCTACAGAGAAGAAGCTCATACAGTTACCAGCACCTCAGACTAAGCTTTCAGACCCATTTGAACAACAGCTGTTTGCAGGGGTTTGTGTTAATCAGTCCTAGCTTAAAAAACATTAGTGAGAAAACTATTGAGAAAAAAAATCCTGAAGGACTTGTTTAGAATTCAGTAGGTTGATTTTTAGATTTATTAGTAAACATATGGCATAAAGATTTAAAGAGAATTGAAGGTAACTCTTAACTGGGCGTTTATATCACACTGCATTGACACTGGGGTTTGCCTTAGTGGGAAATTATTTTGCTTTTAGCATTTCTCCAGCCCACGTAATAAAAACTATCACAAGAGAGAGACATGCCAGTTAACAAACCCTGAACTGAATTTTATGGGAGAGTTGTGCAACAGCAAACATGGTGGTAGAAGTAGAATGTCCAGGAAGAAAAAACACATGTTAAAACCTTACTAAAAAACTAAAAAGACCTCTGCTTAGTTATTCGATCACCTGAATGTTGAAATGTCTGTGGGCAAGACACTAAACCTCATGTTTCCCCTGATGTATCCAATGTGCCTGTTGATTAAAAGTGTTTAGGCATGAAAAAAGCACTTGAATAATGTGGGTGAGTGAGGCTTGTAGTTAGAGAGTGCTCAAATTAAAAAGAAAAGTGCCATAGAAGTACTGCACCACTTCAGTCCCTTGGCTATTAGATCACACATCTCTGGCAGATGTCATTTAGACAATTTATTTTATTGCCATTTGTCTATTCACCTCAATGTTTGTTGATCTGTAACTTGACATGTAACAGTGTTTGTAATGAATGTTTCAGGTTTGTAGGTTATGCAGGTTAGCTGCAAATGATTTTTTTCCTGGGATCAATAAAGTGAGCTGAATCTATACAAACTCACATGTGAATCCAGTGTTTACTATAAGCTACAGTCACCCAGTCTGAGTCATAAAGCACTTAATTTAGTGTCTTTAAGCTTCTTTCCATCACACATGGCTACCTCCTGAGGCACAGCCACCCTTAACCTAACTGCAAGGCATGTGAAGGAAAAGCCACTGACACGTGCTCCAAGTATGTGAGAACTCCTTCAAAACTGGCTTCAGTGGGCAAAGTTTTTCTTCAGAGCAAAAGGAGACACCTTTGACAGACTGACAAGACTTAAAACATCCTCAAAGACCAGCTTTTACCAAGGATCAAGGTGTAATTTCTCTCCATTTTTCACCATGATGGAGTAAAAAAACAAACTTTGTAACTAAGTGGCTGCAAAATCATCAAATTCAGATTTTGAATCCAAGGCTACATTCCTCACATGTTAATCGGATTGCAAATCCATGGTTAATCCTTAAAAAGCAAGTGGACGAAGACGCCCACAAACTATGATCAAGTTCAAGCACCGATAGGGCAGGAATGGATCACCATCAATCAATATTCGACCCAGAAGCTGATGTGCTGCATGTCAGCAAAGGTTAATGCTGACTCGGCGTAGATGTGACTTATTTATCAATAAAAGTCTTTGATGTTGTCTACGTCATATCATAGAAACATTCAAAATAATCAAGTGTTTGAAACGCTGCCCACGACCATTAAAGTATTATTAGATATTAGATTAGATTATTATTAGAGAGTAAAAATATGGAAACCCCATGAATGAGTGTGTATGAATCTGCAGATACACATTAGAAAAATGAGTGACGCTCAACTCAGACGGACTTTTTTCTTTTTTTATTATTACGCATACAGGTGTTTTGGAAAAAAAAAAAAAAAAAAAAAAAGAGGAGAGACCACCTCAGCCTCACCTGAACACGTTTCCTTAATGCTCATCATTATAAACCAACACAAAAAAGGATGAGATGACAACAGTGACAAAACAACATTAAAAAAAAAAAAAAGTAAAAAATAAAACAAACCACAACAACACAACCCAGGAGAAAAGACACGAGACGAGAGGAACAAGTGGAATGATGAAAGAAAAAATGGCAAACACATCAAAGAGAAAATAACGGACCTAATTAGAGCAAAAAAATAAGAAAAATACACAAGGAGTCGAGGAGAGGAGACACATTCATCGAGTTGTGAACAACAATCAAAACAGATGCCTTTCATCCTTCTCTACTGGTTTTTTGTTTTTAAAACCAGGTTGGGAACAGTGATACAGCAGAACAGGAAATTAAGAAGAGAGCAAAATCAATATTCACAAAGGAAAAACTGTAAAACACCTGATATATATGTTTAAGCACACACACGACTCCTCAGAGTTACACTCCTATGTCCAAAGATCACAAGTTGTTCAAAGATTAACTTTGATTTTTTTTCACCCTTCAATTATGTTGGACCATTTTCTTGCCAAAGTGCTCCCTTTGTATAGCCATTATTTTCTAAAGTGGAATATAATAGTGTTGCTGACCTTTCCATATTTTATTAGTGGGGACCCAAAGGAGGGAGCGAGACTGTGTTGGTGTTATGGAAGAAAATGTAGAGGAAGTGTGTTTTACCAGAGGTTTAAAGAAAATAAATAGTGGAAATCAACAGGAATTCATGAAGAGGAGGAGGCTGTTAGTGGGGGTGAACCGCTGCTGAAACCAGTCATGGTGTGCAGTCTGTGCAGGTCTGCAGCCATCATCAGTCATTCGCCTTTAGGCCTAAAGGAACAAACTGAGGTACTTTCACATACAGATACATAGAAAGCAGATCAACCTGCAGGTGTGCACGCTTTGAAAGAAACAGCACAGGGTAGCACAAGTATCCACTGATTAGCTTTATTTCTGTTGGACTCTGATCATATACTTCCATGATGTTTGATCACATTTATTTAAAAAAAAAAAGAGGAAAGAAGCAGCATGGCAGCCTTGTGTGCAAGATTTAGTAAAAAGAGCCATTGCTGTTAACGATGCAAGACCTGGACAGGCCGCAGTCATGATTGGAAAGGATGGGTTGGCGCTCACTATCCCCGAGTCAAACTCTGTTGGGTACCCAACACTGGAGTGAAGCTGCAGTCAGACCAGATAACAGAAGGGTTCAGGAGACAGGGCGGGTAGGATTGCAAGCATAAACAAATGGGGCAATTACATGGCAGGCCTCTACAAGCTTGTAGATTATGCTGCATTTTATTTGTGTTTCTACTGCTTATGTTCATGCACCCAACTTTTAGGCTGTAGTCATAAAGCAAGAATGAATAAGAAGCCAAATCCACCTTTTTTCCCCTCAAACTCATGCACCTTGAGAGCAATCACATATTAAAGTTTCACGCGACTCCACCTGTGAAGCTAAGAAGGCACGTCAAACTGCAGGAAAAAGAATTAGGATGCATAATCTGGTCTGACTGCACCTTTAAACAGCGGTGTGTTTGCAGGCGAGTACCAACCTGCTTATTTGCTCTGTGTTAATCTTGATTTTCTTGATTTACAAAGTCACACAGCAATGCCAGAAGGATAAGTGTAGCAATGAGTGAGAAGCTAAATGATGTAAAAATGAGGGGAAATGAGAATGAGGCAACAGACAGAAGTTGTAAAACAGAAGCCAAACAGGAACTTAATGTTTGAGTTTTCAGTGTTTCTCCCTCCGAAGGCTAAGACGTGTGAATGCAAGCACTTCAAATCAGTGTGTTTGACAAATCTGTTAACAGTATGAGTGTTGCTGGACCGCAGGAGAAGATTTGGTTGGTTTAGCAGTGTGGGTCAAATCATCGTTATCATCGTTACTAAATATGTGCGTGTTCGTGTATGTTTGCTGTCTCGTGGATGTGTGTGGGAGGGGGTGCTCATGGCTGTTTCCTGTGGGAGAATGGCAGAAAAGGGGTGAAAGGTCAGTGTCTCAAAGGGGGTCACAGTGGGGATGAGGTGAGGTCAGATCCGGGGCAAAAGCTTCTCGATAAATTCCTTTACAGCTGCCATCTCCTGCAAGAGAGCAGACCAAATGTTGGTACAGTGGAGAAGCTGAACAGATGATTCAGGACTCATCTCAGCTGAAAAACAGGCTGGACTGAAAATGTAACGCTGAGGCTGTTCACACAAATGGAGAGAGCAGACTCTACTTCATCAGGAAACTTAGGGTTTTTCAAGAAAAATGTGTGCAGCAAAATGTTGCACTTTTTCTGTTGCTAGTGCAGTTTTCTTTCTAGCCATCTGCTGGGCTAACAACATCAAAGCCCGTGACACTAGGAAGCTTAACAAGCTGTGCTGGAGACTCGTATATAGCCCACAGACTTCATTATTGAGAGAAGGACGTTCTGTAAACTCCTACAACCCTGTTTTTCTGCATATATATGTGTATAAATGTTTGATTTGCAAACCTTCTTTAAGACTTTTCTTTTGATTCAAGTGTCAAGCTGTTAAAATCACAGCGTTTTAGAGACATCTACATTTGAAAGAACAGCTTTAGAAGCAAATCTGAAACATTAAAAATCACGGGTAATAAAAATTGTACCAGAGACCCAAGCGGTTCTGTTTTGATCTACCTGCAAAGTTTGAGCTGGAAGAGTGCATCATGGAAAAAAAAAAACAAAAAACAACAACCCTTGTTTAGAGTTTATCCTCTAAATCAGGGGTGGGGGAACTCGAGGTCTCAAGGGCTGGTGTCCTGCAGGTTTTAGATGCATCCTTGATCTAATACAGCTGATTTAAATGGCTAAATTACATCCTCAAACTATCTTGAAGTTCTCCAGAGGCCTGGTAATTGTCTTCAAGATTTTTCTCTTGAAATAAAAATTTCCTTATCTTTATTTCAAGAGAAAAACCTTCATTTAAAGGTTTAATTAACATTGCCTAATTCACCCAGGTGGATGATGCAATGCTTTTGTTTTGGTGAATGTAATCAGGTTGTCACAAAAATGTAAATTAGCTAAATATTTGATTCAACCTTGAAAGAAGTAAAACAAGCTTTTTAGAAGAAGTTATCAGTGTGATTTGTGAACAACAGTACCTGAGGACAGGAGCTGTGAGGGAGCCCTGGGAAGGTTTTAAAGGTAATCATTTGAGGGTTGACTATGGATTTCAGTTTTTCTGCCGTCATGGCACCAAACTGCACGGGAATCATGGCGTCCATCTCACCGTGGCACTGCAGGATTGGGAGGTTCTTATTGCCGCTTGACGCCTGTGGGACAGACATAGAAGTAGAATTTAGCTTTGAGCGTAGCTTTCTCACTAAAACCTTCTGGCAGGGTGACATGTTAAAAATCATATGAAGGTATCAGCATTGTGTTGAAAAGAGGAGCAGGCAGGGAAGGATGTTTCTCCTCTGCAGTGAAACTGTGACTGTACCGATGGGAAACTCCTGTGAAGTGGAAGCCAGCAGCTGAGGGCCACAACACCAGCCAACTGGTGCTGGCAGGTCAAGGCGGTATACAAGGACAAGGCCCCACCCTGAGGAGCAACACAGGAAGCAGACAACCTTTAATAGATGCATTTACGATATTGATCTTGTATATATAATAATGTAAATGCAATTCACAACATGTAGCACCAAGACAAAAAAAAAAAACCACCTGAGAGAAACCGCCAAGTATTATACGGTTTGGAGGGATCCCATTTCTGGCCTCGTGCTCGATTATGGCCTTGACTGTGAGAAGCAAGAATAACCCGTTAGTGAAGCCAAACAAAGGGGTGGGTAGCGTAGAAGAAGGAAGAAATAAGTCTTATGTGGCAAATTTCCAACAAAAATGTTCCACTTGACTTCCTGTCAACTTTGCAGCTGGCTTAAAAAATGTAATCCATACTTGGCATGTGGATATTCAAAGAAAAAAGTTTTTATAGCTGCTCTGAAGAGGGTGAAGACAGTCTTCATACACAGCAGTGACATTTTATAACAGTCTAAATAAGAGGATAACAGCACACACTTTTAGAGATTTTCTCTTTGAAGTTTATTTTTTGTTTGTTTGTTTTTTACAGACAAGTACATACGCAAAGACTGAACATTTTTCACAAACTAACTAATCAGTGTCAAGAGCATCCGTTTTAAATCGCCTACATAACATTAATCTTACAATCAAGTATAATCAAGCCTCTCATAGTCTTACAATTGAATTAAATTTTATTTACACAGCACCAAATCACAACTACAGTTGACTCAAAGTGCTGTATTCTTAAATGTTCATTAAATGATTAGAAAAATTGCAGGTGGTGGTGGTGGTGGTGGTGGGGGGGGGGGGGGGGGGTTTAAACCTTAAATTTTTAGCAGAGTTTTTGATCTATTTAACAGCAGAGGGATTTATGATATAAGAATTTAAAGCATTTCTAAAGATTCTCCAGTCTCAAATCTGGAGGCTGGGAGGAGACCCAAATCTCTGGTGGGACAATTTGTGCCTATGAACAAGAACAATCCATCCATCAAACATTTTGCCCTGAAGTTGCACTAAAAAATTTTCAGATTCATAGACTTATTTTGGAAGCTTGGCTGTTAATAATGTCATAAAGAGGGGATAATTTATAGGGTCATCTCAGGCATGCAGCTCTAGCTGTGCCTACAGAGCCGCTGCCTTCCTGGTGCTCAAACATTCTGCTTGTGAGTGGCAGCCAATCAGAAGAAATTTGTCTTAAATGTGGAGGAGCTAAAAACAGCTCATTTCAGAGTGATCTAAAAGGCTCCACCAAGGCCCAATATCACATAAAAAAGGGATTATATTGAGCTATTAGTGACAGAAATGTATTGCAGTAGAGCTGGAAAGCAGTATAATAGGTGTACTTTAAGTATTTCACATTTATATATTTAATGGTGTAAGCACCCTCTTTAGCTTAAGCTTCAAGGAGTTAAGGTGCATACAAGAGAAGATACTAACCACTAAATAGAGGGATGTAAGACCAGACTGAAGCTGCAGCAGTCTGGAAGCTTTCCAATCACCGTTTAATGACAGCGTATTAGTGCTTCCCTGCTATTATCAACCCACACACGTGGCCCTTGTTCGATATTTAAACACATTAAACTCACTGTTTTCTGCTGCCTTCTTGATTCCAGATTCGTCCTCTGGAGAGTCGGGGCTGAGACCCATGAGGTCAAACCTGCACACAAGTAAAGCCCAGCATAAGGAAAATGAATGGATACAATTGCAGTATTGTCAATGGCAATATGGGAGGCTATTGTGGTTTCCAGGGAAACAATGGCATCCAGTGTTGAGCTAAAAGGCCGCCTCTTTCATCACGCCAACTCACCACGCGGGCATCATCGACTTCATGTTGAGTGTAACGGGAATGGGGGGCCTGCAGCGGAGGAGAGGCAATGAAAACATGATGGGAAAACAGCAGCCAGGAGCTACGTTACAGTAACACATTATTAACTCCAAACGACTTGAATGACTGGCAAAAATTTGGCTTAAAACGCACCAAATAAACATTACAGAGCATTTATTTGCCTAAAAGTCTTTTTTTTTTTTTTTTTTTTAAATCAATCCACATAAGTCCCGACAAACAAAATTCTTAGAGGCATAAATCAAATCGTGACATGAGAAAAAAAGACTTACGCGTGGGGGCAGATAAACTTGACGTGAGGCAGCCGGATCCCAGTCAAAGTATCCGCCCACCCATGCCTGACAGAAAACAGAGAGAGCAGCTCTTTGTTCCTAATCAAGCAACAGTAAAACCACTAATATGCAGCACATCCACCCCAAAAGCATTACAACCAAGTCCATGAAAGTCACTTCTACGCTGAAGTAACGCGTGTAGAAAATTATTTCTCTTGATGTACAACGATCAGCATGTGTGAAATGATTTTTCATCTCCATTACAGAGGAGCACTAAAACTGTACTGAGGACAAGCTGTCATCATGTACTGATTTAAGTCGTTTTTTAAATTAGACATTCATAATGTTGTAAGTGCTGCTTTATGAAATTCAACCACATGAATGTTGGCACCAATTACACATGACTAAAGGCCACTAAATGCATGTTATTAAAGTCAAGTGCAAAAGCAGCAAGAGCCAAATGCAGGATTTTAAAATTAATTATTGTCATTAACTCTGCATCACCACCCTCTGCTACTGTGCTGTTTATGTAATGATTTGTACATGTAGGAATGTTTCTCCTGTGAATTTTTTGCTCACATTCAGCCCAATGAAACAAACATTTAAACAAAAAAAGGGAAATAACTCAAATTATGTGAACTATAATTACAAGGGAAAAAAATCAATTAGGTGCCGCTTAAAGTGTGATCCAAAAGGTTTGGGCAGCTTTTAAGAATCAGTTCATCTTCTCTTCCATCTCTGGCCTGCTTTCAGCCTGGCTCCCATTTTTAGATCGCTCCCTGGAAATCATGTTTTGACCACTTCATCACAGACCTCAGCTTCTCTTTCAAAGTGACATGGTTTGTGTGTGATAATGATGATAACCTATATTAAACACACATATCTGCATATACATATACACAGATATATGTGTGCATACAAAATCAACAAAATCTATGTGACATGAAATACCAACTCAATCATAATGTCCGACTTGGAGTAGGAAGGAGCAGGTACATAAATATTAATCCCTACACCATGCTCAACACTCTGTTGGTTTATCATGATCATCGGCACACCCACTTCCCTGTCTATGTCTATGTACAGACATAATGATTAACATAAATATATATATACTATCAGGCATCGTTTTCAAATTTCTCCAAAAGCAGGTTTTGGAAATTCTTTGAACTGAATAATGCTTGAACCTTGTTGCAAGTCCACTGGAAAACTGTTCCAGTTATACTCCATAAATGGAAATGCAAAACGTTTTAACTATTATCCACATATCAAGAGTCTTGGTGATGAGCTGAACCACAACACAGCAGGTTTCAGCTGAAGAGCCTGCAGTGCCCAGTCGCCCAGAAGGAATCCTGGTCAGATACCCAAACCACCTCAACTGGCTCTTACTGTGAGCCCTTCTTGAATAGTGGAGCTCTTCATCCTACCTCTAAGAGAGAATCCAGACAGCCTTTTGGAGAAAAGTACTTGTATCTGCAATTCGATTCTTTTTGCTTGACTCAGTTTGTGTCCACAGGTGAGAGCAGGAATGCAGGGTGACCAGTAAATCCTACAGAGCTCACAGTGTCCGTGCCTGAACAGGCGTCCACAGAGAAAGCAATTCACTTGCAAATTGGTTTGCAGCTGACAGGTGGTTGCTAGCAGATAGTTCAGGCTCTGGTTACCTAGGCAACCCTCTAATATATTTACTACCCTATAATACGGTATGTCAATCAGTGGTAATCTTTGCTCTCAGTGGTAGTCACTTCAATCACTCGCCTTGAAGTTGAGAAACTGCAGACTCGCTTTGTGTTTGCCTGGCATCACATGAAATCGCTGAATATCGCAGACTTTCTACATTGTTGCCATGTTACTGCTAGCTGTTTCCTGTGTGGACGCCTCTTAACCCTAGAACACTAATGTCGCGTGATTTTCATCAAGTGTTGAATAAAAATTACTTAGTGGTAATTTCCAAGGGAAATTCATATGGTAAAACATTTATAGTCAGCTGGTCTTTTGTTTTTAAAACTTTTCCCACAGATGTCAGAGATTCAGTGAGAATGCACCTTTACTTGACAAGGCTAATGTGTCCCAGGAGTGAGTGGACAGTTTCGTCATTTCTTTGTTTTATTGGGTATATTATATCGGATAAAAATATACCCAGCATTAGTGATAGTGTTACAAAACTGGACGTTAGTGTTGTGGGGTTAAAGCAGGCATTATAATTGCAGCTTGCTTGATGTATGCCTGTAGGTTGTATTCACAATTGCTGCACTGTTGTGTATTGTCTCCAGAGATGAATCCGCACTAAGAGAGCCTAACACTCACCATTCGATAATGAAAACTGCATCTCTCTGACCCAAGCGCACCCTAGCATACTTTATGCCTTTATGTTGCTACATGAATGCTTTTGGGTTTTTCCTCCACCATACACTCTGAATTTGTCCCTGTAACATTTTGAGCTGTGCGAGGGAAACCTTTAACCAGAAATGATGTGGTCTGTAGGTGATGGCATTTGAGGCTCTGCTCATCACCTGTTCTATTCACCAAAAGCAGCTCCCTCAGATTTGGCTCAAAATACAAATCTTGGTAAATGACTGTTTTGACAAAAGAGGTAAAAATACAACGAGTGGTCAGACAAAACTCCAACAGGGCGATCTACAAAAAAAAAAAAAAGCGGCCCAAAGGTGCACAAGAAGATATCCTTCAAGGTATGATCAGAAACTTTTTAACTGCAAACTGGAACTGAACTTTTTAACTGCACCTCACAGAAAACAGAAATAAAGTTACTCACCCTGAGTCTCCCAAACCATGAAGGAAGATCACCTGCAGCACAGATGGAGACAGCAGAATTATTTTCTCTTACACAGGCTTCACAAATAAATGGGAAACACTTCCTTCTAAATGCAGACACAGAGGCCTTATCTGTTCCCAGTACTGATTGGTAACAGAAACTTTTCTTCCTGTGATCTGGACAGTATGTTCAAGTCCATCTTGCACTTCACAGATGAAAAACAAAAAAAAAAAACCCCTCTTTGATCTTCAATACAATTTACCAGCCTTCTGGACACAGAGTGCTACAGCTACAAGTTTGCAGAAGAAAACCAGGTGCCAGTCTTACATTCCTGCCAAGATCTACTCTCACTGCGAGTTTCCACACATGATACTTCCTGCAGAGAAACCATGAAAGGGACTAATGACAGTTCAGAAGACTGGCAACTCGATGTTTGTTTGCTAGAAGTCAGAGAATTGGCTCTTTGCGCAGATCAAAACACTTTTCTTCCATGTAGGGTTCAGAGCTGGAACAGTCAGCTTTGATCCTGATGTTTAACAAAACCCTGCACAGTATCCAGTAACAGCCTGATAAGAGACTTGTTTAATTTTCACTCTGAGATCCAGCTGAGTGTTGACACAATGGGCCTGATTACTCTGCTGTAACACTCGTTACATGTGCTGCTGCAGGTGAAGCTACAGGTGAGCCATAAAACAGGACTGGCACGGCTACAGAAGTACAAAAAGTCCAATTTCTTGATATTGATCACAGTGCTGGGTGGAAATTTGTATCTCTATCTGTGTCTCTATGTGTTAGCCCTGCAACAGACTGGTGACCCATCCAGTGTGTACCCTGCCTCTCGCCCTATGGTAGCTGGGATAGGCGCCAGCACCCGCCAGTTCTATATTTGTTCTAACTACATTTCAAGAAATGTTTGATTATTGTTTTTATTAGGCCCTCAGATGGGTCAATAATTGGCAGCAACACAGATTTGCATGCATTTTAGTTTTTTTCGTGCTGTCAGATATAAAGCAAACTGACATTCGTGATCCCAAGGACATGTCCCCAGGACCCTCTGAGGGCTAGTATTGATTTGTGGGTCTTTGTGTAGGTGGCTTATTATTTAGTCAGGTGTGTAAAATAAATGAAAGTTTTAAAAATAACATTTTAATGTGATCCTAAAAACAAAAAAAAATTAAATGACAAAACCACACTTAATCGGGAGCTTGTTCTGCTTTTAGCTAAGTATATAAACACCATTTTTTCTGCGACTGTTATGGGTTTTTATTTATTTATTTATTTATTTTAATTTAAATTACACCTGTCTTGTTAGCCTGAATGTTTCCACAGCACAGATGTGACACCAAGGTTCACCATACTTCACAGAAGTGTGAAGTGCCGCTCGGAAACAATTTCCATTCGGTCTTACGCCAAACTTCGTGTCACAAGTGACAGCTTTGAGTACCTCATAGTCTTTGTCTCACCTGTTTTTCTGTTTCTAGTTGGGCAGAGTTGCCCAAGCAGCCAAAGTCAAAATTAAAAGCACTGTTTGATTAAGGCCACAAAAAACACTCCAGCAGCGTTTGAGGTAAATAAAGTTATATTAGGTTTTGTGCTTTCACTCACCGCCGCGGTCTCCTTCTCCACCCCAGACACTGTCACAGCCTCGGCGAGCAGCGGCACAGACATGTTGTTGCCACACATACACTGTAAGAGGTGCTGGAGACAAAAACGAGAACAGGAAGAAAAAAAAAAGAAAAAAAAAGATTTCAGCTGCCTGCAGATTGCACAGTGAGAAGCGACTTCAAGCTAAACAAAATGCTTCATTTAACATTCACACATTTTGAGATAATTTAAGCATTTTCACAGTTTTCAGTCCTTCGCGTTAACTCTAAGACTTTTTACACAGCAGATCAAAACTGTAAAATCCGCTCAAAGTTCATGGCAGCTTCTTTTATTCCTGTAGCAGAGAAGGAAGTTGAGTCATGACACTAATCTTCCGGAGCTTTTTCTGGAGGATACATGTTTTTAATACTAGAAATCACTGGATATCACACAGCTCCTTTACTCCAACAGAATCAGCTCTAATCTCAAATCAAACTGGTTTAATAATATAACATTTTCATATTCGCCTAACAAGCAAAAGATCATCAGTTTGATGGTGTTATGGTGACCTCTCACGAATAAGGGAGCACCAGAAAGTAGCTTCTTCACTCATATTCTAGTTTTTCTGTTTCATTTATATTTGGAACAGTTCTTGCTTTTACTTTCTCTTTCTATCTTTGTCATTGTCATCCAACAGCCTCCTTGTGGATCTTGAATGTGCCCCAGGGGCTTGAAACTACTCATGATCTGGCATATTGGATGGCTTTGCAGAAGACAAAAATTACAAAGGAGGGCGGCTTAAACTTTGGACTCTGACATGTTCTCTAGAACCAAGTTGACAAAAATTTATCAAGATGAACCAGGTTAACTTAATAGTTAATTTAATCAGAGGCAGAGGTCTGAATCACAGTCAGCTTTAATACACGCAGCCTTCATACTGACATTACCCACGGTATACCACACTCCACCAAAGCGAGGTGTTTAAACCATGCTGATTGATTGTAAATCTGATTGATTTACATTCTTTGATTTACTGCAGCAGGATTTATTTTACCTGGCTGAATGTGGAAAAACTAAGAGGAACCAGATGAAGATTCAGTTATTTATTGAATTTATTTATTCAGTTATTTATTGTATTCAGTTATTTCTTACAATGTCCACTCAGAGCTCAGTTTATACTTGTTGCGCGGCTCTCAGATTTTGTACCCTGGGAGGCTCGGCTGAGATGAAAGGTGCGAGCGTATGATACTGTCAGTCTTTGCTACGATTTCAATGATAAATCACTATTGAAGCTCAGATGTTTTCAGATTACAGAGAGGGAGAGACAGCTTTCTGTTTGTTGATGTGTGTTTTTTTATGAGTGTTGCCATTCATACATGCATTCATGAGTGTCAGCATTAATGGTTACTAGGCTGTGATATCGTCACAGGTGGAGAAGCCAACAATAAATGCAATGATCACAAACTTATTTTAAGAGCAAACTGTGCTGCATGAGTCCTGTGAACTTAAAATAGTTCCATTAATATAACGTGCAACTGTAAATTTATTTGGCAATAAAATTAGAGATGCGCACGACCAGAACAGTTCTGCCCGCTACTCAGCAACAAAAAGCTGTTTGCAGCTATGACCAACCTACAACAGACATAGCGCAGAAGCATAAATCTCTTAGATCTCACATGGTTAAACTACTTTTTCATATTTTCTTAATTTACAACGGTTATAAATTAGTAATGATTTGCAAACCAAGTCAGACTGTGACTGTAACCACTGCACAAAGGTTGACTCCTATCAGGTGACCTGTGCAATCGCAAGTGGTCGTGAGTGTGCAATGCCCTCAAACCTGCGAGCAACCATTTAGTCACCGCAAGTTCCAGCCGGTTGCAGATTGTAAACAAAATTCAATGAAATCATCTGGCAGCCGCCGACTGTTTCAATGTTTTTTAAGTAACATTGGTTTTTCTGTAAGTTTTCTTTACATCAGCTGTGACAGAGTAAACAGATGTACAGACATGCTGCTAGTAGCACATGCTGCTACTAGCAGCATGTAAGGTAGCATTGCTAAGGTTAACCAGTTTAACTAATCTGACATCAAGCAATTTATGAGACTTTCAAATATGATCTGATAACTGAAAAACATATTTAATGATTTGAAAAGGCGCTTAAATAAACACACATTATCTGTACAGACATATCTGAACTTGGCCTGCCACACTGGGGTTAATTTAGCCTCCTTTTGGAATGCTTTCTTATTTTCAGACTCATCTATTACTCTTATTTTCTTCTCCTGTTTAACTGACCAGTAAATCAGTAGCCAGGAACATCACTAAAAACACCGAGTTGGGTGTACTGTATTATAAAGAACACGGGCCAATATATGGAAATCATGCTGGTAGAGCTATATTTACACTGGATTATGAAGTTCATTACATTTCTCCTTCTCTAAGCCTCACTGCTCATTCAATACCAAATGTTCACCTCCCCAGGATGTATTCAAATATTTAAATAGAGCACAGCCTATTCAAACCAGGGGCTGTACAGATGCATGTCGAGAGTTACTTGCGTGTAGCTCAGAAGGACTGGATGTTATTTGGACATCAGCGGTGACATTCAACAGCTCTCTGTGTCAGTTATAAAAACCTCATTATCAGTGCAGCCATTCATTTGTCACACGGGAACAACAAAGGTCAACATATCGCTCACACATGCAAACACATAATGGAGCTGCTGGTGAAGGTAAAGCAGTCAGTAAAAAAAAAAAGCATTTGTGCCATGCAGGTTTCTGTAGTCAGCAACTGAATAGACTCATCAAATAAACTAAATGCCCTCTCTTGACTGTAAAATGGACCGCTGACTGGCGCGATTCAGCCGTCAATAACAGGCAGGAGATCAGGTTGTTGTTTTACAGTAAAGTCCAGCAGTAAAAGCCTCTAACATCCTGATGTTGTTGGACAGGATATGGGAGACGGGACGGGTGGGTCAGACAGCAAACTGTCCAATTGGTAAACGGGCAACAAGGAGACAAAGAAATATGGAAGCACAAAGGTTAATGTATAAACCTTCAGCGCCTCAGCTGTTAAAATTTCACAGATGTTGAGATCAAGCAGCTAAATGCTGCACGTGCTGTCAGTACCAGGTGACAAATCATTAGCTGAAGGTCATATCTGCAGCCGAAATATGTGAAATCCGAAGTGTGGACAATAGAAGTCTGTTCGTTTTTGCATCAACTGATAAATGAGTACTAGATTAATAATGAATGGGCAAGCTGCAGGAAATAGCCTTTTTTTTTTTTATGGTAAACAGGATTAGCAGGGCAAAGAGTGAAAATTTGTTGTAAAGTTAACATTTTGTGTTTTCCAACAAATTGTGCTGCTTTTTCTGCACAGAGTGAATATGCATGAAAAAAAAAAGGTACTTCTACATCCAAACAACTTGTTAAAAACTAAAAGAATATTGCTGCTCAGCTCTCAAAATCTGAATATACAAAATAATATGTTCAGTGAGCTATTTATGCTAAAAGACCACCAGATTAATAACTGATTCCTTACAACTTATAAACATCAAAGAATTACATTTTTCTATCTAAACACATTTAACTTAAATAAATATTTGGAACTCTAAGGAATATAAGTATTTAATATTTCATTAAAAAAGGCACAAGTTAGATAACTGAGATTTTGATGGACAGGTTAAAATCGTCTTGATCTCGAGGTTGGAAGCCATTTGACTAAAATCCCAAATTTTATTTCTGAATTTTTCAGTGTAATTAAGCTCCTTTCTTCTAGGTCATTCCATGCTGCTTCATCAAACTATCTGAAAAAAAATCCAGGGTAAAAATAAACTTCTTGATGGGAATTTCAAAAAAAAAAATATTCAGGTATCTATCATCAGTTTTCTCAAGGGATAAAGAGAGAAAAATATCTAAAAATACCACTAACATTATTTTTGAGCAGCCATTTTATTCAATATTTTTATGAAATTCTATGTAAAACTAATTTAACTGCTTCACGAATATGGACTCTAAAAAGTGCAGTGTAGTAATGAAGTATTTGTAAGCGGCCAACGCATGTGGTAGCACATTATGTGTCAGCTACCTTGTGGTTGTGTTTTTATGCAGCGACAGTCAATAGAAACAAAATGCTGGGACTTCATTCCCCTTCTATGTTTCATATTTATCCCTCAAGTTTTTCAGATTCCTTGTACATTTCCATCACACCATTTCTGGTAGCTTCATCAATCCCGCTCAAGGAACTGCCATCATTTTGGAGTCATTATTATTATTATTATTGGGGGAATTGACAGTACTGAACAGGCCACTCACAATAGTTTTGGTCTGCGTCAATGTGACATTTACTTTACATTTCTAGAGAGTTGCAGGTCAGGTTACGGCAGAGGGGTTTCAGATGGGTTTGCAGTTATGACGTAGCTATGATGTAGACATTCATCTGAAGCATAAATTCCCACAAAGTCCCTACACTGAAGATAAATAAAAATGATTTTTTTCCCCCTCATATTCATGCCTTCATATGTGTGAAACCATTCACCTGACCATTTTAAATAATAGTATGTGACTTGTATGTAAGAAACTGAATAAAATATTCTCTAAAAGCCAAAGTGAGGTTTTTACAGACCACAAAATCTGCTATCAGTGATCGGGTGTTCAAATATTTCAGGAACTTCAAGCATCCATCATTCCATCTTAACATGAGCTCCACTCCTGTAGTCCAATTTCACAGACCAGATATTTACCCTAAAAATTTGAAGGACCTCTCTTAAGTAGTTAACTTTAAAATCATGATACTAGAAGAACATCTAAAAATACCTGAGCAATTTTTTACATTTTGTTTCAATTCTATTATATACATCATTCCTCTGGATATATATATATATATATATATATATATATATATATATATATATTATTTATCATTATCTCTTCTGTACAATTTAAAATGAGCTTACTGTATTTAATTTTATTGTGCTATTTTACATAATATTTTGGCTGCTCAAACATGAAAATGTCGCAACCTATAAATACAAATACAAAATTGTTCACCTTGTCTTATAAACTTGTTCTCCTGGTTAAGTAAAAATGGAAAACAGACCTCATTTCTGAGTTTTTTCTGCAAAAGATTTTAAACTGAGTAGGAATTGCTCTTTTTTTTTAAGAAACACACAAGAATCCAATTAAAGAGCTTGCTTTAAATAAATACTAATCCAGCATTAACAAATTGAATTTAGCTGCACTCCAGACGCTGACAGGGAACAGGCAGAGACATAGAGTGGGCAGCATGAATGCAGAAGTGAAAGAAAGAAAGATGATAAGAAGATAAACGGAGGAGTGCAGGTACAATCGGACAATCTGTTCAAACAAGTAGGACGAGCTCAGGAAACATGGTAGCATAAGCAAAGAAACAATTAATCTCCGTTATACAGTTTTTTCTACCTGTTATTGTTCAGCAGATTTACAATGACCCATAACCCAGAGACCCAGCACAAAGCATTGTGTGGGCTTTCAAAGTAGGCTCCAAGAAACAACGGCTCACTCACTCTCTATGTGCTTCTGGAGGAGGCTGCTGGTTAAAAATAGTGTACCACCATCAAGTCCAATTCAAGCTGCGTCTTAAAAAAAATGAAACAAGCCTCGTTTTATTTAACTCTGCAGTTTCCATCATCAAAAATCTCTCACTTTACTCAATAATTATGTAAAACAAAGCAGCCAAAACGTTCATATTTATGCATCATGCCACAAATGGTAACCAGTTATGGAATGACGAGAAGAACGGCATCTAAAATATGCCGGAAATTTTACAAATCATGTGCTCCAGGGGCCAATCTTTTGCCTTTACACTAAATGTTTAGCTTGATTATATGTTTAAAGCTCACAAACACTAAAACTGAAACCACTGATAACATTCCAGTACTCAAAGATTTACAGCCAGGACCAACACCTCAGCATCAGAAATGAAGATCTGTTTCCTGATGTTCAATTAAAAATTATCCCAAATTGCATTTCAGATTTACATCAGTTCAAGTCTTTCTGGTTCTATCTCCAAAATAATGAGGATCTGCTGCTTTTTTCACAGTTTTGTTTGACTGCAAATTCTAGCATTCCCGGTTCTGAACAGTTTTTTCTTTTTAATTTCAAACAGGTTTTCATTGTATTTTCAAAAACTGGTGGCAGTGTTTCTAACCTGTTAGTTTAAGCTAAGCTAAACATCATAAACAACTGCTTCCCTCCATTCTACAGTGGACTGCAGTCAGAGAAATAAAGGATACTTTATTTACTTACTTAGATACTTTAACCGCGTAAGAACAATTCTTATTATTTGCCGTGCCCCATTACAATTTGAAATAATTCCCTCTGATGTTGTCTCTCGTTAAACGTTAACTCCCCACCAGGAAGTAGATGCTTTAATTCAAAGCACGTTTATTTTGTGTCACTGTTCAATCTGTTTAAATCAAACTGTTATTTCACACATGGTGTGGTGCGTGTGAGCAGATGTGAACACGGTAATCACACTCAGGTGCAGTAACCGCACTGAAGGGAGCTTGGAGGGGGTAGTCTGAGTCAGTTTCGAAAGAACTCCAGACAGGTTTGTTATAGTGAAGAGGTCAATGCTGCAATTTTGAGCTAAATACCTTCCTGTTGAGTACCATAGATATATAGAGTACACAAACTGAAACAACTAGCCATAAAATGAACCAAGTGAAGTAACTTCCCCACCTCGTACTGTAGTCCAAGAAAACTGCACTTTTCCTGCTCCCATCCCAAGTAAACAAATTAGAGGTGAGAAAATGCTATTAAGAACACTTCAAGTGACCAAGCGCGGTCATTTATGATCCCGCTGTAAATTTATATGTGCTATTGTGATGCGTTTAATTCGTACCATGAATGTTATCAGTCTACTTCTGCAATTTTTCACAATAACTTCGGAGTATTTTATAATAATTGATAAACGACATGGAGAGGATAGCATAAAGGTACTTTTTGTAACACACACACACACATATAATATATGCATGTTTTTCTATACTGAATGCTATGATTGTAATTTTCCATTTCTAATCACGACAGTGAACCATGAATAACAGACATACAATAACAACACGTGCTGCAGTGGAAGCCTTGAGGCAGATGTCCAAAGAGATGATGAATTAGTATTTTAAACACAACACATCTACAAACAACATGTTTGTTAAGATTTGGTGTGATGCAGACACCTGGTAGTGAAGGATAAAAGTAAAACTGCTAGTAATGTGTTATTGATCAAACTCTTCCTTTAATAACCACTCCATCTGTTCTTTTTTTTGGAATTAAAAATAACACAAGTACATTGCAATACATAAAACTCTCAAACATATTTTCCGTTTTAAAATAAATAAAGTATTTTTCTTTACCACTTTTATTGAAACAAACACTAACCACAGGTTTGTAATAAGGAGCAGCAGAGATTGCATAAATAAAGTTGCTTCTGATAATTTTTAAAATGTATTTTTCAATAAAAATGATTAAAAACCATAATCAGTTAAATTAGAAACATTTTTTAGACATCTTTCGTAGCAAAAAAGTATTTCTATATAAAAGGTACATCTACATAAAATATAAAAACTGTCTTTTTAGTCTGTAAAATAGCTTTGTCTCAAGAGCTAACAAGACTTGTTTGTTCTTCTTAAAGTATAATAAATACACATTTTCCATCAATCGCGTTGGATATCATATTAAAGAAATTTGACCTCACTATTGATCAAAATCATTGTAACTTCGTGCCGTAATTTTGCTATTTTTGCCTATACAGAACACTCAAAAGTTACTGAATCAGGCAGGAAATGTAACCACTAATGCTGTAACACCACACTGCATTATCACATCATAGTATCTCGATTTATAGTTCATCTTTCCCTGATTTTAAAGGGTGTAATGTGATGAAGTGACACTTAGAAAAAGCACTACTCCAGTGTTGACTGACCGAATGATTAACTATATTCAATGAAAAGCAGCAGCTCCCACCACTACTTTTAGGTAAAACAGGCCAAAAAAAGAAAGAAAATGTAGCCTGTTTGGACATCACGAGTCTCCATCCTGCGTGACTCCAATTACGTTTAAATCAAACACAAAAACCAGAGGCGTGCTGCAGTGTGTGCACGTCAAAGAAAGACACACACACACACACACACACACACACACACACACACACACACACACACACACACAGCAGCAGCAGGCTGCTGCACTCAGCTCAGTGGCTACGGATGGCTGGCAAACAACAGGATAATATGCGGCAGTGAGTGACAGGCACCCCCCCACCACCACCAAACACACCACCATCCTACTCCCCCTCCACCACCAGCAGTAGCAGCAGCTAACCCCGCTCCCCGCCTGCTGATGGAGGGTTACAGCTCGGCTGGCTAGCTGATGTCAAAGAAGACAAAGCGAAATTTGTAGAACGCCTCACGGCATCGGATAAAATGAGTTGATATGGGTGTGTGAAGCAGAGGAAGCGGGTGGTGTCGAACAGGAAAGAGACAATGAATGGCTGAAGCTTAGCACTGATATGCGCCTCATCCTTATCCTCGGTAGTGATGGCATTCAGCAGCGCAAAGCCTCTGCTGCCCCAAAAACACACACTGCCTGACTCCCGACCATGCGCTCGGGTTTAATCCAGGTTTAGCCGACCACACACACACCCACACACACACACACACACACACACACACACACACACACACACACACACACAAAATAACCGGGAACAGTGGGAGTACAGCTGCTACTAGCTAACGTCGCGCACGCGCGCGCACACACACACACATTAACTGTATTGTCTCCAACCGGTGTGTCTCTGTTTTTGGTTACTTCGGACAAACGTTACGAATCAAATTCAGACCCCAAACCCCGCCCGTTTTTAGGAGACCCTTTAAGCACTAAAAGGACCCCGTTAAGGTCCCATTCGAGTAAGGATAAATGATTTAAAATTACACCCACGGCCCGCTAGCTAACACAGACTCATACACTCACCGCTTTGCTGTCCCAGTTCACGACGGAGCGGAACTTCCGCTACTGGCCGCTCACAAGCAAGGGGCGGTAAAGTGCGTGGAGACGTCATCGTGTAACCACGCCCGCTGTGGTCCGCATACTCTTGCTTTTATTATTCTTATTTTAATGTAATTTTTTTCAGTTTTACATTATATCCAAATTAGGGAGTAAATGTGAGCGATTCTATATTTTTACTTCGAGTTAAAAAATCTTCACAAATAATCCCATTAACTGCATATATAGCTTTACTAACTGCCCACTGTTAACACCGTTATTGCACAAACGTCTTTTTTGAATGACTATGCTTATATTTAACACATATACTTTTTTCTGTATCCATAAAAGATATTCTAAAATGTTCCAATTTCATTAACTATGGTTTTCGATCATTTTTATAAAAAACAAAAATCACTAGTCACTAGAATAAAACATTAAAGCTCTAGATGTGTTTGAATAGCTAGTACCAGGCTGAATCTCCCTTTTATCTTCAGAGTTGCCTTAATTCTTCATGGAAAGCATTCCCATGAGATTTATTGGCTGCATATCAATGATATGAATCTCTGTTTCACCACATCCCAAAGGTGCTTTATTTGATTGAGATCTGGTGACTATGTAGGCTGTTTGAGTACAGTGAACTCATTGTGATGCTTCAACGACCAGTTTGAGATGATTTGAGCTTTGTGACATGGAGCATTTTCCTTCTGGAAGAATTTCCTTCTCAGAATTTAAAAAAAATCCTGTATGTAAATTGCTTTTTAAAAAATGTATATATTTAATTTGCTTCTATTATAGTTTACACATGTAGAGGTTAGTTTATATCATATCGCAAGAACTGTTTATGTGCCACTTTTTTCCTTGTTGACCTAAAATGAGCTCATCGGAGCATTTTAAAAATAAGGTGGGTTTTTTTTTTACAAAAAGGCCATTCATACCGAGTTCACACATTCCTGTAAATGACTCCCACAGAGTGACTGAAGACTCAATTTATTTTTACTAGCAGACTATTACTAAGAGTGCCATGATGTATTTGCAGGAGGGGAAGAGTGTATAGGTCATTGTTAATGGTATAATAGGAATAAGTATTCACTGAAAAGCTCTGGGAAATTGCAAAATGGATGTGACACATTTATTATAGAGCTGTGAAAGAAAAAGAGAAACTTGAATACTGACTGCAGCTTTATTTCCTTCCTGATTTCATAAACTTCCTTTCACTCAAACAAGCACTGTGATATTATTGTAGAGACAAACGGAAGAGAAAGAAATGTATTAGGTAAGAAAAGGCTCTGAAACACTGGTGAAACATGCCTGCGGTGACAAAAGGATCCACTAGATGGCACAAAATATCTTCCACTTGATAAAGAACAATTTGCTGGCTTCACAAAAGTCTTTAAAATTATTTAAGCAACTCCAATAACTAAATTGAACTACTAAAAATACTAAATTGGTATTTGTATGTTTATTATGCATGTTAGTTAATAGGTTTTAAACCTGAAAGCCTTTTTGTGTGAGGCTAGTTTTTCAACCAAGGTGTAAACTTGGCAATCAGGACTTTAATAAAATACAAAAAACAACTTTGTTTGGTTTAATTTTCAGGTTTTAATGTTTTATTTCTGAGTTCCTGTAATGTTATTATAGAGGTGATTATCTTTCAATTGAACTGAGAAGAGCAGACTTTGAGTTTGAAATGTTTCATGCATTTATTATTCAGGTGCTTGTCAACATTAAGCCTTTATTGCCATAGAAATCAGACATACATCTTAGCACTTCCAGATGCACATAAGCTCCACTGGTCTTCAGACATCGGTGCTCAGTCCCGGTCGATCTCGACCACCCTGCCAGTACGCAGCGTTAAACTCATCTTTGACTTTGTGACGGTCAGAATGATGTCACTACAACCCTTAACAGCCTCCTCTTCTCCTCCCCGTCTCTCTGAGCTCTCAGGAAATGAAGTTGGTTTGCGGGATGATGCTCTCCACTTTGTGATCTGCAGGATTTGCTGTGGCCTCGTAGTTACAGATGGTCACTTCATGTCTGTGAGCCTTAAGAGGGGCAAACAGGAAGAAACAATTCACACACTGTGTTAAAACTGTAGATTTTGTGTTAAAAAGAAAAAAAGACTTCTTCAAAGTCTTTATTTTGCTTTTAGCAGTGACTTGAACAAGACTGTCACAGATACAAATGCTGGGATTTGTAGAGGGTGACAACAAAACAGTACATAAAAAGAAAAAATAATAACCATTACCCATGCATTTTAAGGAACAACACAATAAAGTGGCCAAAAAGCAAAGAGCTTTAAATACTTCATGAAGTGCCTGCAAATGTTTCTCTGCCATCATCTCTCCAGTCACATGTAAATGCTTTCAGCTGGAGTAACGTCTGCAAAACATGCTGATAAATTAATCTTTAACTAATTTTCAGTGATTTCCATTCGATAGTTAAATGTTTAGATCTTCAGTGATGATCAGGAAGCTAAAGACACCTTTAATCTTAATCAAAATCATCTAAAATAAATAAAAATTTAAAAAAAGAAGAAAAAACAAACAAACAAAAAACCTGATGGTGCCACAGCCGAACTGATCTTTAACTTTAAGCGTGCTTTGTAACTCCTTTGATGCACACATAATGCTGTCTACCAAATAATGCATCGAGGCAACAAATATTTAGGAATAATACAAAGGACAGAAATGACTGTTTTGTTTTGATAATATGAAATGTGTTTAAAGTGCTATCACAGGACCACGCGAAGTGACTGACACACAGAGACTCTGTAACGTCAGAAAGATGGCAAAGTACTCGGGAATGAATCTGCTGCCCTGAGGATAAGTGACAAAAAAAAAAAAAACAAATCTTGTTTGAGTGTACTAATGATGTGAAGCAAACGGCCAAATCAATCATGGAAATGCCAGAATAAAACTGATGCTTGTATCCTGTTTCCAAGACGCATAGGTTACAACCTAGCTGTACCCGTCTGTTTATTAGGTGCACCCACCTTAATTTAATGTAATCTAATGTAATTGTCCTGCAAAGGTTCCTCCTTAGGAAAGTGTAAACATGATTATCCTGCAGGTTGTGGTTGCTGTAGATTAGTCACACAGAGGTTACCAACATTTAGTCCTCATTAAAGCTGGAACTGCGAAGCTCTCAGAGGACCTTCAGGGAAAAGGTTGAAATGCAGACAACACCCTGAAGGAAGATTCTGCCTCAGTGGATTTTAGAGAACCAGCCTCACTGAGACAGTTCGAGAAATAAACATCATGTAGTGGAAGTTTGGGTTTTTTAACACAGGTGGGGAAATCCCCCCCAAAAACAAACAAAAAAAACCAACAGAATGGTTCCCCTACATCAGAATCTTCTTATAGTCACTGATAACAGTGGTTCAAAATTATGACTGAACCAGTGAAACATGGGCAAAAAAACCAAACAAAAACAAAACTAAAGCACAGTCGTGACAAATAAACATGCTGAAATGATCCCTTATAGCACATCAGTTGATTAGAAAAGAGAAACACAGGAAGCAGCTCATCAACACTGCTTTTCTTTATTGTTGTTGGAGTTGAGACTAACCTCTGAATACTCTCCTCTGAGGCCGATGTAGTACACCCGGGTGCTCTCTGCTCCAAAGTTCTTCGAGATGTGGATGGAGAGGTGCTGAACGTTGGAAAAACGAGCGATTCTAGACACGTAGAGAGAACGAGAGAGCCTTTAGTTAAAGACAAAGACAGCAGAAATGCAAATGTACTCCAGGAAAGCCATCATGTGGTCTCAGTGTGAGAACTATATGTAATATTATACAAGTCTATGAAAAGAAACTGGCAGAGTGGTGGAAACTTAAAGGATGATGGGATGAAGTAAGCGTGTTCATGACATTTATAATGAGCGCGTTAATGCTGCAAAAGAACACAGACAAGCGAAAGAAATGTCTCCTCTCATCTTTTAAACACTTCTTTGACCAGATTAAGTTTCACAACAAGCATCAGTCATTTTGGCTCGAACATAACGAAAGCCGTTAGACTGTCAGAGCTATAACTTGGAGTTTCAGAGAGGAAGGAAAGACCAAACCAAAATAAAACAACCACAACTTTCGTAGTCTTTGAAAAATGTAACTACTTTTATTTAAATTTCAATTAAACAGGCCACCTCCCAACTGGTGTTTTTTTAACTGAACTTCACCTTCTATTTCTACTCTTAATTAAGTAGTTTTAAGAGGCTGGGGTGAATGTTTTCGTGCCCACACCTAACCAGAGTGAAAATGAAAGAAATCTGTGAGTGGGTAAAAGAAAAAGAATAGAAAGTGTATTAGCACGCGAGCTTGTTTCTTCCACTTAAACAAACATGTTCTGCCATCCGTTCATCAATATTTTGGATTATTATCTCAAATTCTCAAGTTATTTTCTCAGTTGTTTGAGTCAGTAAGTTGAAATTTTGAGATATTATCTCAAAATTTTGACTTACTGAAGGCAGAAAAGGCTTTTTTCAACAGCTGAAACAAGTTTTCATACATGACCGGCAATGATTGTGTGTTGAACCCAAGCAGAGCCTTCAGAGAGCTTTCCAGACTTTTCCAGCATGTTGGAGCTGTTTACTGTCACTAGGGGGCAGTGTCATGAACAAATGAGCCTGTGGGTTACTCTCGCTTGTGCTGTTGTTGATCGTTCAGCCAACTTAAGTCAGAATATACAAATATATAAATAACAGTGGTGTCCAAATTCAGGGGCTGCATCCTTCGAAGGACCCGGCCTCCGTTCAAGGATGCAGCCCCTGAATTTGGACACAGCCACTGTCTTTGAAATGAAGTAAAACAGTGTTAAAAAGGAAACGTGTCCACTGCAGCCACCATCTGTCTCTCTACTGCTGCTTTCTTAAAATCTTTACTGTTTTTTTTTTCCTCCCCATCCATTCTTGCCATGATAAACAACCAATCAGCATTCAACCTCAACACCCCAGCCGGGCGTGTGAGGATCATTAATTAAGGATGTCCTACACGCTAAACCGTCACTCTGCATAGCCACCTCAAACAGACCAACTCAGTACTGCGAATTCGGCCCAACAACGTAGGAGGTTCATCTGCATACTGTAGTTCCCTGAACCTCGGCTGAAAACACACCAACACACACAATTTCTACATTATGTAGAGACGCAGGCAGTCTGTTACGCGTGGCGTGAGAACACACCGGAAAACTTGCTTTTCATGAATCCACAGAAAAGTGAGAATAATGTGATGATGATTCGTCAACTTGGACGAAAATGTCTGTTTAACACGTGCACTGCAGTGAGCGATTTACACATCAAGCGTCTTCTGCGTGGGCGTTTTCTTCCTGCAGCTATTAAACTGGATGCTTAATGTAGCAGTGAGTGTGATGAGTTTTATAGCTCTTCCACAGAAAGATTAACATCCATCTTTCTGGAGTGCAGGAGCATTTTTATGTGTTTTTGTTTCTTTTGTTTTACTGGGTATTACTCTGTCATTTACTGGCGTTCATGCTCTCACTTTGTTGGGTACTCCAGCTCAGCGGCAGGATCTCTGTTGAGTCTGAAAGCTTGTTCGGGTTCTCTGCCGGTGTCGTCAAAGGACATCTGAGGGATGTTCTTGTAGCTGAAAAGCCCCCAAAAAAAACCAAAAACCCCAAAAGTCCAACAATTTAGCCATAAGACATCACCATCAAGCCAACTTACAACAAATCAACTAAAATGTTAATGTTTTCCTTTCTTAAATAGAAAAAGTATCATGTCTAAGTTGGAAAACGATGACCAAACCATGTAGATGCACCGCCTCCAGTTTCCATCTACATTTTCCTGCAATAACTCACAGAGACAGGCACTCACAGTCGTATCTCAGCTGGATGAGAGCTATCATTTTCTCCGGAGATGATGATGCCTTTTAGCTTCACACTGCCGGTAAAACTGAAAGAGATGACACACGGTTACTTTGGTGCAGACGCACGCTGAGACGCTGAGGCAGGAGCTGTCATGATAAACAAATGCAGAGCTGGGAAAACAAAGAAATGAAATTAGAACCAGCTTTGGTTTAAAATTACAAGAGTCAGGGCTAAAATTTATATATAACTGATGAAAGGGGACCTTTGCTGCTCCATATTTTTAATTCAGGGGATCCACTGGAGCTGGACCTGTATTCACAAAGTAGATCCTGGTGAAGTTAATACTGAGAAGTTTTCTAAGAATCCCTCTAATAGTTGGGCATTAAATCTGGCAAAGATAAAAGATAATCACAAATTGTTTTACCTCTTACATGAACTCCCAAGATAAATACTGACAGAAGTGTTGAAGAGGACTCGAAGAGGCTGAAGAGGCTCTTAAGCAAAGAGAAAATGTGTAGTGCTGCTGAAAAGCCACTCCAAGTGAGAAGGCAGAATTTGTAGTTCACATAATTACAATAATTCATTATTAGAGGATTCTGAATGGCTGATTGTTGACTGATTTCAATTGCTGATATTTTCAGCCCAAGTTAGAAGATTCTTATGTTTGTGAATACAGGCACTGACTAAATGACTGATACAGCCCATCTTTATCTAACTGACCACTTTCAGGAAGCCTGCTGAGGGGCACCTGAGAACCGTGCTGCCTGAAGATGAACACATTAATGAAACTCCGAGCTTCTGCTCGCCCCATGACTAAAAGTGAATCCCTTTAAGAATCAAGGATGTCAAAACATTTAACTGTTTATCCATTACTTAATTACTTTGGTCCTTATCCAGTGGGATAGTGGGGTCTTTAGAGGGCTGATTCTGGCCCACGGGCCTCATGTCCTTTGAACCATTTGTCATGTCTCACATCTGCAACACGTGCGTTAGTATGCTACAGACTTCTGATGTGCAAACAGAAACTCTGACATACGGCTGGGCGATATGACCCAAAATTCATATCTCGATATTTATTTAGCTGGATGGCGATATAGGATATATATCTCGATATTTTTTAAAGCCATAAAGTAAGAACAAACAGAGTTCTTAATCAAAGCTGTGTCCCAGATGTCACACAGGCACTTTTATTAACATACAGCATAGATGTACATGAAAAAAATTACTCAAAAATAAATTATGAGCATTTATTAAAAATAATGCTCCATAAATAAAAGAAAACAATGTTGTTTTTGTGCATAACAAAAAGCTCACAATTGTGCAGTCAAAATGTAAACTAAAAGACGATGAGCATAACAAAGACAGATTTCACAGCTGCTCTGTTCCCAAGTTCTACTGCGTGACTCACAGCCTGGAGTTTGAAATCCGCTTCGTAAACATGTCGCTGAGCAGGTGCCATTTGTGGTCCTTATACACACACACACACACACACAATACGGTAATATTACGTTAAGGCACAGTACGTATTACTCCGCGAGGCTCCAGACTACGGTAGCCGTAATGCTCCGACAATCCATTAAGCGGTGCAGCTCCGTAGCTTACCAAAGTCGTACTAAAACATTTTTTGACAGATTGCTGAGCGCCGTGTACCACATAAAATCGGTTCGCGGTCAGTAAGCACAGCCGGAATTTATACATAAGGCGCGCTATCAACTTTCGAGAAAATGAAAATCATTGCATGGCGTTAGCGTGGTTAGCTCGTTAGCGCGGTTAGCTCGTTAACACCGTCCAGCCCCACGCACTGGACGATCAGCGGTAACTCGTTAACAGAGATTTGCCCCGTTGATGCAGTTATGGCGTTAACGTCACGCTGACAGCACTATAATAGTAATTTCCAAATATTTTCTTTTTACTTTTCTTTTTAAAAGTATAATACGGAGCCCGGCAAGGGACATGGGAGAAAAAAATTACGATGAACTTTTGCGAGATCTCGCAAAACTAACTCGGGATCTAGCAAAAGTCAGTCTTAATTTTTTTTTCCCATGTCCCTTACGGGGCTCCGTAGTATAAAAAGTATCTGCCCACAGATTTTATACACTAAATCACTTTGAGACGCATACAGTGTTTTTTGTGTCATACAGAAATAGAAGAACATGCAGGCATGATGATGATGATGATTATCATTTTGGGACTTACGGTATGTTGAACAGCAGCTCTTCATCTGCGTCGCTGTCCACAAACTACAAGCAGAAAAACAAGGCGTTATGGTTACAGAAAACAGAGGCAGCCGCAGATGTTTGCGTTTGATATGACGTCACCAGTTCTAATTAAGAGCTTCACTAAAATTAAAGCGGACACAACAATGTCTCATACTGAAACTGTGCTCAGGTGAAAAAAAAAAAGCAGACAGCTGCGTGGGAAATCATAAACAACAATATTCACAAAGCTGATCCCTCCTCAGCTGTCCCGAGGCTTCTTGTGAAGCTCACAGAGTCAAATGTGGCTTATTTTAAAAATATTTTATAAATGACATATGAAAATATTACATATCTGAAGTCAACAACAGTGTTTTTGGATCTGTAAGACTGTGTGGGAGGTTTCATTAAAGTCCCTGTTGAGAAATTCTAAGACTTCAAGGTGTTTTCCATTTAAATGTGACTCATTTTGTGATTGTTTCAGAAAACAATTTTTTTTTAAAATCACCTTTCATGATTTTTAAAATGTCCTTTTTAAAAAAAACCAAAAAAAAAAAAAAAAAAACAACCCTCCAAATACGATCAGTTAACTGTGGTGGAAAATATACATTTTCCCCCCACATTTATTCTCGACTTCTTAAAAGACTGAAAACATTGAAATCTCTCAGCTCCAGATTTGGGTCCTTGACTGTTGACTTGACAGGTCAATTTGGGTCCAGTTTTGCTGATTTTTTTTTTTTCTGCTGCTCTCTGCAGTAATTTCATGCCTGACTTTGGTCATTTATGGTTATTTTGCACTTTTGTGATCCTGTCACGCATCTCTGTGGTCATATTGTATCTTGCTTTGATTGTTTGAGGCCATTTAAGTAAATTCGTGGTTATTTCGAGTGTCTTTTTGGTAATTTCTTGTGTCTCTGTGCAGGTGCTTTGAGTCTTGTTTCTGACTTTTGTGCTCACTTTACCGATCACTGATTGTTTTACGTCTCAGTTTGGTTGCTTTACCCATTACTTTGATTATTTTTGGACACTTTATGCACCTGACTGTGGTCATTTTGTGGTAACCATTTTCTCTCTGTTTTTAAAGGTATTTCTGTGGTCAAGTTTCACTCTTTGGTCATTTTATAAATACCTGTGATTGCTTTGAACCTCTATTCAGTTCTTTTGTTTTTACTTTGGATATTTTGAAGTCACTATGCATCAGATTTAGCTTATAATGGTCATAATGTTATTCTGTCCTACTTTAAGGCAACTTGGAGCTTCTTTTTGTGGTTGTTCTTTGCATTTCAATTTTTTTGCTCGGGGGTCACATTATATGTCTCTGTGGTCATTTGACATTCTTCTGTGGGGGTTTTTTGAGTTTATGCGAGTCTTCTGTGATCATATAATGGTTTTATGTGCCAATTTTATGCTTTATTTGTGGATAATTTGTGTACCTCTTTGGTCATTTTATGTCTTTGTTGTTTAATTCTAACCATTTTTGAGGCGCTCTCTCTCTTTAAGGCAATTCTGTGGTCGTTTTCTCTTATTGTGATCACTTTGTGGTAATGTTTTTTCTCTCTTTATAACCATTTTGTTTCTATCAGTGTCTTTTGCGCGTGTTTGCTGCCCTGCTCCTGGTGCACCCATTTACAAACCAATCTAAAATCAATACTTTACCTTCATAGATCAATATCTGGTAAAGTTATAGGACTTGAAGTCAAGCTGCTGACTCCATGACCAGGCTGAACCTGCACCTCAAAGCTCGGTAAAGTTTAGTTTGGATATTGCGCAGCTCCGCAGCGTGCGCTCTACCTGGACACCTGCCCGGGGGAGAGGCGTTACCTTGTTCCGGTCGTTCCGCTGGTCCCACGGTTTGAACACCAGCTTGCCGTCTCCGTCCCGGCTCTCGTTGAGACACTGCAGCTTCTCCAGGTCGATCTTCTGATACAGTCCATACTCCAGGCCCCTCTCCGCGGGCTCATGCTCACCCTCACACCCGCATCCGTGCCCGTGACCATGACCGTGTCCGGACATCGTGGCCGGTTTCGTTAATCACCCCAGGTAGAAATAAAACGTAGCGTTCGCGCTGGAGCGTTTTTATAAAGTGAAATGAGCTCAGCAAGTTTCACTTGGAAGCGTGTAGTGACGTCTGCGTCAAGTTACGTGAAGTCACGAGGTAAGTTCCGGTGCAAGAATTTAAAAATAAAACTTCAAAGGTTTGCGTCAATTCGAAACGTGGTTTAGTATTATTTATCACTCAGTGAAAAAAACCCCTTAAAACCTGAAAAAATCTCTTAAGTACTTTTTTTTTTTTACACCTCTACATCTCCTTTAACTTTTTTCAAACTCACTGATTAGCTCATGTGCACCTTGGTCGTGTGATTGAAATCACCTGTCTCACATTGATTACCATTAAAAATTGTTTTTTTATTCGTTTTTTTTTTTTTTTGACTGATCCTTCTCATTCTAAGCAGTAACTTTGTCTTTCTGTAAATTTGAAATAAGGTCTAACCTTTTTTTCTTTCCAGAATGAGCAGTCTGTACGTGTCTTTTCCACAGTTCATTATTACTGCAGTGATTCCAACATCCAAAAAACTAAAAAAAAACTTTTTGCACTGAATTATTTCAGATTCCTTTCGTGCATTCAGACCAAATTCCCTTTCTGAACTGTTAAATTACTAATAATCATGTGGAAACACATCAAATTAAGCAGCTGATACTTAAAAGACTGAGAAGTTTTAAAAATGGCTAATTTTAAAATTAAAATGCGGTGAACAGAATAATAGCCTTTGGAATTTAATTCAAATGCTTCATTTGTGCTTCAGATACTGTGCATTGTACATTTTGTAGGTGAGAAGATATCTAATGTGTTGCATGTATTGTGGCCCAGTAATAAAGATCCTTAAAAGTAAAATAAGATAAGATAAGATAGAACTTTATTAATCCCTCGGGTGGGTTCCTCTGGGAAATTCGATTTCCAAAAAAGCACAGCACCGACAGAAGTTACAGAGTTACAGAATATTATATATACACACACACACACACACACACACACACACACACACACACACACACACACACACACACACACATATAATACAGAGACAATATAAATAAAATATACGAAGGGGATAAATAGAATAAATAGGAATAAAAAATAAAAATACAAGTGAATTGCACATTTCAAGTATTGAGGTCTATTGCACTGTTGACTATTTACAAAAAGTATTGCACAAAAGGTATTGCACAGTGAGGTGAAGAGGCACTACAGCTTAGTTGTTCCCCCCTCCTTTGTCCTCCTGTTTCCCCTCCCTCTCCCCTCCAGAGAGGAGTTAAACAGTCTGATGGCGTGTGGGACAAAGGAGTTTTTAAGTCTGTTAGTTCTTGTCTTTGGGAGAAGCAACCTGTCACTGAACAGACTCTTCTGGTTGTTAATGGCCGTGTGCAGAGGATGCCTGGCATTGTCCATAATGTCCATCAGTTTCTTTAATGTCCTTTTCTCTGCCACTGTCACCAGAGTGTCCAGCTTCATGCCAACCACAGAGCTAGCCCTCCTGATCAGTTTCTCCAGCCTGGATGAGTCCTTCTTTGCTGTGCTGCTCCCCCAGCACACCACAGCATAGAAAAGTACTCCAGCAACCACCGACTGGTAAAACATCCTCAGGAGCTTCCTGCAGATGTTAAAAGACCTCAGCCTCCTGAGGAAGTACAGTCGGCTTTGGGCTTTTTTATACAGGTGCTCTGTGTTGCATGACCAGTCCAGTTTATTGTCCACCCACAGCCCGAGGTACTTGTACTTGTTGACCACCTCCACCTCCTCCCCCTCTATCTGAACTGGCAGTGGACCTTCTCTGGACCTCCCGAAGTCCACAACCAGTTCCTTAGTCTTTGAGGTGTTGAGTTGCAGGTGGTTTGTGTGACTCCATGCGACAAAGTTCCTCACCAGACTTCTGTACTCCTCTTCCTGATCATCCCAGATACACCCCATGATGGCTGTGTCGTCTGCAAACTTCTGAATGTGGCATAATTCAGAGTTGTAGCAGAAGTCAGAGGTGTACAGGGTGAAGAGAAGAGGGGACAGCACAGTTCCCTGTGGTGCTCCTGTGCTGCTGACCACTGTGTCAGACGTGATGTCCTTCAGCCTGACGTACTGTGGTCTGTCGGTGAGGTAGTCGGAGATCCAAGCGACCAGGCAGGGGTCCACCTCCATCCTGTTCAGTTTTTCCTGAAGCATACAGGGCCGGATGGTATTAAAGGCACTGGAAAAGTCAAGAAACAGGATCCTGACCGTGCCTTTTCCCCCATCCAGGTGTGAGTGGGCTCTGTGTAGGAGGTACAGGATGGCATCCTCCACTCCGACACCCGCCTTGTATGATTATGTAAATGATTATTTAATTGAACTTGTAGATTATCAGCATGGTGATGTGAATCTGGAGCCTTTGATTTTGACTGTTATAAAAGAAAGGGTTAGTCTTAGTTTGAAGAAAAGAAATGGTTGGTATATTCAGTTAGTTCAGCTTTCCAACGCAAACAGAGCTTTTTCAATGGAACTTATGAGTTTTCAAGACACTTTATTTTGAAAAGAAAAAGATCCCCACAGGAAATTGTCATCTGCTACAACGTAGCCACTTTACGACGCGAAGAGGAAAACACAAGCGATGTGCTATCAGATTGGCTCACGAGTCTTACCACCAAACGCCGGCAGTGTCGCAAACTGTTTACAAGTGTCACATAAAAATAAAAGCGACATGAGCATAAAGCAAAATGTACAAAAACCTGGATTTAATGATGTCCTCATATCAAAAACACGTTCATTACAAGGAATCTGGAAAAGTTATGTGTAAAAGAAAGTGACTATTATACAGGTTAAAAACAAAAATAAAGGAGGCTCCTGCTTCAGTTTTTTTAATAGCTGTTAAAAAAAACGTTTCTGTCTCTCATTCATTTAATCACGTTGAGCCCTGTAAAACGCTCAGCGATTGCTGAACTACTAAAAGTGATGCTGGCCGTTAAGAATAATAACCGTAGAAAAAAATATACAGATATTATTATGTTAATAATATAAGGTAGTTTTGGTAAGATGGATCACTTCTATAAACCTCCTGCACTGCAGACTTTCTGAGTGACAAAGAGACCCACACAAACAGCTTCAGGGAAAAAAGTCAATTTTAATAAAAATGACCATATAACATTTATTAAAATCTAATAAAATTACAATTTGTAATCTACTTCCATTCAGGCCCATGTTGTGGGGTGCCAGGTCCCAGTGTTGAAAATAAATACATTTCATCATCATCATCATCATCATGGACTGCAGCTGCAGACAACTTATGGTTCTCTTTCCAAATCTCCCCTCACTCAATCAGTTTGTCACAGTGAAGCAGATAAAAACAGGGAAGCACACATTCGACAGCAGGGAAACATGAATTGAAGCCACAGGAGGGTTAAAGTAAGTCTACGACGCCGCACGCTCTGCTGTGCTTTCATCTTAGCCAAACACATTTTTTTTTAAATGCACCAGGCAAAACATGATTAAAGTCCCCCACCATCCAGCTGATGTCTCGGGTGTCGGGACGTCCACGGTGCATGCGATTAAGAGACAAAACAAGAGTAAAAGTGTAAAAGTTTCCCACTGTAGTGTATCATTTGGTCATAGGGGAAACAACAGCTGACTGTTTTTAAAATAAGAGCCCTTTTTCTGTCCCTTACAAGGAAAAGATTCGCACTTTGGGAAATATGCTCATTACTAGTTTGATTAGAAGACAGATAAAACTATCATCTTTCATATGATAAATATGAACCGCTTGGCTTGGCACAAAGACAGGAAACAAGGGAGAAAAACAAACGTTTAAGTTCATTGTTTAACAAATGTAATCTCTTTAATTGTTATGAAAAGAGAAAATCAAGCATAAATATTAACATTTTGCATGTCAAGTCTATCGTTTCTGACCAGATGGGGAGCTTTTGCGGAAATGCTACTTTGTTCAAATGTCCCCCCCCCCCATTATTATTATTATTATTATTATTATTATTATTATTTATGAAAGGAAAACTTGATTCAGTTATTGACTGCATTAAGGTTGAGCCCTTGATGCTCAATGTCTGGTCACAGCAGTAAAAATACTGCACTTATGCTATAAATGTGAAAATCCTAGGTGAGTTTCTTCTTGAGTTATCACATTCATACACTTGACCTCTAGCCCTGACCTTGAGGTCGAGGTCACTGAGATTTTTAGTAGATGCACCGATGCTATCAATTTCAAAATCCTACGCTGCCCTCCCTGCCACCCAAGTGATGACAGTACACTGTCAGCCTTTTACAGGCGAGGGGTTAAAAAAAATGAAAATTTGAAACAAATTGATTAGTGCAATTAGTCACAGACTGTATATAAAAGCTGGATGTGGCCATCACGACATCACCCACTGGTTAGTGCAGCACTGAGTTGAGAGTTTTAAAACTCGGGTGGCTAACATAGTGACTTGGCCACCCACAAATAATTTAAATTATTTAGCAAAAATAATTTACAGCATTAACTTTATTTTTCATTGATTAAGACTTAAAATTAGCAGCTGAGTCCATAAACTCTTCAGGAAAATGTTAACTGAGTTTACGGATCACATTAGAAGAATTTACTCATGGACTTCTATACAATATAATTTCAGAGACGCCCCCTACTGGCCATTAGAAAGAATGCAGGTTTGAGGCAAATTTTTTAAAAAGTCACAAATTTTTTGTGCACGTTTTGGCTGTGTACAAATGTACATGTTAATTAATGACAATTAAAGGTTCTGCTGGGGCTGATTTTGTTACAGCTGAAAACGAGCTGCTCCCCTCTTTCCAGTCTTTGTGCTGCCGGAGAAAGCGATAGAAAAATCCTCTAATCTAACCTCGCAGCAAGAATTCCCCCAAAAACTCTTTCTTTAAAAACCGTCTGCTGGAAAACATGATTCAGTAACAGACTGACTGTGTTTGTGTGTGTCCTTCTACCATGTGTACCATCGTTTAGGATTTAAATACTTAATTTAAGACCCGCAAAACAGACGTCACCACAGAAAAAAAAAACATCAACCCACCCCCACAAAAAAAAAAAAAACAAAGAAAAAAAAGGAAGTTAACCATTTTTCCACAAATACTGCAAAGTTCATGTGATGTTTGCGGGGCTGAAAGTGTGTGCGCAGGGTTGGAGGGTCTCCAGTCCAATTCCGCTACACTGTAATTAAAATCACATAAAATACATTCAGTCTCTTTCACACTACCGGCGGGAGAATCTGTTCTTGAATGCTTTGATAGTTTTGGCCATCATGGGGGCGATTTCTGTGGGGAAGAAGGAAACAGGAAGAAGTGATTTGTTAGATTAAAAGACACACACAGAAAAAAAGAAATCCTCAATGGTGCCTTCAGCAAGACTTACTTTTGACTTGAGGTTTTTCCCGGGCGGCGTGTCCTACTCCACTCGGTGCAGAGAAGCGGGATGAACCAGCGGGAGGAGGGTTGTTTTGGGAGGAAGACGACTGGCTTGATTCTCCGGAGTAGTCAGTGGTAGCCGGTCTTATTCTGAAGGACACAGGAAGAAAGCCACTGTGGTGAATATTAAAAAAAAACCCTACACAGCTCTGTCTGCAGCCGTGTGCATCGATAGAGAAGATCTTCCTCCTCGTGATTTGAAACTCAGTCTGTGATATTTATCAGGAAATCTCTAAACATCCTCTCAGTTTCTCCCTGATCTTATTCTGTACTCACTTGATAGGAGCTGCAGCTGCTGTGGAGCTGGCTGTCGAACCACTGGTGGTTCCAAACTTCTCCTGTCGGCGGCGAACATCACGGGGCGGCTTGGCGGCAGAGTTTACGTACGCCATCTTAACCTGACGTCCTGTTAGAGGAAACAACACTCTCGGTCAAACACTCAACAGCCTTAAAAATATTAAAAAAACCATCATGAATCATAACTACAGAAACAAACAGAAAATCCCAAAATGCTTTTTCTTTGTGCTTTATGTGTCGATTTATACAAAACTGCAAAAGCTCGTCCCACCTTTGGGTTTGTTGGCATGCGCAGACGTGATATTCTGTGTGAGCATCCTTAGTCGCTCCTCGCGCTCGTCATGCAGCCTCAGGTACAACTCCCTCCATGACTCGTACTCCTGCGGAGACTCCCGCTTGAAGTCGCGCCGACAGTGACGCATCCACAGCTCGTCCGATTCCTCCGTGAACCACTAAAAGGAGGCGAGAAGAATCTTCAAAAAGGGACGTATGCCCATATTTCTCATGACAAAAAGTGACATTAATACAACTTTCTCAACATCCAAACTTTATATTTTATAATATTTTCTGGAAAGCTGTAAACTTGCGCCAGACAGAAAAGATGGAGACAAAGAGGAAGGCGACCGACTTTAATGACGAATATGAACTTTAATGATGAATAACTGCTCTGCTTGTAAAAGTGTTACATGTGTAGCAGCCATTCAGAGTTCATCCTCCTAAGTTTCATAAAATACAGCTTGATAGTTTTTAACAAAGTTTGGAAAAAGAAAGCAAATGATGCTAAAAGATTTATCCACCTTATATTTCTATTGTGAAAACAAAACTTTTGCAGTTTGTGCAAATTAATTCTATTTCAGTGGAATAAAATAAGAAGTGAAAATTCTCTAGATTTTTCACTTCTTATAAAAACACCGGTGGCCACCAATGCTAGCACTCAGCCTCCTAGTAGATACACCTATGATATCAATCTGAAACTCTTACATCGCCTCGTTCTCGAGTTATCGCATTCACAAACCTGGGTGTCCACGCCGCTCACCTACCGGTACAACGGGGTGACAAAAATATCCCATCAGTCTTTTATGGCTGAAGGATAAAAATCAAAGAGGTCAATGTGGACGTTTTAGCTATTTTTGTGGCTACATTTTTCGATTCCACGCTCCTTCCTCAGATTAAGCTTTAAGATTAAAAGTTTCACTGAAGTCTGACATGTTACCTGGTTGCTCTGCTCGATGCGGTACAGCTGCTCTGGGGTACATCTCTCCAGAACCGGCTCCAGGATATCGAACGGCACTCCTCCCACCTCAGCGATCGCTGAAAGAGCAGAGAGGCATCGTCAGGGTGGGATTACACTTTTTGTTCATGTGCATGCACAGTTGCAGACCGTAGACACGTTCCTATTCGACAACACAAAAAGCAGTTGGGTGGAGTTCAGGCGAGGACCACATTTGAGTAGATACTGACTTTGAAAGACTGTGGAGACTTTCTGCTGTACTTTTATCCTTTGTTGTGAACTCTGATCACCTGGTACCTACACAGACCATCACAGTGAGTGAAGAGCAAAACAATAGCACCTTCAAGGCTATGAAATTGCCCCCACGCTATTCATGAACTTAGTCTCCGGCAAGGTTATTAGAGTTATCGTAAAGAGAAAGAGAAACTAAACTTCTCAATACACAAAAGCTAACCCTGATCTGAAACTGTACCGACTCCAAAATCTATTCTGTTCAAGGTGGGCCCAGACCTACATTGCTAAAATTATCCTGCAAATCAGTCCATCACTATCTGAGTAATCCTGCTAACAAACAGGGAAACAGATCAAACCAATCACATGCCTCTGTGATGAAACTAAAAACTAAAACGTAAAATCCTGCAGTTGTTTAAAAGCAGCAGGCAGAGAAATAAAAGTAAAACACAGAAATTAAACTTCAAAAACGACATGCTATACTACACTTTAGATAAAATTAAACTCCTCTCATCAGCTTTAATATTCATGGTCAAACTCCGTGGCATCATCAGGCCCTTGTTGCCCCCTGCAGGGAGGCTCAGAGACTGAGAGAAATACTGCATATCCACTCACAGTCGATGTTGTTCTGCAGGACACGGATGCATTGCTCGTACAGCGTCATCATCTTGGGCAGGTAGGCGGTCTTCGATCCTGAGTAGACCACCATCTTGGAGTTAAACCGCTTCCCCGTGAAGCCTGCATCATCCTCTTCATTGCACACAGGAACTGAAAGTGAAGCGAGCGAACGTCAGAGTGAGCCTGAATGTAGAGGATGAGGAAGAATGTTTGCAGATATGCTGATGCTGGCAAGAAAATCCAGATCAGATCGCAATGTGCACGAATGTGAGAAATCGCTCGCAGGTACATGTGTGACCTGATTCAGAAGTGCAAAGATACAGAATGAGGAAAAAAAGTCTAGAAAGCATCTGTCATTCAGTCAGAAGCGGTTCCTCTCTTCACCTGCTCCTCAGCCACAACTGCACTCAAGTTTCTGCATGAAGTGAGACGTTATGTCACAAAGTTAACTAAAAGTATTTGTTTCTAAGTTATAACAACAACCACTTAAAAAAAGAAAGAAAACATTTTAAGGCGCTTAATTTATGCACAAATACAGGCACAGAAAGACTCATGGAAGGGTTCACCTTTTTGATGCCAGAGTTTGGTGTTCTCATAGCAGTTAAACGAGAAATAACATAATGAAAAAGTTTTGATATTGGGGGCGAGGGCCTTACCTTTGCGTCTCTGAGGGGACAGCGGTGTGATGTCAATGGAGGGCAGAGGTCTGTAATTGGGCTGAATCGCTGGCAGCTGGATTTCAGGAACAGTCGGCACAGCTTCGTAAACCTACAACAAGATAAGAAACACTTTATTTATCCCAAAAGATGGGAAATGACTTATAGCAGCCAAATAATCAGAAACAACTCATTATTTGTCTGAAACTATCATAAAGGTAACAACAGCTCAGAAAGGTAAAGTAGGGTATCAATTAAACAAAAAATAAAAACAAAAGTCAAGACCTCAATAAAAGAAAATCTAAATATGACAGAAGAAGAAGCACAACTCTAAAATGAATGCTGGTCCTGGGGTATGAGATGGATACTAAACCTGCACAGTAACTGGATGCAGTGATGTGGAAACAGCTCATCAAAGTGAGGGATTTACTCAGAAAGAGAAGAGTTCAACAAGTTCAAGATTTGGCCAATCCCCCGTTTAAGGTCGTCTTCTTGTTCACATTCAGATGGTTTCACGAGCTGCTCTTTATCCTTTTGCTTTTGTAAAACATCCACTTTGTTTTTATTTTGGGGAAATAGATGAACTCATAGGGAGGTAGGAGGTAAAGATTGTGTTTGTGTGGCCAAGAGTTTCCACAGTTAAGGTCATTTCTGCTAAACCTTCTCTCTCAAACAATCAAGAACATTTCAGTCTGACAAACTCATGTTGCAGAACCTTGTGAATGTCAGTAAAACACAACAGCATCCCCCTGGTTGTGCTGCTGACCTGATGCTCTGACGTCAAGCTTTTAAACTGAACGCTTTCATTGGAAACTGCTTTATTCCAGCTGGAGACCCAGCTTTCAACTGTTGCAGCCGATACCTTCCTCTCACTGTCCCTGCTGAAGGTTCCTTCCTTTAATTAAAAATGGAGTTCTTCCTCCCCACTTTCACCAAGTGTCTGTTTTTCGAAGATTGACTTATTTATCGAGTTTTCATTCTAATAACATAGGGTCGTTATAATATAAAAGCACCCTGAGGTGACTTATTGAGAATTGATGCTATATAAATAAGTTTGAAATGAATCGTATTAATATTGTCCAACATTTGACACTTGCACAAGATGCTTTTGACACTCTTATTTGTTTATGTTGAATATGAAGCTCTTCCAGTACACGGTTAGTTCAGCATAGCATAAACATGGACTGACCTTTGTTTGCATTTCTCTGCTTTATCATCTGTATTTCTCACAGTTGCATCATAATTTACAAAATGAGGAACATTTTTTATTAAATAAGACCTTAAACTAGCGGTTTAGGCCATAAATGAATCATTAAAGTGTTTACTGAAGTCATAAACCATGTGGGCTTATAGGTAATTTTCCCACAGAATTTTACAAAGTTAAACATGTTCTTGCAACCAGAGGAGTCGCACCCTGCTGGCTGTTATAATGAACAATGCAGGTTTAAAGCACTCCTGTGCAGGCCTCACGTTTCAGACCCGGAGGCCACACCTATGTTGTATCTGCAATCTGTGGTTGGTGTTTCTACTTTCTGCTTCTCTCTGCATCACCTTGACACCGGAGTTATCAACTGTTGCTAGGAAACAAAATCCCACAAGATAAAAGCAAAACTAAAGGCTAAAGGCATCTCACGGATCTGATGTTTTCACCAACATGACACCATCAGAGTTCTAACTGCAAAACCGACGGCAGCAAGCAGCAAGTTCTACAATCACTGCAGAGCCTTTAATGTCACAATGAGTGGATGAACCCTCTGCACTGTCGGTCTTTATCAATAAAGAGAAGGAACCCTACACAAATGTCAGCTGCAGTTTTCCTCACTGAAAAAACTCTGACAGCTGCAGAAGACGCTCACAGAGGGAGCTTGAGTTACGGCTCACTCCAAGGTTAGAAAAGTACGTTTACACCCTGAAAACTAAAGCTGAGTCATCGGTTTAAACACTGACTCATGCTTGAAATTAAAAAAATGCTCATCGATGCTATCAGAAATCTGCTCTGGGTCATTTTCTTCTACTCTCCAAGTCATCCGCCTTGAGGCGACTTTTGTTGTGATTTGGCGCTATATAAATAAAATTGAATTGAATTGAATCCTTAAGGACGATTTAACACCTGTTAGAGGTCTAGTTTTACCTTTTCACAGTGTTAAGCAGGAGTTTCTTTCCAATAGCTGAACAGATCATGGCATCGCACAGACCTGACAGATTTCCCCATTTTGCTTATTTTCTATGTTGGTTAAATAAAAAGATAAATAACATGTTTAAAAACAGTCGGTACCTCCTTGCTTCTCGATGGCGTCGTCACCGCTGTCCCCGAATGCGTCCTCTTGGTACTCTGAGCACCGTTTGCCTTGCGCGCTTTGGAAGAAGAAGAGGACGAAGAGGAGGATGCAGGTGGAGGTGTTCGTGTGCGATGGGAAGACGACGTTGACGAGGAGGAGTGAGACGGCCGACTGTGCGATGAAGATGAAGCTGACGGTGTCTTCTTTTTCTTCTTCACAGACGTCGGGGCGTCGTATGTGAGGAAGGACTCGAAGGACATGGTGGGCACCTCGAAGTCCTCTTCTTCCTCCTTAGGTGGAGAGTCCTTCGGCACTCGTGGTCGCCCTAAAAGATGAAGATCATAATTTATTATACTGCATTAATTTCTCTTAAAATATTCAACAAATGACAAATATAAAACAAAGACTTTAATCCAGGATTTTATTTTGGATTTATGGACATCAGCACTTTTATAAGAGTAGAATTTAAGGCAGGAAGCAAAGAAATCAGAAATCTTGTCTGGAGGTTCAAGCCACAATCGGAACGACGTAGTAGCCTATCTGGCTAACGGTGCAGCACAATTCACATGTTACTGCTCACAAAACAACAAATATGACCTGGACCTTTGAGCACAATGTCTGTGAAGACCCATTAGGTGACCACTCTGTGTAAACTAGATTCAAACCTGAGGAGGAGGAGTGATTCTTGTGAACGGACAGACAGACGGGTGCCTCGCCACAGCATAAGCGTTTCTATTTTATTGGCCAGATGAGCTAAAAACCGAGAGGTGCATGACAAACTGACATAACCATAATTTTTTGTACGCACCGCCATTTGCAAGAGCACCAACAGTGACATCACCAACACCGACACGCCTGAATACCTCACCTAAGAGGCGTCCAGGAAGCGTCCCAGTCAGATGCCTAAACCACCTCATCTTGCTCCTGTCGATGTGGAGGAACAGCGTCTCCTTGTCCGATCTCTAACGTAGAGCCCAGGCATCCTTTAGATGAAACTCATTTCTGCTGATTGCATCAACGATCATCACTATAGGTGAGGGTGAGGATGCAGACTGACCAATAAATCGACACGCTCCGTTCCCTCCAGCACAACGGACCGTTACAGCCTCCTCATAAGTGAAGTTTTAATTATTATTACATTATAAAAATTGTTAACTCCTAATTACTAGTGACTAACTAATTACTCAATCACCAAACAACACACACTCCTCTTCTGATTCACACATGCATGCTGTGGTTAATGAACCAAACAAGAAAACAGTTTGAAAATTTCACTTTGTCACTTCCTGTCAGAGGAGTTTCTCGTGCTATTTCTACGATCGCTCAGTTCCTCAGAACAGGAAGTCACTCTGTGTTGTGGCCATATTTCTTGATCCAAGTTGATAAAACACACACAACCTTCCTGTTGCACAGAGCTGCACAAATGACCACACAATGATTGCCTTTAACCTTCTATAGTAATTGTTTTGGCTGTGGTATAAGTACCAGAAATCAAGAGTTAAATGACAGAAAGAAGATTATTTAAGTGCCCCTAAATCTCACGGCTTATTTCCTTCATAGCAAAGTAAAATATTACACAGTACAACAAGAAGATGATTATCTTTCAGTAAGACATTTATGGGCTTTTAGTGAGGAGAAGATGGTGTAGTTATAGTTTAAATTGTTATTCAGGCTACATGTAACAAATTAATTCTGACATGTTTGGTATCTTTAGATAAACTGGGATCTTGAGTGGAACATGAAAATTTTTTTCTGTGAACCTGATATTTGACTGCAGTCTTTTAAAGATTAAAAAGACTGGTCAACTGCTTTTAAAAGGTTAATTTGTTATTCAAATGAGACTCGAGTGATGCAGTCACCTGTATGCGCCCACAAGCAAGGCAACAGGAAGTTGTCTCAGCGAGCTGCAGATGTTTTGATTTTAAACTGTTTTAAAGTCCTCATAATTCTGCAGATGTTTTTTTCTTCTGTTATCTTTAGATTAACCACTGCTATCAGTTACTCGAGCAGCTGGTTATTGTTACCTGTAGTGGTTGGGGGCAGCTGCCTACATAGGCAGGGGCTGTACCTCTTGTGAATTTTATTAATAAAGCGCCAAATAACAAAAACAGTCGCCTCAAGGCGCTTTATATTGTAAGGTGGACCCTACAACAATACATACAGAGAAAAAGCCAACAATCATATGACCCCCTATGAGCAAACACTTTAATGACAGGGGGAAGGAAAAACTCCCTTTTAACAGAAGAGAACCCTCCAGGAGAACCGAGCTCAGGGAGGGGCGGCCATCTGCTGCGACCGGTAGGAAGACAGGACAAAAGACATGCTGTGGAAGAGAGATCGAGATTAATAACAAGTATCGAACTCACCTTCATCTCCTCCTTTCTTCTTCTCCTCCTTCCTGCTGTCATGCGTGGTTGACTTCTTGCTGTGTTTGGCAGCCTTCTGTACCGGACTCTGATGTCTCTCTCGGTCTCCGCTTCGCTTCTTCCCCTGACTTCCTCCGCCTTCTCTATCGCTATTCGTCTGTGCGTGGCGTTGCCGCCGCTCCTCGTCTCGGTTTCGGTCGCTGTGGTGGTTCTTGCTCGGCTCCTTGTTTGGTTTGGTGTGGCGGACGTCTTTGCGGGAAACAGGGGGAGGAGGTGGTGGCGGGCTGGGTTCAGGTTCGGGCTCAGGGCTTTCGTATTCGTCTGAGTGATACCCTCCTCGCTGTGGGGGACTGTACTGGTCGTGCTGAGGAGGTGAGGGCGAATAGTTGGTGTGGTAACCTCTTTCCTCCTCTTCCTCCTCTACGTAGGAGCGGTCTTCCTCAGGCGAGGGCTCTCGGGGACGTTTATGGTCTCCTCTGCCGCTCGCGTCATGGCCTCGAGCCTGTGTGTGAGATCTGGAGCTGTGGCTGTTGGGTCTGAGGAAGAAAGATGGAGACAGAACTCAGTTTTTGCAGATGACGCCATTTAATTTTGGGGTTTTATTTTGAAGGTTTGGATCTTCTGTCCTGAAAAGTCATCGTTACATACGACCATTGCAGAAAGAGAGCACACAGCGTACAGACACATGAGAGCTAAAGTCATGCATGTCGAGGCAGAGGTGTGCAGCCGATACCTGTCTCCAGACTGAGGAACCAGTTTCTTCCATTTGGCTACGAGATTTTTTGCCACCTCTCCAGCTAATTCGTGTTTCCTGAAGGAGTTCACAGCCTTTCCCACTCCAGTTTCCTACGAGAGAAATTCCCAGATTTAACAGTCATGCTTTGGCAGCTCCAGGCAAGCGATTTAACTGGTCAGAAACAAGTTCAGGAGGGAAGCTGTCAACTTGCTGTCCCACTCATTTATCTAGAATATTTTCCCTCTGATTTTTGCATCGACAGTTTGGAGATGATGAAGCAACACATCCTTACCACCAATATGTCCACAGTCATAGGAAGCTCCCCGAGTCTTTTCAGAGTCTTCAGCAGCTGAAATAAAAAGAAAGGAAAAACAAAAATGTATCATTTGGAGAAAGAGTCCCGATTCCACCACAGAGCCTTTCCTTATTTTATGTTACAGTGATGGTTGTTCATATTAGACGAAGCCAAAGACTCAAATACTGCAGACGTGACCACCTGTTCTTCAAACCTTTTGTTTGTGAGATACAGTCAATCACAAGAAAGTTGGACTTAAGGGAGACAGAGTGTAAGATAAATTATTTTGAATCAAGAACCGTGTAAAAGCTACTCTGGTTGAGTCCAACAATAAAAATATAGAGCTGAAATTAAGCAGAATGAGTTTGTTTAAATTTATTTTCCTAAAACAGTTACTGAAGCTGCTGTTTTGGTAAATATTACTGTTGAGCCCCCGAAAGGTGACAGAGGAGATTATTCCTGCCTTTGTTTTAATCCACATGAAGAGTTGGCGTGTTGGTGTTGTACAGTTAAAGGAATAACCTGATGCTGCATTTAGTGCTCGTTACATGAGGGTTGGGCTCTGCTGGTCGTGAGCTCAGCCTGATACTGAACACGTGAAGATATGATGATTATCGCTGTGACTTTGGCTGCTGCTGTGCTTCATGCTTTGCAGTGGAAAAGTCCAGCAGATCCATTTGAACCTGAGGTGCTTCTATGACACACAGCAGCAGCCCAGGCTGGATTTCCACCAGCTCACGCTGCGCCTGTTTATCAGCTACAACTGTTAACTTTACTAAAGCTTCTAATTAGCCCACTGTTACTGTTTTCACACATAAAACCTGCTTTAAAATTTTCAAAAACTTTGAGAGCTCATCCTCAACTAACCTGGTCCCAACTAGCCCAGTGAATGGCTTTGGACAGTGAACACTGTGAGGTGTGAGGACTAAAAATGGAAAGACCACAAACTTTATTATTTTGTACTAAAATACACATAAGACAGCTAATTAAATGTATTTAGAACTTCTTTACGTTAAAATAAAGGCGGATTTTTATACAGCTGTATAAGTGGTCTGACCCACGTGATATTAAATTGAGCTGTAGTGTGGCCCGCCTGACACCTGTGGTTTAAACAGATACACAAGTGTTTCATAAAAACAATCCTTATAAGGAATTGTAACAACAGCAGTAAATTTGCTGGGACTGTTGTGGCCTGTTAACAGGTGACTGCTAGGCAACATAATGTAATCGTAGCATGATACAGATAAGAACCTTCAGAGGCCTAAATTTGCATCCACACTGGAAGAGATTTGCTCGTCTTGTGTCGCTTTTTAATGTATAATGTATTTACTAGCAGTCTAAAATTCTTTGGCACTGGTTTGGCATTGACCATGTGAGGAATTTCTTATGAGCATATACAAGAGCTAAAGTTTGTGGGGGTTTTGTCTTTGTACACTTTTGTCTTTTCATTTTATTTCCCAGTAAAAACAGAGGATTCAGATACTAATCATCTTTAGGTTTCAGCAGGGATGCATCCACACAACACCTCCTTTTGAGACTCAGCAGAGCCAATTAAAATGTGGGACACTGTCTGAATACCTTAGATGGGTGGAGGGCTGATATGCTGTACAGGCCCAGGTAAAAAGTAGGACATGCGGTCACCCTTAATATAACATACACTGGAATGAGTGCATCTGGATAATGAGTAAAGAATCATGGGTGATGAATTTTTATTCATACATTTGTGCGGTTTCCTGTTATTTTGTCATAGTGAATAAGAAAAACATAAAATGAAGAAGCAGGGTATATTTCCTGTGCCAATTTGAAATATTTATTCTTAACTTTTCTCTTTAACGTCTGCAGAGTCTTCACAAGTAACACGAGATGATTTACCCTTTTGTGCTTGCCTTAAAAATGTCCCGCACTATTTCTAGTTTAAATAAAGGTCGACACATTTACAGATGGATCCCTACTGAAACCCAAAGATGTTATCCCATAGAACGGCAGCTGTAATAACAGTCTGAACACTGAACACAACCATTCAACGACTGCAAAACCAACTAAAACATCTCAAAAACATTTCATTTAAATTAAACACATTACATTAAAAAAACAATAAACCGGGGAAGCTAGGGTAAACTCAAGGAAATTTTGAGCATTCAACAATTAATTTCCTACATTTCATGCCTCAATTTGCACTTTTTCCAAGATCAGTTTAGAAGGAAAAATAAAAAGGAAAAATCCTTTTTTTTTTTTTACATAAAGGACTTTTCCTTTATGTAAAGGAAAACACAGGAATCAGTTCAAAAGAATCTAAAATGAAATGCAATGAGACTCTAAGCTATTTTCAAATAATTATTCTCAATTTTTCTAATGTATCAATTTTTAAAACATTTTGTCGCCCATCAATATTTATTCTTCTGTTGTCTTTAGTTTGCCTGGTTCCTGACCAGTCAGACTGTAACGAGCTGACTGCTTTTGAGTCTTTGTATTTGGATCGGTAACCTCTTAAAATATTACTTTTCCATGTCTGAAATAAACTAACTCTCCATTTTCAACCTTTTCCATGTTCAGTAACAGATTCTGAGGTTTCAACCGAGCCTCTGGAGAAGACATAAGTCCTCTGCCCGAGGATTTCAAGGTACTGCTGCAAACGGTTCAAAAAAAAGTCTGAGATGTAGCTGAAGGCGACTACAGAGGGTCTTAAAGGCAATCGGTCTGTTACAGTCAGGCATGATGAGATAAAGGCAGGGATAAGATTCAGTGCGCCTTGATTACATGATTGCATTATTAGGTTTGCATTATTTGGGACCCAGTGGCAAGGCTTTGTGTTTTTGTTTGTCCTGCAAAGTCCGAGTCACTTAAACAACTGGTACATCACAATTCATTATATATTAAAACTGGAAAAGTAAACAGGGCGTTAAAGCAGATTTTCATGCATTTCCTCTCTGAGATTTTCTCGGTAGAGAGGCTCCATCTGCTCCGTGGACCTGCTTCATATGAAACTTGCAGCTGCTGCCTGACTCACACTATCTGCGCTCAGCTCTGCGCCATCACTGCTAAAGGATGAGGTGGCCTAACGTGGCAGAGCTGTTAGAAAACCTTTTCCCTCCTGATTTTTGCGTCTTCTTTTGCAGTTAAAGCTTCACTTGTGCAGCTTGTTTGTGCTCAGCAAACGCATCACACGCATCCACGCTGCTTTGTTACACACCAGCAGTAAACAAAGGCGAAGCCAAGAGGCCGTGTGTCACCATTTACACGCTTTTATCTCCAGTTTTCTTTAACAATAGACTCCGGGTTTGGACATGAGTAGGAGCCCAGCTCCAGTTAACCAGAATCGGGTAAATCTCAGAGGCCTGTCGCCGCTGAGCTGTCACTACTTTCTAACGTTAGCTAGCTGAACGGCTAACGAATGCTCTAGCTTCGAGTTTGGTTTTCGGGTAAAATATGTCGTGTTTGGTGCAGCTGCTCCGATAAAAGGCAGATAATAAATCCATATGTACTAACAACGAGCTGACAATCGTTACATTGAGCTGAAAATGTAGGGTTAAACAACTACGTTATAACAAGTTAAAACCCCTTAATTACTGTGACGTCCCACACGGTGCCTTCACAGGCTGTCGGAACACACTGAGATACTAAGAAACGACTGTGTTTGTGGTGACGCCCTTCTGAAATACTGTTGTTAAGATAAATTTAAAAAAAAGAAGATTACGTTAGACACAATAATAAATCACATAAATACGGTAAATGCCTCTCTACAATTTGAATTGATGCAATAACAGATAATGGTCATTTAGCAAGAAATACCCAGATATTGTCTTGTCCAAACTGGCCAAACGATTCAGCTAAACAGCCAAATAACATGCATTTACATTTTATTCAATCATTTGCATTTCATTTAAAGTCCCTAAAGGTCCCTGAAATATCAATTTAAACACTGCTACATAATTATGATTTACTAAATGATCAGCTTTTTATTTTTAATATATTTTAACTAGAGCCTGGCCGATCCCTTAGCCAATATCAGCTATTTGCAGTGTTTGAATCGGTGTCTGAATTTACAATGGTCAATAAATGAAAGTTAAGAAAGTAAAGAGATGGGAGAAACACCATTCAACCATATTATTAGTTGTGATGTTCCATAGTTTGTCCACCAGAGGGCGCTCTGCAGCTTCCCTGCTGGCAACAGGAGACAAATACAACAAACAAGTAAATAAATAATCAAACGTGGCTGATGTCAGGGAAATTTCTTTATGTTTTGTGTGTTTTAAAGATTAGAAATATCTAGATATATAAAAGAATATTGTATTTTTATCTAATCAGATATTGGTATCACTCACACTTTAAATTGAATGTATCCTATCTCTGAAATAAATCCCACAATTCTGTGGGCTACAGAGGGTCATGACATTTTCAGTTTATATAATCAATGTGTATGACTAATTTAAATAAGTTTAATTATATTACAATATATATTACAATATATAAATATATTACAATTACTTGCTATAACTGAAAATAAATGGTTGAAAAAAAAAAGATTCAGATTTTAAAACATCCAGGGAGACGACAGGCTGTGTGAATTGTTCTTACTGTGATGAGGTAAGATTTAAAAATGCAGAGCTGTTTAGGGAATTTGGTGTTTTCTGCATGACACAGTAAAAAAAAAATCACAAATATGAACGACACCATGCCAAAAGCTTTTGTTAATCTATTACTCAATAAGTTGCATTTTAGAAATGTGAAAATGTGTACGACTGGCACAGATGCAGCTTCTGTTAACAAGTAAATGACCTGATGCATGCTCAATCTTCCAGGTAATAAAATCCCTGAAAGTTGACTCTGTTAATCTGGATGTGGCGTTTTCAGTGGGAGAAATGTTTTGTCATTCAAGTGACTTTTTCAGTCTCTGCTTCACTGAGTGACTGAAGAACTCACTTGAATGAGTGACGAACTGTCATAAGCATTGTAGTGTTAAAACATGTTGAATTTCCTGACTGACAGACACCTGCCCCAATATCTACAGAGGACTGTCATTATAGGGACCTATAGAGTGAGTCTTCCTCAGTGGCCTAGTTAACAGCTGAAGCTGCAGCCTCACACATGAGTGAGAAATGGAAATCCTATTAGCTATATTGGTTTAAGGAGGCAAGAGTAACTGTTTATATACCAAACACATCAATGCCCAGAATCAGTGTCAGATTAGTGGCAGGTATGATTTCCCTGGTGTATACTTTCATTATCCCTATAATAAATTACACCCAAATCATAATCCCAAACATCTGTTGTACACAGCAACAGACAGTGGAGATATTTACAGTACAACTATGGTTTATATTATGATTTCAACATGTAGAAATGATGAAAAGTATTAGAAATGTGAACTGTTGATCTTATTCTCCTAATGTCTTTTTTAAATACTTTCTTTATCATACAGTTATCCCAATGCTAATTTAATACTCTGCAAATGAATTAGATTAGCATTGTGTTGCAAATAAAGCTGCCACTTCAGGAAACTGCTGATGCTTCATCATCACAGTCTGAACCGAGAAATGTGAGAAGACAGAGTCGGAGAGCGAGCCGTGAACGCAGCATTTAAAAAACGTTACGACTTTCTGGGAGCCGTCGCCGTGACCGCGGCTTCCTCACGTCTGTCGGTCACGTTTCGCGGAACGATCGGTGCTGACCACCAAATGTGTCCGTGTCGACCTGCTGGGCCGTTACCTTTCGGGGCTCCTGGTTCTCCTGGAGCCGGGACTGAAGTCTCTCCACTGTTTCCAGCAGTTCCTCCGCCATGTTTACTGCTGGTACCCTGTCGCCCGGAAACGGTTTGATCCAGACCGATCAGAGAAAGGGAAGAAACGAGGCGACTTCCGGTACCTGGGACGACGGAGTTTAAAAAATAAAAGCCCAGTGCCAGGAAGAAAAAAACAAAACAAAAACAAAACATAAGTCAAACGTAATTCAACACGTACATTCATTTAAGATGTAGAATTATTTATTTATTTTTTACCCCTTAATGATTTAAAAACAATCTGAAAGCAAAATAAACACAATAAAGTGAACTTACTATAAAAGTATTAGTTTGTTTTCCACAAAAAAAAAATGAACATAAAAAACTAAGCTTATGGCGTAAACTCACCCCATCTTATTCAGTTTGGCTACCATACCCCCAAACAGATTAAGCTTCACTAAAGTAACATAAAAAATGTTCATAAGCACAGACAAAGCAGAGATGCTGTCAACCACAGACTGACTGGAAGGGTCACTTTAAAACAAGAACACCCATTCATTGAATTCCTCTATCAACAATTGTTTCCAGGGGACCAGCTTCAACATTTCTGAATGCACTTGCATATACTGTAGCGTCTCCAGGAGCTTGTGTAAAAAGTCACAAATGTCTTCCACGTTAAATGTATTGGTATCACTGACTATGCGATAACTTGGAGCTGGATGTTTTCCTCAGAGTTATGTCATAAGATTCATTCCTAAAACTAGAGTGTTGGTTGACTTACAGTTAATTTATTCTTTTATACAAAGGAAAGCTACTTTCAGCTACCTCCTTATTCACAAAGGGTCACCACAGCAGTTAGCTTCACATGTTTGATTTGGCAGATTTTTTTTTTTTTTTTACACCAGTTGCCCTCCTGACATACGCCAAGAGGATATGTGTCTTTTCTTGGGATCAAACCAGGAGTCATTTGCTTGCTATGTGATATGTGAACCACTGCATTATCCAAGCATCTCATCAGGAATCACAAACCTGTAGCTGTCTGGTTTGTTTGGATTTGAATTGCTGATATTTATTGAGTGCATGTTTACGTGAGACAACACAGGTGATATTTTTATATGATGTCAATTCTGTGCATGACTCCAGTTGTCAGTTTTTGTTGCATTTAAATTCCAGGCACATTTATTACTATCCACTAAACACTAGACAACTTAATGTTTGCAGTAATCATAAAATAACTATTGAGCCATGCTAACCCTGTTTGCTGGTGTGAAAAAGCTGAGCAACAAACTAACAAAGAAAACAGACACACAAGAGAGAAGCCAAGTTTAACACCTGACACCCTGAGGTCCCAAAGGAGGGAGGGTGGTGGGAAGAGAGCAGGCCTGTTATGGATTCTATTCTAGGAGGGGAGGGGTGATGAGGGGGTGCCTGTATTTGGAAATGGAGGTGGATGCTGGAGAAGGGAAATGAAAGAGGAGGGTCTGAGGGGGGGTTGAATCATACGTTACAGCTTTGTTGGGGACCCTGATACTGACACACAAACAGTCACATACACACACACACAGCACTGCTGCAGATGGACAGAGGACAGAGGGACGGAGCTAAGAGGAACCTGTGAGTGAACAACCACCCATAACAAAGAAAGACGGTGAAAGAAGACGAAAAGGAAGAGAAGAAGAGCAAGAGCGAGGCCAGAGAAAGAGGTAAAATACATTTAATTTCAATGCTTAACAGCATGTTGAGGAGATTTTATTAAAGTGAAATAAAAACAAAACACATATGAAATTATCTCAATATGAAATTATGCTATTATCATAAAAACTAGAATTTATTCTAATCTTTATATTTAACTGTTGAGTGGAAACAATGTGAAGAAGCTGCTGCTGGAATATTACTGTACCGCAGGGGGTGTTAGAGCACACACACACACACGCCTGTAGTGCTGGTCAGCTTCTATAAATACCCGTATGAGATAAGCAGAGGAATGCAGCCACATGTGAAAGGTGATAGAAGCCGGGAGCTGCTGTTGTGTCGTGTGGATTTATGCTGCACAGGTACAGGTGACATAAACGCAGTATAGCACAAAGTATAGCACACAGTTATTATGGGTTATTATTACTGTCACAGTATGTGAGCCTGTAGTTGGTTGTGGAGCCCAAGCATGAAAACAGCATGAGCCCACCTGTCTCTGTAGCTCAGGTAAGACCTCAGCAGCTTTGAATCTTTTCTCTATTGACTAATTTCTTTATTTAACGATGAATGTTATAAATGCAACCATTTCTACATTGAGCTGATCGCCTTTTCTTGAGACTCTTGGTTTAAAAAGTTTGATTGGATTTTCCAGCACGGGCAAATTTGTGATCAAGATTTCAAACAAAGTGAAACAAACAGAAGATTCTAGCTTGTAAGAAGAAGAACAAACGTGTGAAATTCTCACATCAATATTTATAATTCGCACATGAGAGCTGAAGGCTGTGAGAGACCAGATAAATAGGTTTACCCGGCAACAAATGAGGCAGAATTTACACACAGACACTGTAGATGTCTGTATAAAGGTGTTGTTTATGTGTAATCCAGATTAGGGATATCCTCTCCACGCACACTATGGAGAAGACTGTGTGTGACGGTTGTTCCCAAACAATTCAGGTATGAATCAGATGGCTTTCTATTTCTGTCCGTGGAAACAATATCAACGACCAGTTTTAACTCTGTAAATAACGCCGATGTTTCAGACTATAGCAAGCAGCTGATCGGTGAAATTGCTCTAAAATCAGTCACTTCCTGCTGAGCATCAAACAGCAAATAATCAGAGCATTTATATATGAATTATATAAGTTATTAATTCAAAATTATACTTTAATAAATGAAAGTTTGCTGACTTAAGCTGCTCTTTATGCCAGAGAGAATAATTGTGTGTGTTCACTGTGGATGTGAGGAGTGCTGCTGCTCCTCCTCATCGACAGGTGCTCTCCGTCTCCTAAACCTCCCACACTGTGATCCAGTCACAAAGGGCAGCAGATAAATTCACACTTAATACATAGTTGTTGTTTTTTTTAAATTGGCACATTAGAGTTTTTTTTCCTCTCATAAGTAGTTTTTCACTCCTGAATCACTGCTGATTGAAAACACATCTCTAATCAAGTTTAAAAACAACAAAAAGGAACAATAAACACACTCGGAAAATCAGAATCTGTAGACTGCGCTTGTGTTGTGCAGCTCTTACACGTTTAACTGAAAAGACGCTGCTCGTTTTCTGCAGAGTGACAATTATTGGATATAATTTGTGCTTCTTTGAGAAGTGCGACACACTCAGAGCAGCTTCACAGGAGCACAGAGCTCAAGGTTTAAAAATAAAATTTCAGAGCTGAAGCTGGACCTCCAGTGCTTAGATTACCAGCCTCCTCCTTGTATTTCACAGTAAAATAGTTCCTATTTCTTCAGGTGAAAAAGCACGTGTGGCAACAGCAAATTAATACAGTTAAAAAGTGTTTTCAACATCATTTAAGATGTATTTTTCTTTTCCACCAGACACAAACAAACATCTATTAGACTGCAGAGAAGAAACTGTGAGGCTCATTACAGCTCCATAACTTCAATAATCAAATTCAAAGAAAAGCAGAGCTGAAGCTGAAATGGGCAACAATGTTAAAAATGTTTATGTTTGTAAATAAGAAAATAATCAGCCCACAGATGGATCATGTGATCACTGGCAGCGATTCAAACTGAACTCTATTTGTGTTCGGCTGCATGTTTACATTAATAACTTTCAGAGTAATCTATTACACATATGGGCTGATCCGCTTTAGTCCAGAGCTTTTATTTAACCACAGGAGGCAGGATCTTCTCACAGTTTTTGTGATAACACCTGAACTCAAACTGATTAATGCTCAATCTTGTTGTTTTGAAAGAGGTATATTTGTTGTTGTTGGTGGTTGGAGCTGGGGGTGGAGGTCTGGTTCCCAGTACGGTGGATGACGGAGCAGCTGCTCACACCTCTAACCTTGGTCCCAGATATTTGTGACAGCTGACCCACACAGAGCAAAGATTATTTTCACAGCACTGAATCACTTCGTTAGCAAGTTTGTCTGAAATCTTGATTTTAAAGATGTTACATGTTAAAGGAAATGATAGATGGATTTATTTATGTTTAAACTACGAGAGCACAGCGTCAGCTAGTGGCTTTTTTTTTATTCCAGATGCATTTATATGAAAGAGAGTGGGCTTATTAATATTTGTGACAGGCCACATTTAGTAAATTACACTTGTAAAACATGCATTTAAGTAATGCTTCAACATTTAAGCTAGGCTACTTTCAGCTGCTTCCTCTTTCAATGGAGTCACCACAGAGGATTTGGCTGATTTTCCCTTCCTGATTCAACCTCAAAGGGATTTGTGTATCCTCCATGGACTGAAGTGGGGATCTTTCATATGGTAGACAAATGTATAAATAACTACACTGTGTTTAACTTTTGAAAGGGAATGAAATTCAGTAGCCTGCAGAGACTGAAGCTACTCTTCTAAACTAGTTAGGTTAAAATACCGGTGGACGTTTTTTCCCTTTAGGATTTAGGATGTAGGCTTTGTCTTATGAGGAAGAACAAAAACTGTCCGGTGTTCAACCATGAGCATAAAATTGTGTAAACCAAGAAAAAGGTGCTTAATCAGATTTAGCTAAATAGCAGGCGTTGATTAGCCTGAATGTGATTAAAAAAAAACTGCAGTTCCTCTTACGGCCACTTGAGGCTTGCTCCTAAACTGAGTCCCCATAAACCTCCAGGTTAAAACATCCAGCTTCACAGCAGGAATAAACCTGCTTACAGTTTTCTGTGGATAGTTTCTCTCTGAGGGGCGTGGCCACCTTCACTGACAGCTGTTGGGACCAGTAACCAGCTGTTGCATTGTCACCTTTGCTAATTAGAATTAATGAACCATGGTATGCTATAAGACAGACTTTCCTTGTGTTAACTGACAAAACCTGAAATCCCAGCTGGAGTTAACAGGTATGACGGTGCTTATCAGCTCTCCCTGTTAGGCTTCCATTATCACATGATCATAATAATAAAATGGTGATAAAAATCATTAAAATGCATAGTCGTTGCAAAAAGAGATTAAGTCACAGAAAATGGTTAAATCTGGTGATTTATCGCACTGAGCGGTAAAATAAACATTTTATTGTTTATTTATGTTATGGCAGAGTGCGCCCTCAGTGCTGCTGTTTATATCTGAGACTTAGAGCTCTGATAAGGAGACGTGGAAATCGCTTTAGTTTGCCAGCAGATACAGAAGTAGGTATTCCTGGTGTGTGTTCTGTGCTCTGGCAGCTGCAGCAGTGTGAAAGAGACTCGCACTCAGTTTGGGTTTAATCAATATTCCGATTACCAGCTTGAAGAATCTGTATTGCACTTACATCATGCTTTAAATAAAAGAATTAGTGAATACCTGGGTCTGTCAGACGATTTTAAACTGTGAACATAACCTGCTCTTGACCAGGTTCTGTGTTCAGCATATGTTACTGCTGTGATTTAGCCAGGCACAAAGACACTGAAAACTCTGACTTTAAGCTTGAAATAGCCCGCTGAGCCACTAATCTCACTTCATCGTGCACCCCTTGGGGCCTCTGTGCCATGTTTATGCGATTTTTATGGGACTGAAAAAGAAATTCTTACTTTATTTGAAATTTCTATAAGTAAAAGTTTGCATATCTTTTAAGATCAGGCTGTAAATTTTCAATTTTCTACATTTACGTTTGGTTTTGTCTTCATATCTCTGCTGATGCTTCATGTTTTAATGGCTCTGCGTTGCTGTTACCATCAAACTGAAGGGGAGCGGCCAAGGTCACAGTCACAGAAACCCTGTATAGACTCACAGATCCGAAAGTCTGTGGAGTGATTTCACTCTTCTTCTTCTGATGTATGAGGTTATACAGCAGCTTAGCAGTCGGCTAAACGCTACTGTTTCAACTGTTTCAGGAGGGATTGCAACACTCCAAGTGACCATTTGTAACTCTGAGCTCCTCCTCTTCATATGACACCAACAACAGCTGCTGCTCCGTCCTGTACTATCCCATCTCCCACCATTGCCCGTCCTTATGTGGAGCCCAAAGGCGCTATTTAAGGGAGGAGGGTGGAAAGAGCGGTGAATCACGTCTGTGGTCTCGGTGGTTTCACTGCAGTTATGTTTGAGTTGTGGGTGTAGGAATACTTTTTCCATGAGGCTAGAAGTTAACCGAGCCGTCTTTTTGATGAGCTGAGAGGTTTGACAGCATCAGATTACAGATACAGTAACACTGGTGGTCGCATCAGAGGATGTTGTTAACGATTTAGATCAGCCACATTCTGCAGCAAAGGAAGCATGAGAAACATAACGGAGGCAGAGAGACAACATCATTAATTTACACCATCTAAAAAAGCTTAAATCACATTAATAACATGTTAGAAATAAGCTCATATATTTTAACATATTAAACCTTACTACGTCCAGTCGTTGTGCAAGCACACGTTCATAAGTTTTGCAGATTATTTTGCTAAGAGAGCAACAGTTACACCAAAAATGACAAATTCTGCTTCTTAATGCTTTAATGGTTTATCCCTCCTGAAATCTACACTTGTGCCCAGTTCTTCACTAAACAAAGGAAATGCGGACTTACTGAACATGTTCTGGAATGACAACAAGGGCAAAGCTGCTATTTCCAAGGCTGTGTGGTTTTATAACTGGCAGAGCTCGTTATCAACAAACTGTGAGCCAAGAACAAAGATCACCGTCTCTGTTTATCGCTGCATGTCCACAACACTTTAAAACTCTGCAAACAGAGCAGGGAGGCCTCTGCGTTTGTGTCACTAACATTTATAACCGTGTCATCGTGACCTTCGCTCATTCACTGCATCGCGCACGAGTGCAGCAGCTGATGTAGAAAATAGCTGCATATAAAGCACAAAGCAGACACGCCGAGTTTCAGATGAGGAGTTTTTATCAAAAGATTTGAAATTTGTTGTTTGTCCTGCATCGTCAGAGAAGGATGTGTTTGTCAGTGTGAACCAAACAGTGCCACACAAAGACAAAAGACACAAACAGACAGATTCTTTGCAGTAAAGATTGCTAATATTTTCTTTTATAGCTTTTTCTCCCAATGGATGTTCATACTACACCAACGTTATTAAGTAATAGATAAATGATTAAATGATGTAAAAGTTCCTGGGTTTTGGTTGTTTTTTTTTACTATCTACAGTAGAAATAATCAGTTCTCATTTCACATTTATTTCTTACAATTTTGGCCCAAAGCTCCGTGCAGATACATTTTTTGTTTTACCAGAGGAGCTTTTCTTTATCGTGCAGAAAAACTGAGATGTGCTGTTGATATTGCACTTCTTATTCTTATATTATTCTCAGAGATTAAATGTGCAGTCAAACTTCTTTACACTGACAGAAAGGGGAGAGTCCGGCCCACGATGTAAAATGAGTTTGTCATCCCTGATTTAAGATATATAACCAACCAAACCAGAATAAGTAGAATCCGAAAGCTTTCAGTGAAAATTGTTTGTAAACAATATCCCAGACCAGTTGCACAAATACATTTATGCATATAATATACAAGATGTTACTGTTTTCAGCTGAAAAGACAAGACGACACCCTCCATCCTTCATGCACAACTGAACCTATATGCTTTCAGCATATGCAGGACGTCCCCTATGCAACATTTCTACTCTTTGTTTATTTCAGACACCCTCTAACATCCATGTATCGCCTCCTCTCGGTCACCTCACTGCTCTGGCAGTTTGTAGAGCTCGACTCATTGCGAGCGTGACTAAGATTCCCCGGTCGCTTTGTGAGTGAAATACGGAGCGTGTGATGTGCAACAGTGGGCCACTATAAACCGCAAACACCGCCCCGAGCCGAGCCTCAGGACACATGCAGCTGTCATTCACAGCTACAGACGTGGAGTTTGTCCTCGGGCGAGCCTCTGCGGGATTTGGAAAAGGTTCTGATGATCAGTCGGTGTTTGTTGTGTTGTGTCAGAGTACTGGTCATCTGTCAGTAGGCGGGGAGTGATTCTGAAGTCACCATAATACAGAGACTTTTGAAAAGCTCGTGGATTTTGTGATACTGTAAACAGAAAATGTAAGAAGTGGATCCAAAGTGCTTCGTCAATATGTACAAAATATAAAAACTGCGATGTTAAACAAAATTTCAGCAATAATGAAAAAAAATGTATGAGAATAAAATACTGGAAATACCAGATAACAATAACTATAAAGGAAACTGGGATGATGTAACAGGACTGTTTACACCAGAGAGGGAAATCACATCATGAAGCTTCAAGCTGAGTCACCATTTTAAAACTAGATGTGAAGACTGAGGGGTGGATTTGATTGGTTGTTAGTGAATGAGTGTATCCCAGGTGATCATCCATTCTGACTCTGATAATGACCATAATCCAAAAGCTGATCGGCAAAGTGTTTGCCGAGGTAGTGAGGGAGGGACCTGAGGGCTGTTTTCCTTGCTAAGCAAATTGAGGCCTGGTCAGCACTTGAATTTGAGAGCACCTGGGAAGAGCAGCTCCTGTAAACCTGTGGTCAGCTGTGGCCCAGGAGGCAAAGTTGGTCATTGACCAACTGGACGGTTGTTGGGTCGGTCATCAGCTCCCCCAGGCTGAACATCAAAGTACTTGGACAAGTTGGTGAACTCCAAATTTCTGCTTCTGTTTTCTTCCAGGTGCTGTGTGCTGTGTTAGAGTGAAACCACCAACCTACCCAGCTATCAACACTGATCCAAGGCTGCTTCACTGAACACTTATTTTCCCCTAAAGAAGATCAAACCAACTCGTTTGTACATTTTATTGTAAAAGTAAGTTACTCAGTGGGTGAATTTAATAAACTCAGTCATTAAAGTAAAGATCGACTAAAACAAAGAAAAAAAACACATCGCCCACAGTCCAACGATGCCTCCCAAGAAGAAGGCCTCCCGTCCGAAGAAGGCTGCCGTGGAAACCATCTCTCAGGTCGCCATGGAGGCTGTTTCAGCCACCTTGAAAGTGGAGAACCGTGGCGACGGTGTTGTGGTGATGGAGAGCGGGGTGAAGAAGATTGAGCAGATGGCAGCTCTGGACATCGCTCAGCTGAACAGCCTCAACCTACCCCTGCCGCCGCCCGTTATCAAGCCCGGAGAGAGAGGCCTCGGCCTGGGCAGCGAGCTCACGCGACCCCTGCACGGAAACGCCCTGCTGGAGGAGCTCAGCAAGATGCGCCAGGAGAAGTTAGTTTGATGCTGACTGCTGCATCACACTGTAAAACACTTTCAGTTAGTGATAGAGTAATATATGTTTTTGTGCAATAATTTAAGTTTACAGGCTGCTGAGGCACACAAGGGTAATTTCAAGATTCAGGCAGAATTTCATCAATAAAATTTCAAGGAACTGAAAAACTTTTATTGGCACTTTACAGTACGCGCCAAAACAGCATGATACAATATAACCTTCTTAGGCTACAGCTATGATTGAGTGCATTGCAAAACCCACACATTTAATGAATCTTTCAATTAAACACATCAGTAATTCAGTTATGGAACGATACAACCTGGGAAAATGACCAGTTTAGAGTTTTATTAGAGCTTTCTTCTTCTTTGTTCCTCCCAGGTTCCTGACTGATCTGGAGTTGGCTTGTAAGACAAAAGCCTTTGATGTCCACAAACTGGTGATCTCCTCAGTCAGTCAGTACTTCAGGGAGATTCTGGCCAAAGACCCCAGCATGAAGCGCCTCGAGCTCCCCTCCCTTTCGCCTCTTGGTAGGTTCAATTCATGTTAAGACAAAGCTTAGATTCTTACATGTAACCTTCAAATAAAGCTTACAACATAAGTCAAACTCCTTTGGCCACAGACTTCATGCACCTCATGACGGTTACCAGGCCAAATGTACAGCTTCTTCCTCCAAGTTTGTTACAATGGCCAATCACAGCATCTCTTATACCGATGCTACAGCAATAACATCTTAAAAAAAGAGAGTGCGTGTTAATAGTTTTCTGTCTTTTAGATGTTTTTGTTGAATCATGTCGTGCTGCAGACTATTTAGGCAGATACCTTACACAGCCATTACTTCAGTGTCTCGATGACATTAAGGCTTTTTAAAATTCAATGATAAAAAGACAGAGGTGATGGTTTTTGGTAGCTCCACTGAGACCCCCAATGTGTATGTAGATTCCCTGGCACAGTATGTTGAGCCAACTGTCACAAACCTGGGGGTCAAAGTGGACTGTGATCTGAAGTTTGATAATCAAATTAAGGCAGTGGTAAAATCTAGCTTCTTTCACCTCAGGCAGCTGGCAAAAATAAAGCCAATTCTTTCACGGCAGCACTTTGAGACAGTGATCCACGCCTTTGTTAGCACTCGGCTGGATTACTGTAATGCACTTTATATTGGGGTCAGTGCATTATATATTAGTCATCTACAGAGGGTGCAAAATGCCGCAGCTCGTCTTTTAACAGGCACTCGAAAGTTTGAGCACATTTCCCCTGTTTTAGCTTCACTTCACTGGCTGCCCATTTCTTTTAGGATTCATTTTAAAATTCTTTTATTTACTTTTAAAGCTCTCCATGGCCTAGCTCCATCTTATCTCTCTGAGCTGCTACAGCCTTATACACCCACCCGCTCTCTCAGGTCAGCTGATCAGCTGCTCCTGAAGATACCCAGGACTGGGCGTAAACTTAGAGGAGATCGTGCTTTTGCTGTAGCAGCTCCCAAACTGTGGAACAAGCTTCCTTTAGAGATTAGACAGGCCACTTCTTTACCTGTTTTTAAGTCACTCTTGAAAACCCACCTCTTTACCCTGGCCTTTGACACCACGTGAGATGTTGGTTTTTTATTTTAGTTGTTTTTAGGTGATTCGATGCTGTTTTATCTTGTTTTTGTTTTAACATAGGGCTGTTTTAATTTTATGTTTTAATTTTATGTTTTATGTGTTTTATTTATTTATTTTGCTGTTTTCTGTTATTCTATTGTTTTAACTTATTTTCTGTACAGCACTTTGTTCCTGTGCTGGGTATTTTAAAGTGCTTTATAAATAAAATTGGATTGGATTTACATCCTATGAAGCAGAAAAAAATCAGTTTTTTCAAGTATAAATGGCAATAAAATGTTAAAATAAAACAGTTAAATAAAACAGTTATCCATTGCTCCTACCGATGCATGACACTCCTTATCTAAACAACTTTCTTAAGTTCTTCAGTTTATGTGGTGACTCCCCATCTGCAGGTCTGGCCAATGTCATCACCTTCGCCTACCTGGGTCGCGTCCACATGTCCCTGTACACCATCAGCTGCACCGTGTCCGCCGCCGCCACCCTGCAGATCCCGCAGCTCCTCAAGATGTGCGTGGACTTCCTGCTGGCCGAGCTCAACGTGCAGACCTGTGTCTACATCTGGAACATCGCCGCCGCCTACGCCCTCCTGCCTGTGTGCGACGCCGCCCGCCGCTTTGTGCTGGAGAACTTTGTGCAGTTTGCAGAGACACCGCTCTTCAACCAGCTGACCCTGGAGCAGATCTCGGCCTTCCTGCAGGACGACTCACTGCTGCTGCCTTCAGAGGTCACCGCCTTCAAGGTCAGAGGTCAAACATCGTGTTTATTTGTTAATATAACATTGTTCCAGCACCTCCGGCTGAATTAATCACAGCTGCGGTTTAATCTTAAGTTTATTTTAATCCAAATTCTACTAAAATGCTTCTTACTGTGAATTTGGGGGAACATAATATCAACTTCTCAGGTGAGAAGTAGTGCCGGCTCTTCTAGGAGGCGACTCCTGACACTTGCAGTGTTAACTCGCTGACCCTCTGGGACTTCCTTCTATTTTCATCCAGGACTAAAAACAGGCCCCAGACCAGCTGTTGAGAACCCAGCACAGACCCATCAATCCAAACCAGTCAGCTGCAGGTCGGCTGTGAGCATAAGGCCCCAAGTATAACTCCTTGCCTGTTTATTAATATTCAGCCGCATTACAAACTTAAATAGACAAACAGCTGAGAAGAAGTGATTTTATTTATAAACTGGACCATATGTGAGTCTGTGAATATCTCAGTAGATACATTAAACTGGTACCATCTCCGGACTGGTTTAGTAGCACAACAAATTACACATACTGAATCCAAACGGTGAGTTATTATCACAAATCATATTAATTAAACCTAAATCATAAGTGCCAAAACAAGACATTTTAAAACTTTTTCATGACAAACAGAAATCAGGAGATGTGGGTTTCCTGAAAAACTATGGCCGCCGCAGGACTGGAAAATGAGAGAGTTTATGCTAAATCTTTAAATCTCTCATATCCAGTGATGTCATCTCCTCCTCCAGCTCGCCATGAAGTGGCTCGACTTTGACGCCTCCCGTCAGGTTCACGCCGGAGAGCTTCTGTCGCAAGTTCGCTTTGAGACCATCCCGGCCAGCGAGCTGGTGAGCCAGATCCAGCCTGTGCCGCGCATGATGCAGGACCCCCAGTGTCACCGCCTGCTGGTGGACGCCATGAACTACCACCTCCTGCCCTACCAGCAAAACACCCTGCAGTCCCGACGCACGCGGGTCCGCGCCGGGCATCAGACTCTGCTCATCGTCGGAGGGCGTCCGTCTCTCACCGAGAGAGCTCTGAGCCGAGAGGTCGGTGCTAAAAATGTGTGACTATACTGAATAGAAATAGAACAGAAATATCCTTTATTGTCCCTCAATGGGGAAATATGAGTGAGAGGACATGTAGTTTGATCCTGGGGCTGAGATGGACTTATTTGCTAGTTTTGTACTCTTTATATTCAGTTAAAACTAATAAAATGCCAAACTGACCTTTGACCTTGGCATTTAGGTGCTGTGGAGGGACCCTCGTGACGGAGGAGCCACCTGGCGTCACCTCACCCAGCTGCCAGCAAAGAGCTTCAACCAGTGCGTGGCTGTGATGGATGGTTTTCTGTATGTGGCGGGAGGAGAGGACCAGAACGACGCCCGAAACCAGGCGAAACACGCCGTCAGCACCCTCAGCAGGTGGGAGCAGGAACAACCAGCAGGACGCTCTCAGATATCTGACTGTAGTGAAGCTCACAAGGGGGTTAATGCTGCTCTTTGATTATATCATGGTGACTTTGATAGAAGATCACGTCTCAGAAAATATTAAAGTAATAAAAAGAATATTACTGCAGAACATCTGGAAAAACATTTATAACCAATACATCAACAGGACCTTGAGATCAGTAACCCGTCCCTGCTACTTTGGTTTTACCTAATCAGATATATTAGAGCCCCACTTTTCCCTGAACGAGCCTTTAACTGACTCTCTCCTCATCCATTTCCCTACATCAGATATGACCCTCGCTTCAACACCTGGCTCCACCTGGCCAGCATGCGTCAGCGCCGCACACACTTCTCCCTGGCTGCCAGCGGCGGTCGACTGTTCGCCATTGGCGGGCGCAACGTGGAAGGTCTCCTGGCCACCAGCGAGAGCTACCTGCCCTCCTCCAACACCTGGCAGATGCGTGCCCCCATGGAGATGCCCCGCTGCTGCCACGCCAGCGCCACTCTGCCCTCCGGAGACATCCTGGTGACCGGTGGCTACATCAACTGCGCCTACTCCCGCTCTGTGGCGTGCTACAACGTGGAGACCGACACCTGGTCCGAGAAGCCTCCCATGGAGACGCCCCGCGGCTGGCACTGCTCCGCCACCGTTGGAGGGAAGGTGTACGTGGTGGGAGGAAGCCAGCTGGGGCCCGGTGGAGAGCGGGTGGATGTGCTGTCAATGGAGGTCTACTCTCCTGAGAGTGGATCATGGAGCCGGGCCGCCCCGCTGCCTCTTGGTGTGAGCACTGCAGGTCTGTCCTCGCTGGCAGAAAAGCTGTACCTGCTGGGCGGCTGGAATGAAGCGGAGAAACGCTACAAGGCTGCCGTGCAGAAATACGACCCGGCCACAGACAGCTGGTCTATGGCCGAGGATCTTCCCGAGCCCACGGTTGGAGTCTCCTGTTGCACCCTGACGCTCCCGCATCGCCAAACACCGCGCCGGCAGCACCGCAACACCCCGGGCAACGAAGACCAGCAGCAGGTCGCCAAGAACCGAAGTAGAGAGAGCAGCATGTCTTCATCACAGAGCACCACCGCATAGGAACACCGAGGAGGAGAGAGACCAGAGGAGAGCAGAGGGGGTCAACCTCAGGACAACATCTGGATCATGTCTGATGTCTTTTCTGAAAAGTTTAGTAAACGTCACAATTTAAGAACAAAACAGATAAACTTAAAGGTACATGTTGTAAATTTCTACATTTTAAAAAAGTTCCAAACCTTTTTGAAAAACGATCTAAAGTTCTGAAAAGCTGCTATGACTTTATGTCCAAAGCATCTGTGTTCTGTGTGTAAGAGGCAAAGTAGGGCCGGGCCAGATTTTTGTGTAATAACACGATGTGCTGCAGCAAGTCAGCGTAGCTTAACCAGCCACTAATTTAATAAATTTAAAGGTATTTACTGTGGCTGTCAGGAAAAAGGCAAAGCCTGTCGAGGAAATAGGGGTAGATCAAAAGAAAGATCAAAAGTAAAACATCTCAATTAAAATCTCAACAAACATCAGTAGAGTGCTGCCCCCTGCTGGTGACAGGTTTAATTAAAGGGTAATTACAAAAAATACCTTTAAACTGCCGCAAGTGCTGAGTAAATGACAAAATAAATGTAAACATCTGAGAAAACATTTACTCAAACACTCAAATGTGAATGTAGACATGGTAAAGTCACACTTATCATGCATATTAAGTTCATATTAACAGAAGTGAGCATACTCAGCAAACATTATTAAAACAGCTATGGTGACATTGCTTTCAGGTACGACAGAGGCCACAGACCGTCGAGGAGTTAAATACACGTGTCTTTGTTTTTTTGTTTTTTATATAATGACGTCTGATCGACAGTCGCACATCTTCCCCATGTTCACACACTGGTGCTCCCACAGTTTGAGCCATCACCATTCATCTGCATGTCAACTTATATCTGATCTGATTAAGGTGAACTAAAAGTGTCTCTGCACCGACGTCAGCGTTTCCTGTGATGGACGTTCAGTAAGAAATGGGCTCCAGAGTGTTTCACTTCGTTCAAATCGACAATCTGACTGAAGATTTAAACATTTAAACTTGCAATTATAGGCAGCTAACATGAAAACATGCAATATCCAGTACAAGTGACAGGGCATGTATGTAAGAATAAGAAGATGAAATACTTTATTTATCCAAAAAGTAGTGAAATACAAACAAAACACAACAAAAGATAAGATCACGGGCTCAGACGCTATAATCTATTTTATTGTTTTAAAAATTGTAAGCTGATTGATTTGAAACTCAGGTTCAAAGTTCCAGTCTTGTATTTGTCCAATTTAACGTCTTCAAAGACACATTTCTGTCCACGTGCGTGTGTCCTCCATTTTTATGAAGTTAGAATCTGAGCCTTACTGATGATGCAAACAACCACAGCACCCGAGCTGTTTTAAAAAGAATAAATAGGAGACTGCATGGTCCAAAGGAGGTTTAAGGTGGATTGGAAACAGAAAAGGTAACGGATGGATGGGAAGGTGGAGCCGGTGGAGGAAGAGAGGCGACAGGTGGATGATGAAGGACGGATAGATGGAAAAAAGGTTATCTGTGTCTGGGGTGGTTTGATCAAACGTCGCTGTGAATCCGCAGGTTGTGCACCAAGATGTTTCTAAGCCAGCGCGTGGCTGTCAAAACAAGTGTGAATGTGTGTGTGAGTGTGAGAGAGTGATGGCAGGAGTGTGTGTCTGCTACAGCGAGAGAAAAAAAACTGACAAAAACTGCAAAAAATATGACGATTTATCATCAGGAAACTTGAAATACTCAAGATCAACTCAAGAAAACCAGCAACAAACGATTATGTAGTCAAGGATTTATTTATTTAATATTTAATTTTAAGTAGTGTAGCTTAAACGTAACAAAAAAGACAAAAAATATGCAGATGCAGTGCCTGGAAAAATATATAAAAAAAAATAAAAAAGGTTAAGCAACTTGGCTTCAACACTAAATAATTAAGTTTCCCCAAAACATAAAAAAAAAGCATAAAAACCTGAATAAAAGGATAAAAATATACAAATAAAGAATTAAGTGGTGTCACGGCTCACCTGTTTTAACTGAAACTAAGACAAAGTGCAGAACCAGTGAGACTCCAGCAGCTGTGGAGCACTTTCACAGATAAATACTCTGCATCCTGCACTTTATCTGATTGGCTGAAGATGTGTTTGGGTGGTTTCTGTGGAGTTTCACTGAATAAAGACAATCTGATCAAAACAAGTCGACTCTGCCTGTTGTTTATTGTGGACACTCTCTTTTTTAGACGTCACGTTAGAAGTGGAGACACGAACGACTTACTGCTTTTCAGGGCAGAAAATCAGTGCAGGAAACATGACTGCACGATTTCAATAAAACCTAAAAAATTCATTATCCTTGTCCCTCGTAAACATGAAACAATAGTTTTGAGTAAAATGCAACAAAAATATAAAATTAAAAATGTATTTGCTTTATATAGATGTATGCGCTTGGTATAAAAAAAATTAAATTTTATTTGACCAGATTCCTTTTTAATTTACATTTTACATCACCCTTGTGTAACAGAGTTACATGAAGAATTTACACAATCAAATAAGTCAGCATTTTGGGCATAAATATATATTTATCATGTGCAAAAACACAGGTTTATCACATGCAACATGGCACTGTGCAGGAGCCTGGAAATCGTACTGAGTATTTTGCAGGCATTTAAAAGCCTTAAGGATAAATCACAATCCTACTGAAGTCAAGTGTCTTTGATCACGATCAGTTATGAAGCATAAACCTTCGTGGATCCACCCACTAATCCAGCAGGAGTTGTACCTGCTCCTCTGTGCTTGGAGAAACAGGAAGAGCGCTAGCTGAGCTCTGCAAAGTGAAGGGTTGTCCTTTGTTGCCATGGTTTCTGCTTCTCAACCACCTCAACACTTCCTGTTACACAGTGAGGATCGTTTTCTTTAGCATGTGATTTATCATAAAGACTCATTTTGCAGAACACGCATTATGTTTATTTCTTTATTAATGTGTCTATTGCATGACGTGAATTATTGCTGGTGTCACAGCAGGGGTACATTTAAACTGTAACTCCTCTAGTATTTTAAAGAAGTTGCCTTTAAGCAGTTTCATGTTCTTCTACTGCTGTGAGAATGTTAAGCAGAACTGATTTTATTGTTCAATTTTAATGTCTTGTAAATGAGACACTGAGTCTCAATGGGACTACCTGCATAAATAAAGCTTAAATAATAATAAAAACTATTAGCAAAATAATGAAACTGCAACTCGGAAATCAGAATACCTCGAATGTTGATAAACTGAAGGATGTTAGTACTTTTATCAGAATTTTATTCCAGTTTTAAACATGTTTGCATTTAAAGTGAGCACATTAAAGTACTACTGTACGCAAGTAAAATTAATGCTGCTGCATTTCAGAAATTAACACTTAAATTTTTCCCTCATAATCGGCACAACATTTCTGCATGTCAGTTTTTTTCCCCTCCCACAATCAATTAAAAGATCTGAGAAATAAAAAACACGAGACAAAAACTTATTTTTTCCCATTTTATTACTTTGTTACAAACAAGATCAAAAGGTGGTCCTTTACTTGCCGGGGAGGATGATGCCATCGTACTGAAAGAGAGGAGACGAGAATGAGAGGTTACACATGAAGGAATTTGAATTTTCAGAAGAACCGTTTCACTCAAAAAGGACGTGAATTTTTAAAAAGCTGCAAAACTTTTAAAAATAGTTTAATTACCCTTTTCAATAATTCAAAAATAATAATACAATCAGCCTCCTCTGATTCAAAGGTGCTACTTTTCAGCAAATTATCCACCAAATCTTATGATACATGTTCAGCATTTAACTTGAATTAGAAGTTCAACAAATATCAGGGTTTCCCCTTCAAAATAAAGGTTTAACATTTGAGCTTTGAAAGGTTTATGACACTCAAACTGAGTCAAACATCCTGTTCCTCCTCTTTGTCGCTTTTAAGGAGCGTTTTCTAAATTTCTTTCTTTCGAAACTGTTTAAAAACTTCAAAAATTAACGTCAGCTATTAAAAAAAAAAATGTAAAGAAGCACCTGCTATGACCAAATCAACCCAACCTTCACTCATGCAGGTCACTAACAGCACATTCTCGTTCTTAACAGTGGTCTTATAAAAAGGTCAAGCCTCTACAGGAAATGAGCTGCACACCCAGTGGGAAACTCTTCCCCCTGGTGGTGAAAGTGTTGCCCTACAGAGGGTAATTCTTCCATAAAGGACACGTAATCTGGCAGCAATCAGGATCTGTGTACTCACTTTCTGCTGGAACCAGCGCATGGACTCCTCTTTGCGGATGCGGTGCTTGAAACCGATGCGGCCCCTTTTCCGCTTCTTGTCGGCGATGCTGAAGCCGGGTCTGCCCAGAACCTGAACGCAACAAACAGGGGAGAGCGCTTCAGAAAAGGCTCCGAGCAGCATGGATGCGCGTCTGTGAAGCCAAAGCTTTGACCTCAGTACAGCCCCCAAAACAGTTTTCAAAACTTGATTCGCTTATGAAATAAAAACAATCATTTAATACTTATGAATGTTACAAAAACATTAGCAAATATTGGCTGCACAGTGCACGACTTCAATAGGAGAAAGTAAACTCCATTAAAGCAGAGCTTAACTTTTTATGTACTGCTTCAGTTAAAGACGATCAGCTTTGTGTGTGATTTCTAAATCAGACGTCACATCCGAGTAAACAGCATGCAGCTGTGAGTGGGTTTATAATGACAGTCTATGCAGCTGCACCGCACTTCACATTCAGCTGTCACCACATTAAAATTAAACTAGGCTGTTTTGTTAAAAATTAACTTTCTCTTCGTGTCTTTGCTCACCTCCTCTGGTGGGAGGTCTAAAGCTCAATTTAAATTAGCGTGTTCTGTGTAGAGAGTACGATGAAGTCTACACCATTTCCAGCACTTATATTTGTGTGACTGTGCTGTTTGTTACACTGTGTATAAATTCATACTGAAGTCCTGTCGATTTCCTGATTTGGGATTTCAAAAGAATCACCTTCCTCAGTCAAGTTTCCTGGTATTTTTGGAAAATTGGATTTACATTAAAAGTACTAAGAAAAAAAAGAAAAAAAAAAGGCTGAAAATCTGCGTATCGCAGCCCTGAAGACAAATTCTCATTTATTTTATTATACAGCAAAACCTGTCAAGCTGTATGCTATTTTTTCACGCTAATTTTTTTTTTTTAGGTTTCGGTTTTAAAAGGTAAAGAACTTTTGTTCCCCCTCACTGATTTAATTTAGTCAAGCTTAAAATATTTTTTTGTGGTTATAAAATGAGCAAAATAAATAAATAAATAAAAAATAAAAAATGGAAGGACAACATCAGAACAAAGTCTCTGTGCCTCACTGCAAAGGCCACACTACAATGATGGCATCAAATAAACTGACATGAATATAAAACACTGCTAAACATAAGCACTTGAGACAAACCTACTGCAGGAAGCTGCTCCGAGGATTAAATGAGTCAAATAAATCCCCGTTACATCGTATTTATTATGATTTGTTGTCTTACTGTCATCTAAAACCATAAAACCCTCAAAAACCTTGAATGACAGGTCCAAACAACATCAAGCACCCACACACGAACAATCAAAGCAAAAGGAGACAAGTAGCCGTTACTGACCCACCAAATAAGCGCTACAATTATCTACTCTTAAAGGCATTTGAGTCTTCCTCACCACATAGAAGTCCAGACCGTAGATGCCGATGCTGGGGTCGTACTTGATGCCCAGATCGATGTGCTCCTGGATGCCGAAGCCAAAGTTTCCGGTGTCGGAGAAGTTGTTCTTTCTCAACTCGTACTCACGCACCTGGAAGCAGCAGAGGAGAACCGATTTACAGCAACAGCACAAGAAAATTCCCCCAAAACACGACAACAAATCTGAATATTCATGTCAATTTGAATAACTCTACATTAATACAAATTTTTTTTTGTGAAGAACGATGAATTTTTTATTGAAAAGTTTTCTATGATTTTAAATTTTACTCTAATTTTAAACACTACAATATAAAACCTTAACATTTATCAGTCTGGGTAAGCGACACCAAGGGCTGAAAAGTGGAAAAAGATCACATGGATGCAGGTAAAACATGACATGGAGACACAGACCTTGAGTCCCTTCTCCAGAATCTCCTCTGCTTTGGCTCCACGGACGGTGCAGTGGACAGCAATCTTTTCATTTCTGCGAATACCAAAGGATCTCACAGTGTAGCGGGCTGCAGGAGGAGGAAACAAAAACAACCTTTAAGTCCCCATAACAGCACGAAGCGGAGTGAAATATTTCCAAAATGCAGTCCATTCCTCCTCAAGGAGGTACACATTTAAGATTAGACACATAGCAAGGGGCTACAGGAAGTAGTTTAAAAAGTTGAGCTACTACTGGCCCATCAAACACAAGGCGGGATGTGTGCCGCGGTTAATCATAACCTCTGTTCAGCTGCTTACATTTGACTTTAGGATTTGAAAAAGTCTAGTGATCATTTTTGTTTTTTAACAGTAAAATAGACTTTTCAAAGAAGTTTTCTTGACTTTAAGAAACAGGCTTAAACTCAACCGAGAACAGAAACATAACCCGGAGCCGTTACCACAGATTTGCTGGCTTGTTGCCCTCACTCATCAGCACCAGTTGTAGAAGTCAGTTAAGTGAATTATGCATATTTTATTACAGTACAACTAATAACTAAGACTAAACCACAGCTAGAAAGTGAAAACTTTGTTTTTCTATGCAGGAGGACCCGACTAGAACCTGCAACAGGCAACAATATCACTAATGTACCGGTGTGCCAAACGAGGACTACAGTCACCATCTCCTGTCAGGAGGTACGCAAGTCCAAGAGAGGCCATTGGCAAGTGAGTTTTCAAAGTAAAATACAAATAATGGCAACACAAGAGTCTTCAATACTCACAACTCAGGCCTCAGAGACCATTTCATCCCAATAGCTTAGATTCTGTTTGGTCTTACCCTCACCTGTCCATATGGCACTCTTGTGTTGTATATTTGTACTGTCCTTTATCATATACACAGGGACTTTACCTTTGAACCTGGTTGTACTGTGTAACTGTGACAAAGTTGTGTTTTTTGCTAAAGTGAGACAGACACCTACCCTTGGAGAAGACAGGGGTCTGCCCCGTGAGCTGCTCCAGCACCTTGGCAGCTCTGGTCAGTCTGTCTCCGCTCTCTCCCACGCAGATGTTCAAGCAGAGCTTGCGAATGCGGACCTCTCGCATGGGGTTCTCCTTCTTCTCACCCTGGTCCTGAAAGGGAACAACACATAGGATCAGCAACTCAAAAATATAAAACATGACAAAACCACCATCATCCAAAGTCCTCACACCATCTTAGCTGCTCCTGTTCCGCTAAAAAACCAGCCTTACTCGAGCTTCAGTTTATTCCTTCAGTCTCTTACGTCCTGTCAATGATCTGATCTACTTCAGCCTGAGATCAACACATGCCGGCCGGAGAACATGTCCGTACATATCCCCGCTGCTAATGCTACTGTTAGCACTGACACAAGAATCATACACGTCCTGATTTTTGGCAACCCCGTTAAACTGCCTAAAAACACCTCGATTAAATAACGACACGCTCAAAAAGCGGCCTGAACGTCTCTGCAATCTGAACTTTAATAGCGGAAGCGCACGGGTTCACAGAGTCTGTTAGCGGCTAGCTGGTTAGCATTACTCGCTTTCCTACTTTTAATCACTTTTCTCCAACTTTTATGTACAAATACGACCCCAGTGTGATCAACCACAGTGAGGTCTATGGCTCTGTTGACGGATCAGCCATCAGGATGAGCCTGCTGCTCCGATGACTGCAGATTTTAACCGTAACTTCACATTTCATCGCCACAGTACGACGTGAGACGATACTCACCGCCATGTTGGATCACTAAAAGAGGGCGTTTCGTTTCCGGCGACGTATATTTATAGTCGTGGGTTCACCGAAACGCGGCTTGAGGAAACATCGATGGAGAGAGCCAAGGTTCCGTGTAACGTGAAATAATAATAACAGCTAAAAACATCAACAACAACAACAAAAATAAATAAAGTTAAAAATATATCATAAAGTTAAAATGACAATAGAGCTAAAATATTAGACGTCATAAAAGAAAGTTTTAAACTTTTTTCTTTTGAAGGTAAAATCAGCAGTTTTGACTGATAAATTAACACACAGTGCTTTTTTTGCCCTGTTTCCCACTATAATTTAAGCAACGCTTCAAAATTCAACATAACTGCGCTAATAGGCAGGAGGAGGCATTTATGCTGGCTGCCAGGTGCTTCAAGTCTATTGAAAGATGCTCATGTGTATTTCTTTTGTATCACTGTTAACTACTATGTCTTTTCAATCTATTTCCTTTAGGGGTTACCAAAGCAGATCATCAGCCTCCATCTCACCCTGCCTCTAACATCCTCTTCTGTCACACTAACCCTCTCGACCACCTTCCTCGCTGCATCCACGAACCTCCTCTTCCTCTTTCCTTCCTGCCTGGCAGCTCCATATTCAACATCTTCTGTCCAGTATATCCACTATCCTTCCTCTGCACATGTCCAGACCACCTCAGCCTCGCTTCTCTAACCGCTCAACCTGAGCTGTCTTGCTGATGCACTCAGTTCTTATGTTGTCCATTCAGGTCATTCCCAGTGAAATATTAACATCTTCTACTCTGTGCCTTCCTGCTTGGCCTCCTGTCTTTTTTTAGAGCCACCCTTTCCAAACAAACACTAGCAGGTCTCACTACCATCCTGTAAATATCTGTTTACAGGATTAATTAATTAAATATATGTTGATTAAATATATTTTTGTCTTCAGAGTTTTTACCAGACAAAACAATTTCAAGACGAAGCAAGCCGTCCTCATTTCTTTTATAATTATTTGTGAAAGCAAGACAATTAAAAAATTACAATAATTATCATCCAATGTATTATCTTTTCTATATATTGCTATTTAATTAAGCAATAATTACACCTAATGGAAAAGCTGTTGGATGAGTTTCCCTTTTTGATCTATTAATATTTTTGTTTATGAAGCTGAGTCATATTACACTTAATTTTTTCAAAAACACAACATTTAAAATGGTGAATTGAGCCACACGCACACAAAAAACTCAAACTAATGTTTTTGTATTTTATTATTATTATTATTTGCCTTTATTACACTTTAAATACCTCTCTATAAAATAGATTCATTAATTTTGTTTTTTTAGGTTGCAAGGAAGTCACATTAAATCCGATTTTCACAAAAACACAATAATTCAAAAAGATCTAAAATTCTACATAGATAGAAAAAGTGAGGGAACGGGAAATAACAACAACAACAACAACAACAACAATAATAATAATAAAGGTAAATAATGTGAACACAACCTAACCTTTAATGACATCAATGAACTATTTCATGGCTCGAAAGGCTGCCATGGAATAGCTCTACGACATGCACTATAGGTCCACCTGGAAGTTTAATGCTATTATTAAGTAAAGAAAATATCAGGATGTAAAATGTTTTTTTTATAACTACTTCATAACATCAAACAATGTACAATGACGTTAATTTGATTTCACCTGAAATGTCTGAAATCAGTTTTTGGTCACAGGATTTCACTTAATCAGCATCATACTTCACATTTCTCATTACTTAACAGGATAACAGGATATAGAAGGCATAACCCACCAGGACAGTAAATGCTACACCCAGTTTATTCATCAGTGCTGCGTCCACAAAGTGAACCGGTACGAAGGACCTTTCCTCAAACGTCTCATTGCAGGTTTCATCTAAATCTTCCCTGGGCATCAGAGGTGGCACCAGAGCTGGAGGCTTCAGTAGGGGCAGGCCCTCCCTCCTCTGCTCCTTCAGGGCACTGACGAGGAAAGCCAGAGCTTTACGAGAGAAGGAGGACGGCGAGAAGAGGTTGCATTCGGGAGCAAAGAAGTGAGGGAGGTTGCCTCTGCTCGCATAGTCCTCCAGCGCCCGGACAAGATACAGGAAGCAGACAGGAAGGTCCTGAGGGTTCCATTTGGCATCGTCATACCTGAAAGACAGGATGCAGGGAGGAAAACATCAGAGAAATCACGTATGTAAGTTAAGAGTCATATCAATTTGTGGGCAGATTACAGGTCACTCATTCTTATCATTATAATTAGTAATAAGCATAAATATACTTTGTTATATTTACTTGTAATATTTTGCAGAGATTTAAATAGGAAATGTTTTGCTTGTTATTCAACTGAAAGGAAACGATTGTGCTAATCTTTACATATTTTTTATTCTTGGAGTCTAATAGGGTAGCTTTGGACCCTGAGCCACGATTAATTCTCCACATGCAACAATTTTGTCTTTTATTTTGTTTTTCACAACAAAACCAGGGACCAAGCTGAACTTTAGTTAAATAAAGATCAATGCACTAACATCAAATACTCTACTTTACTTATGTTCCCCAAAAATAAATAAATAAATAAAAATGTTATTATTGTATTCAACTTCTTTCCATTATGGGCATGTATGTCTGCAACCCATTGGCAGTGGCTTCGTGTGCCACTAGAGGGGCCACTGCACAGTTTGGGAACCACTGCATTAGACCTTCTTTTGATTGGCTGTCCCTTACTAACAGAAGGTTTAAACAGGAGGTGGGTGGAGCTTCTCACAGCTGGGAACATAATCTGTTGCAGATGCTGATTTTGTGCCTCAACAATGACTTGTGCAAGAAAATATGCATTAGCAAATTCATTTAGGAATTCACTTTGTAGTTCTTTAATTTATTTAGAGATTAGTAAAGTCATTTATGTTTGAACAATGCAATTTCAAACAAGGTTGAGATATCTATCTATCTATCTATCTATCTATCTATCTATCTATCTATCTATCTATCTATCTATCTATCTATCTATCTATCTATCTATCTATCTATCTATCTATCTATCTATCTATCTATCTATCTATCTATCTATCTATCTATCTATTTATCTATCTATCTATATATATATATATATATATATATATACACACACGTGTATATATATATATGTATATATATAAACATATAAGAACAAAAAGGAAAACATAACAGCAAGTGAGTTGGAAGCCGCCAGTACATCATATTTCTTTTTTACATGAATTTATCACCCACACATACGTCAGGAGAAATCAGGACTTCAAGCCAACCATCGTTAGCTCTACCTTTAGCCTACCCCTGTAACGAGAGTTTTGAGGAATACCTGGTGGACAGGGTGTGCAGGAAGGTGGTCTTCCCATGGTACGAACAGAGGTCATTCAGCTCTTTGGGAAAACGTTGTTTTAGACCCTCAATCAGAGATTTGAGGAGCATTAAGCACCGCTTTCTGCAAAAAAAACAAAAAAAAAAACATATGGCAGAAAGGCACAATCCAAAAGTTTAAAATCTGTGACATTTGTCATCCACTTCATTAGCCAATTAGACAGTCTAGGCTCACAGGCAGGCTGGAGCTGATCCCAGCTCTACATTACTCAATTATTTGTTTATTATCTTATTGAAAATGCTCTACAAGCATAATAAGTGTAGCTCTAAAACAGAACTGCACAGGATGGCACAAGATCTGTAATTGCACTTATGTCATTTTACACAGCGACATCATCAACTCTGAATACTGTGGTCAAACCAATTAAATCTATCAATTAAGATTCTGTCTAAATGACACTCGACACTTAAGTGCTTTACTCCGGCCTGTGATTCCAAGATGATCAGATCTTGTGTGAGAAGATGTCTCACCGGCAGCATTTGGTGTCACGACTCTCACAGCAGGTTTTCTTGTTGCCATGAGACATGATGATTTTCTTCTCAATGTGAGAGAAAGAGATCCTCCAGCTCTCTGATGAGGGAAGGCAAAACATAATATCACCACGTATTCGGACAGCATACAACAAAACCGAGCACTGTCTATTGTGCAATAAAGCTTCAGAGATTCAAACCTATCTATGACCTGTCATAGTTTGTCTTATTTTATATTTTGTCTTTGCTCTTAGTTGTTGTTATTATTTTGGACTTCGGTCATGGTGTCATACCTGTACACTGAAGATGGATCAAAATGTATTGATTGTTTTTCCCCAGTACTCAAACTTCGATATCTCTGAAACCATTCACACGATTTGGACTGTTTTAAATATTATTATATGTCTTGTCCATGAGAAGATGTAAATAAAACAGTCGTCTACCTGCAAAACTGGGATTTCTACACATATACAAACCTGCTGTCATAAATTGGACATCCAAATATTTTAGTGACTTCAAGAATCCGTCACTTTGTTAACATGAGCTCCACCCCTGAGAGTCACTGAAGCATAGCACCAGATATTTGCCCCAAAACACTGAAGGACCTAGCTCAAGAAGCTTCCAACATAATGGGAATCTTTAAAGCTGATGCTGGAAAAACACTGAGAAACACCCCGACCTTTATCCTAAACAAAACATTTGTATCATCTTACAGAAAAATAATACTTTTTTAAACTTTCTGGCTGTTGTTGAAGTGAATCTATCAGGCTTTTCCTTATTTTCTGTCATATAGCTACCGTTAGCTGAACTGTCCAGTTAAGTCAGGGGTGTCGAACTCCAGGCCTCGAGGGCCGGTGTCCTGCAGGTTCTAGATATCACCCTGGGTACACACACTCAAATCAAATGATTAGTTCATTACCAGGCCTCTGGAGAACTTGAAGACATGTTGAGGAGGTAATTTAGCTATTTAAATCAGCTGTGATGGATCAAGAATCCATCTAAAACCTGCAGGACACCGGCCCTCGAGGCCTGGAATTTGACACCTGTGGGTTAAGCAGTTAAGAAAATGAAAGGATGAATGGTGGATAATACTTTTTTCAGTCACTGTTTCACCTTATGTTAAAGACGGACAAGGTTTCATAATGATAAATCAGAGTATGTATCACTATATCACTATATCACCATGAGCCAAACGCTCAGGCTGTTATGCTGGAGGTTTCTTCCTGTTAAAAGGGAGTTTTTCTTTCCCACTGTCGTTGAAGATCTTGCTCATAGGGGGTCATGTGATTGTTCTGGTTTTCTCTGTTTTCTCTATATAACTGAAAATGAATTGAACTGAAATGAATGTGCTTTGCATTGCCAGTCTTTTTTAAAACAAACCACACAGAAACTCCTCTCTGAGTTTGGGGTCTGGAGAGGAGTCAGCTTCCTCTCACCTTTGGCGTCCTCGCTGAGGTTTCGTCCTTTCTGCCTCTTTGGTACAAAATAACACGGCAATCTTCGGATGTCTTGAAGAGCTTTCTTTCCCAGCCAGTTGGATACATCCAGGCCATTACGAACCGCAGCCGGCCAACTTTGAACCTACAAACAGACACGAGGAGGAACATTACCTCGCAGCAGGTGCAAAACACAGTTAACTCTTTTGCCACGTGTCACGTAACTGTCCCGGTTCACTGTTTAATATTTATTTTTTGGTGGGTTTCAATGGCATCCTGATGTTGTTATTCCTCTGTCAAGCCTTTTTTGGGATGCCTGTTTTGTTTTGCCCTTTGGGAGATGTCATTGCTAGATTTCCAAGTGATTCTATCTCCTCAAAATTAGTTTTGTGACCTTTGTGTATAGTGGGAAAAAAATGTAGGTGCATACTGGGGGCTATGTTTATTATTGTAATCCATTTTGAGGTGTGTTATGTGCTGTTGCTGTCTGGTAAGGAGTAAATATTCCTGTAGTTTTTCCTTGTGGTAACTAAACTGATTTCTTTGAAGCTTATCTGCTCCCAGAATAAATATGTATGGCATTTCTTCCCTTGCAAGTGAATAAACACCTTAAACTCACTGCTCTGTGTCTCACTTTATAAGCAAACTTTGAAACTGACACTAGTCAAAAAAACAAGCCTCAAACTGTCAAACCAAAAAAAGTTACAAGTTGATGCACAAGATAGGTTTGACAAAAGACTTAAAAATTTTACGTTACTGAGAGGGAAACATTAGAAACACAAGACTGGGAGAGCCCAGTGTTTCCAGAGCCCTTAAAGTACAGACAATACATGCAGATGTGTGGTTTTATTTTGCCAATAGTTTCCGGCGTCACTTTAAAGGGGTATGAGTAATTTTGGGGGGAGGAGAAAGAAGCCAGTGATGATTTCTCTTATGTCCAAGTTAAACAAACTGAGCATTGTTACAAAAGTGCTGAAGGTGAATCATGCACCATTCAGACAAAACTACAGGTCCTCCAGGCTTCATACCTTTAATTGTGATTTTGAGCAGCACACATAAAGCGGTCAGTAATCTTATTTATGACCACAGAGCAGATTCAGTGATTACCTCGAGCGCAGGAACCACGTCCACGGAGATCAGCTCCTCGCTGTTCTTGTCAGTTTTGAAGAGAGACAAAGTGACAGCCGGAGAGTGCACGCGCTTCCTGTTCACCTCCCAGCGATAGCATTCATCGGGCACTGAAAACAGGCACAGGTTAAATGTTAAAAACTCTGTTTTTGTTTGTGTAAGGATCCCACTCTGAAGAGTGCACATTAAGAGGCCGGTACCACTGTGATTAAAATGCATCTGAACATGTTGGGCTTCACTTCTCAACACTTGTGGTTCAGTAACATCAGAGTTTACTGACTACTCGTTATAAAATTGTTATTCACTGCAGATATTTTGGGAATAAAGAATAAAAAAAAATCAATTATTTCTAATCTCACTTTATTAATCTAGTGATGGAGACTCGGGGTTGGTGTTGATGAACCTTTTTGTTAACGAACATCAAAATCAAAACTGCAAAGCTAACAGAAACGATAGTGCATACTTACAAAATCAGCAAAAATAACAACTTTAGTCTCTTTTTGTTTATTTGGTTCAGTTTGACTGTAGAGAGTTTGATGGATATGCACATAAACTCTGGGATAGTTTTGTCTGTGCAGTGCTTGCACTGTTACATTCTTTTGCTGTTAATGATAAAACCACAGTTTTGCTGCTGTGCATCTAAACTGAACTAAAATGAAAATAATGGAAAACGTGACACTATAATAACTCTGATGGGGACTAAGATACAGCTGTGTTTAAAAAATATCAGGATAGTGTTAATTAAAAAATGTCTCTGTAATGCACAAATGAGTTAACAAGTTCTTTTTTCAGTCTAGGTATTGATTTTAAATGATCCTAACAAGCATCGAACAACATCATTTCTTGTGCCTGTTTGACTGGCCTTTATTTAGCCTCATAATCGTGAAAACTGGGCTCTGCTTAGTAAAAGTTGATCCAAATTTAGCCCAATATGATTGTCTGTTTTACATCCCATGAAACCATGATCAGATCCCACCCAATTAAGACCTGTTGACAAGACAACTTTAGGAAATTCTCTAAACAGTTTTGAGCCATTAAAAGGTGGAAAAGCCAGAAGACCAGCAGGAGAAACAGAAGTATAAGATTAGAGGTGAGGCAGAAAACCTTTGTAGGTCTTGAGGAATTTGCGGACCAGGCGATGCATCTCATTCAGGACCTTGCTCGACGAGAGGGTGAGGTTGTTCTCCAGAAGAAAAGCCTTAATGGGTTGTCGAGCGGGCCGGGTGAGATCGAGCCGGTAGAAGAGACCCCCGTCGAGCTTCATCGGGTTGAGGCGTAGGTTTGGGCTGCCTGGAAACGTCAGCATCATGTCAAACTCATCAGGCATGTGGATCTGGGAGCAGAGGATGAATTAAAAGTCAGATCAGATCACATCAATCAGGAGGAGCAGAGACTGGGAAGGGATGTGCAGGAAGGCTTTCATTATATATTAATCACTAAGGTGCTATGAGATGTTTTAGAAACTACTGAAGTGATACTCGTGCATCAAGAGTTATTTGATGACGTGATTTGATGTTTTTCAGGCAGTCAGAAGATCAGATGAACAGGTGAACTTAATAAGAACAAAGGCAGGACATACGAATACTTAAAACTGGATTAAAAAACATAAACATTAAAATAGTCACGTCTGAATTAAAATTCAGAAGCTGTGATCTCACCTTAACTTTCTCAAAGTAGCTGCCGGCGTTGAGGCACTCTGCTGACTTGAATAAAGGTTCATTGTTAAGGAATTTCAGCAGATTCTCACGAAAATCGTTGACCACCTCAGCAGCCCAGCGACGGTCTGTCAGCCGGATCTTCAGGTCTTCGGCATTATTTTTGATCCAGGTCTCCAGATCTGTGGGGATGGCGGACTCCTCAGCCACCTCCCCCTCCTCTGCAAAGTGACAAAGATAATATTTTTTTAGGCAAAGCAGAGAGGTGAGCGTTAAAGATTCACGTAAAGCCCCCAAAATTATGGCAGTGTCACCTGACTGCTGCTGCTGAATCTTCTCTTTTGGTCTGGCGACAGGCTTTACTCTGTCTCCCACCCGTGCCTCACGTGGGGATTGTTGTTGTTTGTCCTTTAACTCCATAACTCGTTTATTTCAGCCTTTAACACAGATAAAATAACCTGCTGTTTAATTAAATCTATGAAACGTAAATATGGGAGATGTAAAAAAAAATATTAGAAACACACCACTGACTTTGCCCATTCTAAAATCTGCAAATTTTCTGCAACCTATCCAACCTTTAACCTTTAACCACTGCTCTGTTCATTTATTTCTTCGTGTTATCATTGATTCATTTTGATCTTCTGACAATTTTCTTTTTTTGGAGCTGACAGTAACACTTTAAACGCTTTACCTGCAGCAGCTGCTAACCGCTGCTACACTTGTTTTTCCCGAGACAAGTTCAGGACCAAATATCTGTCAGAACAGAAAAAGTAACACGAAGCTTTTTATTAACTCACTCATTTCAAATTGTAAATCTTAATTACACAATAGTAAATTACATGGTTGTGTTTTGTTTTTTTCTGCAGACCAACTGCACCATCTTAAATGCCCAGCAGGGGGCCACAGCCCACACTTTGGACATTGCTGATCTAATTGTAGAGGTTTATTAACACGTGGTAAACATTTATACATTCTATATAAATTACAACAGATATCATACAGTTAGATTTTATGTCTTTAATTATTGAAGTTTAGGACTGTGTGTTTCTAAAAAAAAAAGTGTTTGCTTAGTCTTTGCTGGCTTTGATGTATTCCATATGATATTACAGTATGGTAAGGTTGTGTTGTTTTTGCAGCCCTGACCAACATCCTACATACACTTCAGTCATCCGGCCACACCCTGCATTGCTGCTATCCTGCACATTCACAGCTCCCTTCCACGCTTTGGTTAAACAAACTGACAGGACAGTTGAGCCCTTTGGGCCCAGTTGGTATGAACATGTCAGACTCACTGGAGTCCAGAGTTTGTGTCAGCTGGACTTTCATTAACACCACCTGACTGTAAAAGCTGCACCAAAGTGCTGTACTGTTGGTTGAAATCAAGTTACCAATGCTCTGTTCTCATACACTTCATTCATACACACGTCATTCACTTTCTTATTACCCACTGCAAAAAAGCAGGAATTTCTCATTGAGACAGTGAAAAACTTAACAGATATCAGAAGACTTCCTCCAAACAAAGTACAGCAAAATTCAAACAGAAGCCAGCTGAAATGTAATGTCAGCAGCTCAGCTGTCAGCAGGGAGCAAAACATTTATAATGTACAGGGTGTAAAAAAACAAAGGCCGGTCAGTCATGGCCGGTTTGTTTTAAAGTTTATGAGTAAAATGAACTTCTAGACTTCTCTGGAGCAATAAATGGATGAGAAAATTGCAGAAGCAGGGAAATATTCAACTCCTGACTAAGATAAAGCCCATGGCCTTGCATAATAAAATAAACTAAGTAAAAGAAAGAAATATTAAACTATACAATTTAAGGTGTGTTTTGTTTTGTTTTGTTTTTTGTCAGGGTGACAATTCATTACCGAAAAGTTTCTCTTTTTTCACTATTCCACTATTTCATTACAGTTTTGCTTTGTTTTGTTTGCTGTGGGTCTGTGGCCATTTATTCAGATTAGTCAAATGAATGTGATTTTCTGTGAATGAACAGAAAATGTCATCTTTTCAGTTAGAGGACAATCTCAGTCCTTTTTGCTTTTTCTGTAATTTTACGGATTTACATCTCAGGCTGTTCATCAAATTTGATAAAGCATCGTTTGATTAAAGGATGTGTTATTTAATTTATCGTGTACCTTGATTTTCTTTACAGTAAAAAACTCAGGTGAGATGTTTTATAGGTTATTGAGCAATACTTTTAGTCGTCTGCCACGCTTTGGATCAAACTTGGCTGTATGTGTCTCATGAAATTAAATGAGCTCTATGATAATTTATACTAGTAGATGGTAAATACCCAACTTTCAAATAAACAAAATGTAGCAGTGGGCCGGTTAGCGTTGTTTGTGTTTATGAACATCACTGCTCCTCCCCATCAGGGCTGTACGAGGTCCCTTTAATATCCCTGCAGGCCAGCAGTGTTAAGAAGGAGTTCGTGTAGTTAATGTTTAAGAAAACCTGATTGCGTAAGTGGATCCAAAGATCCAAAGAAATATGGAGGTAAATTTGACTGAAAAGGGTTGCATATGCGTACAATGTGACCCACGAGCGTAAACTAAGCGTTACACGCGTACCAGTGATTTCTGTGTAATGTTTAAGGACTCCTACGCGCGTGCTCCAATCCACACAGAAATACGAAGCGATCCGACCACAGGTATAACACTTTTATAAACGTGTACGTCCAAACCTGAATAAATACTGATCATTTACGCACATTATATTAAGTTCGGCTTCACGGATCCCGGATCCGATCATTTTGGCTTTCAAAAACCACAGCTGAGGGGCGAAAGAGCCGCGGCTCTGTGACCTCTGCCGTAAAACACCGAAGCGAGTGATTTGTGATGTGAAAAGAAGCAAATGAAACAATCCGACAGCGGTTTGACTCACCTGAGCAGCGTCCTCTGCAAATGGAGATGAAGCCCTGACTGTTGTGTTTTACTTCCTACTCTAGGATTACTTTCTCTTTCAGTTATCATGAAGCAGAATCTAGGGATGAAGCCCTCTTCCTCCTCCTCCTACCTGGGATCCTGTTTTGAGCTTCATCACCCCTGATGGGAAAATGTTGCGCAATGAGCTGGGGTATGTGCTCACACACCTTTTACGTTCAAGTGTGCCCAACAATGAATTCCCACAAAGACACCACTACATCAGGAAGCATTTAGGCTCTATGAATCAAGTGTGAGGTTTAATGCTTTACTTGTGTTTTTGTGGCTTTTATCTCTTACCTGCTCGTGTTAGGTCAGGATCACTTAAGTGGAAAGAATGTGTCATACATTCAACCAAACACTGTTCCAAGTAATCTTGCACAATCTGGAAATATCCTCTGATTTTTTTGGTTTCATTTTCAAGAAAATGCGAAGGCTGTGTCACCTTTGATTCTACTGCAGAAATAAATGAGGGCATAAATAATCCTTATTCTTGTTCTCTGCATACTCTGATGGAGATGAGAGAGCAGAGAACTTGTCCTGCTGGTGCTTAGAAAACAAACTGAAGCTTATCATGAACTTCAGAAGACACAGACAGGTCCACTCCCCTCTCATTATAAATGGAGAATGGGTGGAATCTGTCTCCACGCGAGGTTTCTGGGCACCCACATTTTTGTCATTCTCACCTGGACCCACAACACCAACGCCCTGGTAAAGAAAGAAAGCCCAAAAGCGGCTAAACTGTGTCCAGTTGGTCTCACAATGTGTTGCTAGCTGAAGGTCCAGCTGCTGTATTTCACAGGGAGAGAAAAGAAAGAGAGTTAACTTCACTCAGAGATGAAGATAAGAAAGACAGGACAGGAGAGGAGAGGAAGACGAGAGGTTAGGCGAGGTATAGCTGTGTTATTTAAAGTTACATGAAAATTCTTTACATTTAGTACAGGTTGAACAGGTTAGTTTGCTGTACTTCGAAAAGTAAAGATGAGGGTGCGACTGGTGCACAGTGGCTGTGGTTCATCAGTCAGAGTTAGGTTACACCCAGTGTAGCAGAGATTCATGTGAATTTTACCTGATGATGCTGAGATTGATTGACTGAATTCCAGCATAAACAGCGTACTGTCAGTGCAGAGGATGGAAATCAGCCAGGACAACTCATGACACATCTGCTGACATCTGTTCGAATTCAGTTGTGTACATCCACAAAGAGTATCAGGTCAGCTGATCACAGCCTGTACATTAAGAATATTTCTCAATAGAAATTGTGAGTTCTGATTCTTTTGCCAACACAGAGCCATCACAACTAATTTTAGGCTTCACCCACCTGCTGAGACTGTACACATTTTCCTGTTTAGAGGCAAAAACAAAGCAGGGAACAGAAAATAGAGACATAGTTTTTAGTTTCCTTCATCTTCTTCAGATTCAAGCTGAGTATAATTAGAATAAACGAAAGTTAGACTGAAGTCTGTGTTCCCATCTGCTGATATTATTTTATCATAATTATAACACAAGGTTCAGTTAGTTTGCACAAAAATAGAAACGTCCTACAAAGAGCTACTTTTATTTCTTACTTTGAGTACATTTCAGAGCCTGTACTTCTTTACCTTTACTTGAGATAAATCAGTACTATAAGTTTTACTGGAGTATTTTTATGAGTAGCATTTGTACTGCTACTTAAGTACAGAATGTCTGTATTTTTGCTGCCACTGAGAGTAATTAAAACCACCCAAGAAATCATTGAGAGGCCTAAGTCACCCCTGGATGCCATCGCCAAATCCTCCTGTGTCTGGAAAACCAGGGCCATCACAGGTGACCCCTTGCACCCCGCCAACCACCTGTTTGACCCGATGCCCTCTGCTCGGTGCTGTATGCCAAATATCCTTTTGGCAAGATATGAAATGGTAGCTAGAAAGCACTGAAGCATAGAGCAAAATGCTGGTATGAATGGGTGAATGAGGCATGTATGAAGTGTTTGAGTGCTCAGGTAGAGCAGAAAAGTGCATAAAAGAACCAGTGCTGCCACTGTCTGCAGTCAATAAACACAAAAGAGGCGTTTTCATTTGGCAATGTTTGAGATTTTTATTGTTTTGGTTTAAATGTAATCATGATGGTAGTTTTCCCTTGAAGGCACGAACCTTCCTTTCCTACGGAAACTCTTCCGATGGGTTTTAATCAGCATAAGCCAGTCCTTGAGTAGAGAGCTCTGCCTCAGAGAAGACGGCGCTGGATGGAAGGGGGGAAGGGAGGATGGGGCGGCCCGCTGCTGCTGAGACGCGACTTGTCGGTGGACCTCCTGCACGAGGATTCATTTCTTTTTGTCGGCTTTCTGTGCGGACTTGGTGACCTTTCCACCGCTGGCAACCTTCTTCTCGACGGACTTGATGACGCCAACGGCAACGGTCTGCCTCATGTCACGCACGGCAAAGCGGCCTGAGAGGAAATGGAGAGAGGAGTCAATGAGAGGCTTGAAACAAAACCTTAAAAAGTTTTTAAGTTTGAACTTCACAATTCAAAAGACAGCTTGGTTAAGTCTCATAATGGGTTATAACAACAGTTATAACAGGTTATAACTACATTAAAGAATATGTCTGTGAAGGTTCGTATGGCACAACATAGAAGAGCCACCTCCACGGGACAAGACTCGGCTGTCCATCTGCATCTAAAGGTCAAAGGTCACTCTTTCAAGGACACAAATGTTCCCATTTTGGACAGAAAAGACAGATGGTTTGAAAGAGGAGTGAAAGAAGCCATTTGTGTCCACTGTGAGCGACCATCTTTGAACAGAGGCGGTGGCTTACAACAAAAAACTGTCTGCCATCTATAATCCAGTTTTGAGATCCCTTCCCAGACGCCTTAACGCCCACTCATATCTTGGGCCATTTGACCTCAGGAAATCACATGATAGGGTGGGGCTAGGTTTCACAATGAGCTCACCCGAAACCTTGGCTGATGGTGACCTACACCCGTTTTCACACCTGGCTCGATGATTAGGTAGAGGATCATTAGGGGGCCCATTAAGACGAGGTGAAACGTCTTCAAGCAACTTAAAGAAGTCCAGACGCTTTTCTTTCCAAGCTCCTTAGACTAAAGAATATTGTGCAACATTTAATAGGTCACAATACAGGAACTCCAGCAACGCTTGAAGGGAAGAGGAACAACTTTATTGCCTGACCAACAAGTTTCGGCTTGTGGACTAGGTCGGCTACTGGACTAAGTCATTAATGATGAAGACGGGGGTGAGGAGACATAATCCCCACCTGTCTTAAAATACATGCATGAAATACATAATAAGAATATTACAAATATACAAAAAACGATTAAAAAGAAAAAACATTTATTCAAAAAGAAGTCAGTGCAGCAGTTAGATAAAAAAAAGAGGACATCATCACGTGGAAAAACATTTGTAGAAAGACAGAATGCTAGACATCTAGAATGCTACTCCTTCTTTTATTGAAAAAATAAATATGAATAAATAAATAAATAAATAGATAAACATTACCCATGCGAGAATGATTGACAGAGCAAAGTAACTGGTAAAAAAGAATTTAAAAAAGGGTACAGTTCACAAAAACTCATTGATAGAAAAATCCTCATTCATGCCTCTAGGGTGCAGACTCTTAAAACCGAATATCCAAAATGCTTCTCTGTTTTTTCGGGATAAAATTAATATTACCACCTCTTTGGTTTAGTTTAATGGCTTCAATGCCTAGAAAGAATAGAGGTGAATCTGGATGTTTATCATTGAAGTGTCTTGCAACAGGGCTGGTTAGATCATTCCTCTTTGTGACTTTTTCATCCTCTTCTGTGCCAGAAATATTTGCTGTAACATTTAATAGGTGACAACAACAACCTACATGTGAACACAGCCAAGGCCAAGGAGTAATCGACTTCAGACGAACAAAGCAATCTGAGCACTCCGCCCTCTACATTGATGGGAAGGGATAGAAAGGGTAGAAAGCTTTAGGTTCCCTGGGGTCCATATCTCGGCCAACATTACCTGCTCCACAAACATTTTCCATCAGGTAGGAAAACCACAACAAAGAATGTACTTTGTCAGGAAGCTGCATCAGGGCCCAATTAGACCAAAACTGACTGCTAATCAACTTCTACCGCTCCACCACCTTCTGACCTACCGCTGTACACTCCGGTTTAACTGCTGTACCGTGGAGGACAAGAGAAAACTGCAGCGGGTGGAGAGGGCAGCAGTGCGGGCAATTGGCACTTCACTAACCCCCTTCAGAGACATTTATACTGGCGGACTTCAGCAGAGAAGCAGTATCATCATCAAGGACCTGTCGCACCTGGACACCCCCCCGGGCCTTTTATAAACGCTACAGGTCAATCAGGTCAAAGACAAACAGGCTCAATAGAAGCATGCCCTACCTCCACCCTGATTGAAGGTTAACGGTTAACTGTGCTGTTAACATTTATGGACATTTTCACTGTATTTATAAACTGCATTTATTGTAGTATAATGCAACCAGCATTCCTACCTCTAGTCCTAGCTCTTACTCAAAGTTCACTGCCATCACATTGCACCCTATATTGCACCTGCTCTTTTACATAGCATATATAACTTGTATATACCTTGTACATTTCTGTGTAGACACTTACGTTGTTACATACATTCACTGTGTAGGCACCTCTTAAACTTCAAGTCCATTTTTTTTGTTTCTCTTTTTTTTCTTTTTGTTTTTTTTTCTCTTATTCTGAAGGAATTTTAATGTTAAATTTCTATATGCTGCTAACGGAGAGATACCAAACTGTGTTTCACTGTTCTTGTAACAGTGACAATAAAGATCTATTCTATTCTATTAATCATGACAGATCACATGAGGTTAAATGATCTCAAGTCACAGATATATTGTTAAACCTGACCACACTTTCAAATATGGAGCTGGATGTGATCCCTTTAAAGGCCCAGGGTGCTGAAATATTTTTTTTGGGCCACAATGAGCACCCCAAAAACACAAACTTTGTCATGATGAAGCTTCAATTAATTTCACTCGATAATAAAATTACCATAAAACCCAAAATAATTCATGGAAACACTCACAAACCGACCTGATGTAACATTCCAAGCACACAGTAATCTTAACCACGACTGCACTGTTACTGCAGCTTTAAAGGAAAGGCTGACACATAATTATCTTCGAGACAAACAGCGTTTTTACTCACCAAGGGGAGGGTACTGGGAGAAGCTCTCGACACACATGGGTTTTCCAGGCACCATGGTGATGATGGCGGCATCTCCTGACTTCAGAGCCTTGGGGTTGTCCTCAAGCTTCTTGCCAGAACGACGGTCAATCTTCTCTTTGAGCTCACTGAATTTGCAGGCGATGTGAGCGGTGTGGCAGTCCAGCACGGGGGCGTAACCCTGGGCGATCTGGCCGGGGTGGTTCAGGATGATGACCTATGAAGGGAGAAATGAGGGAAGTGTTGTACTTAGAGATCAATATCCTTCCTCAGTTTATTACTGGACTTCTATTTGTGACAGAAATAACCGAAATGAGGAGGGGGGGGGCTATCCAGGATTGTATTCCTTTCTGGATTAAGCTCCAAAAACATTTCCTTCAACTTTAACATTTTTAGTTTTCTGTGCAGCTTTTCTTAGGGGGATGTCTGTCGATGAAGATGTGCTTTTAAACAAACTGGTTTAAATTCTCGTACTCATGCTTGGTTTAATCACAGCTAAGAGGCCTAAGTGGAAATACTTAGACTACATTAAATAAGAACTCCACTTGCTGATTTTTTTCTCTACTATCGGGAGACTTCGCCTCAGAATAGGATAGACAGTCATGTAATTCTGTCATTTTTTACCTGAATAAATGTAGACATAAACAGTGATGAGGCATACCATAGTTTTCAGATTTAAAAAAAATCAGATAAATGAGTAATTAAAAAATTACATTTTAATTAAAAGGTGTCAAAATAGGTAATAGATACTATATGATTTACTTGGTTTAAAACTTTTCAAACAAAAGCTATTTATTTATTTGTGAAGGACCTCTTGCCTGCAGTACCTTCACAATCCAGCAGGGGTCCACCTGTATTTTGTTTTTGCTTTTATTTGTTTGTCAGCCATTATTTAGTGGTCAGTTTGTTTTTTCCATATGCAGATATGGGAAACAGGACAAATAAAGCACAAGACAAACCTTAAAACAGCAAAACAAAAGATGTTTCTCAAACCTTTGACAGCTCTAAAGAAAACAAAGTGCTCTTTACACTGAACTGATAAAGATCCCCTTTAATGCTCAGTGGTTAAAATGTGTAACTAATAAATCATGATTGATTTACAAACTGGGTGAGCTGATTCCCGAAATCAGGGCTTTGGTACACTGGTGGGGCCTGCAGATGCTGCAGGTAAGCCACGAGAAGTCATTTATCATTAACCTGTTAACAGAAAGGCTTCATTTTCAGTTTTGTGAATTAGTTCACAATTATCAACAAATATCGACATTAAAGAATGAAATTACTTCTAAAGAACTTAGACTGAAGTAGGGGCTGTCAGGAGGCAGAGGTAAAGTAATGATGTGCCTTCTTGGCCAGAGTCTTTCCTGATAAATAAATAAATAAATGGGGAATCACTCTTAACATGGAAACCATCGGAAGACTGAAAGGAATCAGTGAATTAATAAGAAGAAACTATTTCATTTTAAATGTATGTATTTATGGGTGGCCCTGAGATTAGTTTGGATTTAAGCAGCGTAAAGCATTATACTGAAGTGTTGCTGTGTACCTGCTTCATGTATAATCTACAAAAATAACTGTGTGCATGTTTATTATCACGTTTAATCTTTTCTTTATGCTTACCTGGGCGGTGAAGTTCTCCGCAGCCTGGGGTGGGTCGTTCTTGCTGTCGCCGGCCACGTTTCCACGGCGGATTTCCTTGACGGAGACGTTCTTGACGTTGAAGCCGACGTTGTCACCGGGCAGAGCTTCAGACAGAGACTCGTGGTGCATCTCCACGGACTTCACCTCTGTGGTCAGGTTGGGGGGAGCGAAAGTGACGACCATGCCGGGCTTCAGGATACCGGTCTCAACACGGCCGACGGGAACGGTTCCGATACCTGACAGGAGGGAGAGAAGTCAGCGCTCCTCCATATCTGACTTGTCTTTTTTTTAGTATTCAAGCTTTTCTGCTTTTGTAAATAAAGACTGATCTGATTGGTTAAACACTTAAAACAGTGAGGAAGAGGCAGCTGGGTTTTTATTGTGTACTGTTTTTAGTATTAATAATAAAATTACATTTGTAAGTCCTGTAAAACCAGAGGTAGAAGAAGCTTCATAGAATTTAAAATAATAGCAGCAGTAAAGAAATAAAATGGTCCAAAAACATACAAACAAAGAAATACATTTTAATAGTTAAAGCTAAATAAAGCTCAAACAACTTAAAACAATAAAAGTAAGGTGTTTTGATTCTGGAATCTAATGTGGCTTTAATGTTATCAACTAAACTGAGGTGACAAGATTTTCATAATTAAATATCCTCTTTGCTTTTCCTGATATATTATTTCAAACTACCCAAGATGTTTATGAAGGAGGTTTTACAGTTTTCTTATTAATCACTCTTAAAAGCACTGGATGTAACACAATACAAAGCAACACTGCAAAGTATTTAGATTACTTTTTTTGTCGTAAAAATGAACACAACGAGTGATTTGCCAGTGATTTAGTTACTTTTACAATCATCAAATCAGCAATCAGATCCTGTTATAAGGTATTTCTTTGTTATTTCTGTTGTGACAAAACAAAAAACATAAAATAGAAAACCCCTGAAATATTTGTACTGCTTCTGTCCATCTTTGACTCTCATAACATTCAGCTCTACATTACACTCACGCAATCCTGCAGCTGGGGTCAGCAAACGTAATGACAGCAAGGTCGACCTTTAGATTGTTTAAGTATTTTCATTATTTCCTGCTGGTGCTCAGATACTACTGAGGAGAACGATGCTGATGCTACAGCTCTGAAACGGCAATGAGGGAAATTAATAAGCTTGTTGCTGGTGATTTCAGAGTAGAGGAACACAGCGGTTGTCGGAGTAAGACTATTTGTGTTTTGTTTGCAGCTATATTAGTTTTGAGGGTCCAAAAACCACTAAAAGTTATCCATAAACTCTGCAGGTGCACTGCACAGATGCAAATCTGTATATAATAAAAGAATAATAAACTAATTAAAAGCATAAACTTGGATGGTTTTTACCACACAGCAAGTCGTATCATTATTCAAATTATTGCATTAAAAATGTTCCAGAAGGCACAAAAAGCACAAACAGGGTCTGAAGGTCCAGTCCAGACACCGATTAGTGGAAGTGAGGTCAGGAAGTCAACAATAAATCTGTGTCAATCTCAGCAATCACACCTCTTAACTTTAAACCTTAACCAAATCCAAATAAATTACTTTTTAAAAACTACCTTTAGAGGTAGTTTTTTACTGTAGGCATTTAAAAATGGAAGTTTGTGGGCACTGACTCGCTTTTGGAGCCAGCCACGAGTGGGAAGAGACACAGGTTTTACTTTTTCCTTGAGATGCGTGATGACTTACTGGTTTTACAGGGTGTTGTGTGGCTTTACTTACCGCCAATCTTGTAGACGTCCTGCAGGGGCAGACGCAGAGGTTTGTCGGTGGGGCGGGAAGGTGGCATGATGGAGTCCAGAGCCTCCAGCAGGGTGGTGCCTGTGGCTCCGCCTTCCTTGCGCTCGATCTTCCAGCCCTTGAACCAGGCCATCTAAAGTGTAGAAAATGAGAGGAAGTGAAGAGAAAGACTCTTCGAGCAGACGTCTACACTGGGGTGTGTTTGAATCCCTCACCTTGTCACTGGGCTCCAGCATGTTGTCTCCGTGCCATCCAGAGATGGGGACGAAGGCAACCGTGGCGGGGTTGTAGCCGATCTTTTTGATGTAGGCGCTCACTTCCTTGGTGATTTCCTCAAAACGCTTCTGGCTGTAGGGGGGCTCGGTGGAGTCCATCTTGTTGACTCCAACGATGAGCTGCTTTACACCCAGGGTGTAGGCCAGCAGGGCGTGCTCACGGGTCTGGCCGTTCTTGGAGATACCAGCCTCGAACTCACCAACACCAGCAGCAACGATCAGCACAGCGCAGTCAGCCTGAAAATGAACACCAGGATGCAGATTAGATCCAAGTCTGCTGCAAGGCGAAGTTTGCAGGAGTCAAATCCTCATGTTGGAGCTTATTGTTTTTACCTGGGAGGTACCAGTGATCATGTTCTTGATGAAGTCTCTGTGTCCAGGGGCATCAATGATGGTCACGTAGTACTTGCTGGTCTCGAACTTCCACAGAGCGATATCGATGGTGATACCACGCTCACGCTCGGCCTTCAGTTTGTCCAGCACCCAGGCGTACTTGAAGGAGCCCTTTCCCATCTGAACCACAAAAAGCAAAGTAGAGGGAAGAATCAGTCAGAAAGGTTTAACAGAAGAGATTTTATTTAATCGGTTTTATTCATAGATCTGAGAAAAGTCCAGCCTTATCAGAACTGAATTTAGAGAATTTTACTTTACTATTTTAATTTATTGTTAATCTTATAGAAATACAAGCATCCTTCACCAGTGTTCATGACCTTGAACCTTTGACAAAATACAAATACTAAACTCCAGTTAATCCCTTAATCTGAAAAGGTAAAATCACCTTTTAACTGGCTCATAATGAGCTTTTTAAGGGGTGATTATGCAACTATGCTAGGCAGACAATCTGAGTTAGCTTGTTTAACAGAGGTACATTCTGAAAGGTTGATTCTGTTAATCTGGTTGCAGCGTTTTCAGAGGTATATGCATTTTACTGTTTTTTTACCCATTTCATAAGCAAACAAAAAATATATAATTAACTTATTCTTAAGTAAAGTAAACCCTACTAAAAAATGGTTAAAATCTTTTGTGATGTAAGGCCAAAACATGTTTTGCCGCGCAACAAAAACTTTAATGAGCAGGGAAAACTCGGTTTGGTTAATTCAGTACCTCATAAATAAGTCTTATTTTTAAATAATTTTTTTCTAGACCTAAAGCTGTTTTTCTTCAGCTTACATTCAGGAGAGCATACTTTTAAAAAATGAACCTCTGTTCAGCCTAATAGCACCAAAAAATTTACAGGCTAGGTGAGAAAAATTATGTAAAACAACATTTTTTTGTACCTTATACAGTCAACCAGAATAGTTTCTGTATGTTTTTGTATGTTTTGTGAATTGATTAAAACAGGTTTTCTTATGAAAATGCTGCATTTTTCTGCCTTGTGTTTGTCTTTGTTAAATTCTTGTGTTCAAGGTCTGCTAAGCATTCTTTGGCATCCTTCAATGTCTGTGCCTTACTGAGCCCTAGGTTTCAGTGCTAATATCCTGTATTCATCCTAGTCCTATCGTAGAATACAGAATGTATCCAAAAACATTGGTTATTGGAACATTTCATGTTATAATATACAAGTAAAAAATTATAACATATAATTTTCATGATATATATCATGTATAATGATTATATTATATTGTATGGTCTTTACATTAGATTATAAACCACCTTAAGGGGAAAGCAGTGATTTGTCGCTATATTAAAAAATGAATTGAATGTTTAATAAATTTCACTTTCAATGTTTAATTAATTCAGTTTCCCCTAAAATGTTGCGTAATCTTAAATATATAATTATATACAAGCAAGATTTTAACTCTTATTTTGCACGACATAAATTAACCTAACATTTAAATCTTTATGCGTATTTTGCGCTTGAGGGCAGTGTGTATTTTTTAACAGTAGATGGCGGTTTTACCCAAATAATATCATTGAACAGTTATTCCACCACACCCCACCGTCTACTGTTACGGCATTTTACCTCAGAGTCTCACTGTTATATCCCATACAGTGTTTATGCGGTAAAAAGCCTAAGATTAGGCCGCAGTCACCCACCTCAGCGGCTTCCTTCTCAAACTTCTCGATGGTTCTCTTGTCGATTCCTCCGCACTTGTAGATCAGGTGACCGGTGGTGGTGGACTTGCCGGAGTCGACATGTCCGATGACCACGATGTTAATGTGGGTCTTTTCCTTTCCCATTTCGATTTACTGTTTTTAAACAACATGAGGAGCAGTCATTTCCACTTTTCAAATACATAATGTGCCATATATAATAGTAGTTGTCCCCAAAATGGTGTGAGCCCAGTGAACGCCATTGTGGCTCATTGCCTTCACCGAACGTTAAGGATCCCTGTTTTTCTGCAGAGTTATTAAATTAATGGGGGATTCGTGTTTAATAAAATGAAATAATTCAGGCTCCAATTTATCTCACAGGCCTTGTTCTTGGTCATTCCCCAGGAGTTTTATGAAGCCAATTAAATTGAAAATTAACTTGTCAAAATGTAGTAATAAACTGTTTCTTTCCACTTTGCTGTAACTGCGGCATTAGAGGTTAAGTACTGTTAGCTAGGCGGTCCTTGCGCAACAAAAAATACGCAAAGTCGTATGAATTGTAAATGGCTGCAGTATGCTAATATACGTTTTGAACATAAGAGACTATTGGGGAGGGGGTGCTTTTTTTTCCTTTTGAAATAAAGGACACCATCTATAAACATTAAGGACACCGAGGTGGGACGCTGATGAGTCACACGCCATGTGCGTGCTGGATGAAAACCGGCTCCTCTCCTCCATGTTGCACCCGTCGGGAGCGCGGAGCCGCCATGTTGTCAACTGATGCAAGCGCGCACCCGAACATACAGCATTGAGAGTCAATGCGCGCGTTCACGCAGGTGGAAAGAACAGGGCTACCATGACTGGCAGAAACAACCTGGCAACTCGTTTTTGACATCTGTCCCTAGCGCCTGCCTAAAAATCCTGATGTGGACCCTTACAAGTGAGCCAGACAGGCTAAAACGAGCCAGGAGAAGCAAATAAGGTGAGCTGGCACGTTTTAAACCTTTCAATGAGAATTCTTAATGCTACGTTTCACTGAATGGATTACTAAGGTTTCTGGCTCTAGCCATCAGTTGATTTAAAGGATTTAAGCCCTGTACTACCCCAGCTTTTGTGGAAATGCATCAATGCTAAAAATTTAGCTCCAACAGCTGCATTTTAAATTAAATTCACCAACCTGTGTCCAGCAACTACCAAGATGTCCAGAGATTTCGAGCAGAGGCAAAAAAAGGACAGAGCGTGATCTCTCCGGTGTTTATATACCGAACTAGAGGAGAGGGAGGGATGTGCATTGCTCTTGCTGTGTGTCAGACTAAAATAAGGGGTGCTATTGGCTGGGGTGGCATATCTCCTATGGAGGCGATTGGATGACAAGTGCATCACTGGATACAAATAGCATGGATAAAAAACAGCTGCAGCACATGACAGAGGCTCGCCTGTCATACCAACTGCAACTGTGAAGGATACAGACAAGCCAATTTCAATTTTTTCAGAGACAATATTTTATTAGTTACCAGCAGCTTCTTTCCAATCAAATGTGGCATTTTAACATTGAGATACAGTTCTAAACCATTTCCAACTTAAACTCAACTGAGAAGAGGCACTGTCATGTGATTCAGGTAAGTGACAATGCCATAGAGTTCTTTTTCCTGCGAAAACTCTTGCGATGGGTTTTAATCAGCATAAGCCAGTCCTTGAGTATAGAGCTGTGCCTCAGCGAGGATGATCCAGGGTGGGAGGAAGATGTAAGGGAAGATGTTGCCCGCTGCTGCCAGCACACGTCTTGTTGATGGATTCCCTGAACGGCCATTCATTTCTTGCCCTTCTGAGCCTTCTCTGCAGCCTTGGTTGTCTTTCCGGACACTTCCTTGGGGATAACAGACTTTATGACACCGACAGCCACTGTCTGCCTCATGTCACGCACGGCGAAACGACCTGAAATAGGAGCAGGGGAAAGGTGGGGTTAGCTGCTGTACATTATGCCTAGTCAAATCAAGTAGGGCTTCTGGGAAGCAAACTTACCGAGGGGAGGGTAGTTGGAGAAGGACTCCACAACCATGGGCTTCTGTGGGATCAGTTTGACAATGGCGGCATCTCCGGACTTGACGAACTTAGGGCTGTCCTCAAGCTTCTTGCCAGAACGACGGTCGATCTTCTCAACCAGCTCGCTGAACTTGCAAGCAATGTGGGCAGTGTGGCAATCCAGCACAGGGGCATAGCCTGCAGCGATCTGACCGGGGTGGTTCAGGATGATGACCTGTGGACACGCTAAAAGTTAGCAAATTCCATAATACAACCCAACCCTGAAGACTCCCAGCACCATTGTCGCCACACCAACCTGAGCGTTGAAGCTCTCAGCACCCTTGGGTGGGTCGTTCTTGCTGTCGCCAGCAACGTATCCACGACGGATTTCCTTGACGGAGACGTTCTTGACGTTGAAGCCAACGTTGTCACCGGGCACAGCCTCGGGCAGAGACTCGTGGTGCATCTCCACGGACTTCACCTCAGTGGTCAGGTTGACAGGGGCGAAGGTGACGACGGTGCCGGGCTTGATGATACCAGTTTCAACACGGCCGACGGGTACAGTTCCAATACCTGAGAAATTAAAACATTGTTAAAGCACAGAAAAACATGGGTGTAGTGCAATACTAGCCTTGTAGTACTATGACAGTTCTCACCGCCAATCTTGTAGACGTCCTGCAGGGGCAGACGGAGGGGCTTGTCAGTGGGGCGGGAAGGTGGCAGGATGGCATCCAGAGCCTCCAGCAGGGTGGTTCCAGAGGCATTGCCGTCCTTGCGCTCGATCTTCCATCCCTTGAACCAGCTCATCTACAGACAAAAGTCATTGATTGTTTAGTGCATGTTCAGTCAGATTAGCAAATTGAGATGTGTGGAATGGCTAGCAGTCCTCACCTTGTCACTGGTCTCCAGCATGTTGTCTCCGTGCCATCCAGAGATGGGGACGAAGGCAACGGCGGCGGGGTTGTAGCCGATCTTCTTGATGTAGGCGCTCACTTCCTTGGTGATTTCCTCAAAACGAGCCTGGCTGTAGGGGGGCTCGGTGGAGTCCATCTTGTTGACTCCAACGATGAGCTGCTTTACACCCAGGGTGAAGGCCAGCAGGGCGTGCTCACGGGTCTGGCCGTTCTTGGAGATACCAGCCTCGAACTCACCAACACCAGCAGCAACGATCAGCACAGCGCAGTCAGCCTGAAAATGAACACCAGGATGCAGATTAGATCCAAGTCTGCTGCAAGGCGAAGTTTGCAGGAGTCAAATCCTCATGTTGGAGCTTATTGTTTTTACCTGGGAGGTACCAGTGATCATGTTCTTGATGAAGTCTCTGTGTCCAGGGGCATCAATGATGGTCACGTAGTACTTGCTGGTCTCGAACTTCCACAGAGCGATATCGATGGTGATACCACGCTCACGCTCGGCCTTCAGTTTGTCCAGCACCCAGGCGTACTTGAAGGAGCCCTTTCCCATCTGAACGGGAAGAAATTAATGAAATTTAAGGTCACAATCCAAATATCTACATGGAAAATTTCAATGTGGATCCTAAGATATAAATTTTAAGTGCATTCAGTATTCAAATTACCAGGAGCCCCCCTCCTCAAAAAGGGACATTAAATCACCTATGATAGGTACAAACATAAAACCCACAATTTTCCAAAAGCATTAAAAGTATTTCTAAATCTTAGTGTATGCAAGTCATATTCAAACAGGTTGTACTTTGTTTTGTGTATAAATTTTAAGGATTTCTTTTCACTGGAGGCCTCAGACTGTCAGACAAAGTGCACATTCACCACCAGTGCTCTGCGCGCGATAAGCCCCACCCCGCATGCGCGCACACGGCTGTTACACCCTCATGCCGGGCAGTTGAGCTCAGAGGAAGGCATGCCGACGCCGCCATCTTGGACTTTTTAACAGAAACTGTTTTCAAGACAAAATGGATAAAATGTAACTAAATACACAAGCTCTTACCTCAGCGGCTTCCTTCTCAAACTTCTCGATGGTTCTCTTGTCGATTCCTCCGCACTTGTAGATCAAGTGACCGGTGGAGGTGGACTTGCCGGAGTCGACATGGCCAATGACCACGATGTTAATGTGGGTCTTTTCCTTTCCCATTGTTTTAGTTTCTGTGGGCAAGATTAAATAAAAATAAAAAATTGCGTTAGGCTTACTATTAAGTACCCGTTAGGCTTCGTTAACAGACATGCATGTACAACTAAGCTATCGCATCTTGAGCCCGGCTACATTAGGAAACCATCCCGGCATGTAGGCATAATGAAAGGCGGTGAAAAAAAAAAACAAAGCCTACTGAAACGTATTGTCTTTTTAATTTATACGGAGTTAAAAACTGAAATTCAACTCCATGGCTACTCGGGCGCTAGGCTTTAGCCGCTAGCAGGCGGCTGCTACTGCTAGGCCTCACTCGGCCACAAGCCAGCCGAGACACGTGTTACTCCACTGGGCCACGTCGGATAAAGTTACAAAGATCGCCAAATATTCAGAAGCTCTCTCGTCCGGACTTCAAGCACCTGTTGCCGGATAAATACGGGCAGTTGTTTCAGTGAGGAGAGAGAAGAAATGCCATTCAAGCATCTTCGGATCTCCGGTCTTGCAGCCCTCCTTTGTTCCCGTTGCCCACTCTACATTTTCGCCTCCCTCGTAAAAAATCTTTCGTCAAAAGTTTAAAAACAGCATCCAGTAAACCCACTAACGCACAAACCTCACAAAAAACTATCATGTTAAATACAATCAGGCGAGAACGACCTTTACCATTTTTTAGGATTAATTCCCTCGAAAATTAAATCCACAGGTTAGTGTCAAGTTACGTAACCGAAAAAGCAAAGTTTGGGATTAAACGAAAGAAGCACAAAGAAGATGCTAACGCCTAAACAAATCACGTTTAACTACAACCGTTAAAGGCCCGAGGCCGGGTCCCTCTCTATGTGAAGAATGGGAGCTAAACTCACCGGTGTTTCTGGGTTTTCACGGCCAAAGCTGCTGCCCCTAAGCCAGGTAACAGAAAGAGGAAGAGTGGGGCCGGACTGGGAGGTTTTATACTCAATGGGAGGCGGCCTCATTTCCCGTCACGCTCCCCGGCGCAAAACCCCGCAAATCACACACATTCCTGCAAAAAACGTCAGCACGCCGCCGAATGAAGCCCTGCAACATGCATCATGTCTCATCAGTGATATGAATAAAATCAAAAAACATAATAATAATAATTAATTAATAAAATAAAAAAAAATCTCCAGGGGAGAAACGAGGGTGACTTAAAAGATACAGAAAAACACATCTTTAAAGTTAGATTTCACACAAATTCCTCCACTTTTATTATGAAAAGGTGCACACTTTTACATTTTCCAGACATCAGAACACAAAATGCTAGGATGCTGAGGGAAAATAATAATAATCTACTTTAATGCTATTTAAGTGAAATATGTGTAGTATTGTTGTACATTAAAGAGTACTTTTATTATATTTTAGGGTTTTTTTCTTAGGTATAAATGATGTAATTTGGCAGCACCCATAGAGCTTTTAGAAAGAAAACATTAGCAGCACTCAAGTCAAGGAAAAAATTAACTAGTAGAATGTACTTTACTAAAGCTACGTATACACGTTTATATATTAGGTGGCCAAGAAATGACTGGAAGATGCATAAACCTCTGTTAAGGGAAAAAAGACTCGTGTCCATAACAGTCAAGCTTCCAGTCTCCCAAAAGGTCTCTTTATGCCAGGAAAAACCCTGATTCTTATTTATAATAATTCAGGCTTATAATTAGCACTGCAGTCAAACCCTTCAGAAAATAATGGGAAAAGGGGATTGCATCTGTGCTTTATTTTTAAAAAATGTTTTAAATATTCATGATAATTCACTGATTTTATGTTTTTCAGGGACATCCGAGCAGAAACGTCACACACAGGTAACAGAATTTTGATTATTTTAATCACAATTTATGTTTTAGAAGTTTCAAACCTCAATCCAAAGTCCCTGAGGACACTCCCCACTTCCAACTACTGTTAACACTGGGTCGTCTCATCAGTCTGATAAGATTATTTAAATCCAATGAGATTCAAAGAGCACCCAGGGTGGGGGGAAAGATGAAACCCCACTGTTTTCAAGACACCCTATCAGCCACACATCTACATTCCTGGCAGCTGGGTGTGAACATGTTTGATTGAATTAAAAGTGGGGGCTTGTTTACAACTGCAAACCAAAGCATGGTGGGAAATCCAAAAATATATATCTAAATCTTAAGAATATTTACAGCTAATGTGGCCACATTTTCTCTGTGCACCTCCCTGGTAAATCTGTACATTGTGAATAATTAAAACAAATAAAATAAAGGTGGAATAAGGCTGAGAACTCGGTCAGAGGATGCTGCTTGGAGGTCAGGAGGTCAGATTCTGCCTCTTCCTCGTCACTCTGGCATGTTGCCCAGCACAGAGGCAGCTGGCTTCCCCTGGTACTCTCTCACATACATACACACTAAATACTGGCTCGGCTTTCTCTTTGCAGTTCAGGTAGCAGGCACTTCGACTTGGCAGCTGCTGCCTTCACTCAGCACCAAGCACAGCGATGGCGAGGGGGGTGGGGGACAGAGTGAAAAGCCTGAGAGGTGGGTAGGGAGATAAGAAGAGAGCACGGAGGAGATAAGAGCAGAAAGAGCGTGGTGTGGAGCAGCAGGACATTTACAGTTGTTAAAGAGCTCATCTTGGCAGACACCTTTTAAAGTGTAGGTCTTTTTATACGCAAAACACCAGTAAATGCACTGCTTATGCATGCATGTGAATTGCTCTTAATGTTTGACTATAAACCAGTTCTGCTGTGTTTTACATCTTTAAATATAACCCGTCAGACGAGCTACAGATGAGGAGCCACGCCAATAACACAATGAGAGATTTAAATGTATTCACAGGGTGGATAACTGCCATTCTCCAGGAAGGGTGTAAAAATGTGAGCCTCAACAAGCTTGCAGGTAACTGGTAACCAAACACACCACCTGTGGATGTGATTCTGTGAACCCCTTTCATCATAAATCTGTGTTTTCCCTGCACATAAAAGGGGCTACATGAGCATGAAATACATTTTTGTTTATTAAATGGCCAAGAATTTCAGTTAAGTAAGGTAACACAGGGTCATTGCCTTAACTATACACTCTCAGAAATAGAGGTACGAGAGAAGAACATTTTTGTACCTATAGGTACATTTTTTTAAAATGTTCCCTTAAAAGTACAATACTGGTCTTTAAAAGTCCAGAAATGCCCCTTTAAAGGTACAATTTGAAATAAAGTACAAATCTGTACCATTTTGACCTGTACTGCAGTGACAGTGGCAGAATGTGGTAATGGGTCAGCATGGGAAAATCTGGATGGGCCTGGTTAATTGTAAAATTCATATGAGATGTGAGTGTGCTCATAAAAGCTGCATGTTATAATCAAATCTGTCGGTCCTCTCCTCTGTACGTAAATTATCCTATGATGCAAAGAATATCTCTAACCTACCTTTGTGTAAGTATGTTAAATTATATTAAAAAAAAACACACACAATGACATGCAGGCACAACCAAATGATGTTAAAAAAAAACTGGTCCATTTCCATTTTATTAAGTTCCAGTTATAATTTTTAATGTTTTAAATCTTGGTTGTAGCCTTCAAAAACGTGAAATCATATTACTGTTATGTTTGGCCATTTACTTTTTCGCTTTTACTACATCCTAGAATTGCTCATTAATTGGGAGGTTTTTATGGAATTTGCAACATCAAGTTAAACCGAGGTTCTTTGGAAGTTAAAATGTCAAGCAGATTTTTATGTTACGGTGACTACATTTTGTAAGTTACAAATATAGTTCGCCAAGACAGCATAACGGTTTCTAAACAACTGCGCATTAATACCACAATGTTGTATTTCCATGTATCAAGTTCGCAACGCGCATTAATCCCAAAGGCTGAAAAGCCAGCCAACTAGCGTTGACGCAGAAAATGACTCTCAGGGGGTTATCAACGGAGGAGCTCCTTAAAAAGTTGATGGAAGAAGGCATTGATGTGTCAGACGACGAGGCGCAAAGGTTTAGAGGTAAGTCGGGTGTTATTTTGTGTTTTTATAAAAATTACAACGTGTAATTTTACAGTAGAGTTAGCAAAAGTCCGAAGAGCTAGCTTTAACATGGGTGAATGCTAGCAGTTAGCTAAGTTTTAAACAAAGAAAGGTACAAATGTGGACTATTTAGACTGTTGGTGGAATATTCAACGTCTGTCTGCCCGCCGTATTCCAGTGTTTTATCAATAAATAGTCACTAACCGTGTACAACAATGTAAAAAAATCAATTTCTCAAAACATGCTAGTATGTAAATATAGCTATTAACAAAATCGTTTTCTAAGCAAAATTTATCGCATCTAACTTGTTTCCCGCTCAAAGGGATTTTAAACAATGGAAGGTACACATTTGTACCATTCCACCTACTTAGTGGGATTTGGGATTTTCGAATATGAGAGCTGTAAGCTCTGCGCAGGGACACTGTCTGCAACCCAAGAATTGTTAAGATGATTGGGGAAACGGCTAATGATTTTTTTTTGTCTCTAAATCTGATTATTATTATTTTCTGTACTAACTGATTAATCAATCTGTTTATTAGCTTTAGAATTTTTGTTCAAGGGTTAAAGCACTTTACATTTATCTCCAGTCTGTGTCTTTAAACATGTCAAAAGTTTAAATCCTCAATGTAAAATGTCATTCTTTTGTCTATTCTGCTCTTTTCATTTCCAGTTGTGTGATGAGGTTGATTTAATGCATCCCTGCCAAGACAACATCTGTCGCCGCTTTAGCGAAAACTTCACTGCTGTTCTTCAAATGACCAAGGATTTGCCACTGAAGAAGGTCTACATGGAGGCAAGAGAGAATGCACTGGCTGAAGACATTACAGGTGCTAATTTGACCTCATACAAATAGTAAATTTTGTGACAATTCATTTGCTCTCTCTTCCAAAGATAATTGATGTACCATAGTGTCATGTGAAGAGCATGTTAATGGGAATTTGCATGCTATCAAAATCTAATGAAGTGCATTTGCATCTGTATGACCTAGGAATTGACTTCAAGGGGGCACTTCTCTTGACATCCATCTTCAAGGAGAAGATAGAAGATTTCATCATCCTTGGAGAGGTAAATGCATGATGCAATGCATAGCCTTTGGCCACAAGTTTCATTCTCGGTGTTTTGTTGGCATGGAGCTGAATTCAGCTGCGGTTCAGCATCACAGCTAAGCTAATGTAGGGGAAACACTGCTGTTAATCCACAGTGCTGCTGTGCTCTTGGGTTTTGTCTGGTGTTTATATAGATAGATAGACCTTTATTGTCCCCTTAGGGAAATTCTTCACAGGTACTGTCACTGTCAGGGGTGATTGCTTTTGCCCTTGAATATTATGTCAAACTTTAGCAGCTTATCAAACACTACCACAACAGTCATTGGTCAAGAAGCTTTTTGTTTGGAGTAGGGGCCATGTTTACAGGTTATCAGAATAGACAGTTTTGTTTTGCAGCAAATAAAGAAGGTAATTTGAGGAATCTGTTGAAAATCCACTTGGCACATATTGCTTAAACATACTGTATACTAATGTTTTTCTTCCTCTTCTGCAGAATACTCCCACGAGTCCATACCCAACCATTCGAATGAAGGATAAGAGTTGGACAACTGCCCTCTTAAGACAGTGTCGCCGTGTTGTGACAGTTGAAGGAGTGGATGTTTGCTCGTGCCGCTCGCTGGATGAGGCCTACATCTCAGCATTCTCCACCTTCTTCGTGTTCAACATGACCTACCCTGCATACTTCAAGAAAACACTTGTCTTTCTTCAGAACTGCATTGTCAACATAGGAGACCAGGGAGACAAACCCCTGCCAGTAAGTGTCACCAGGGTACTTAACCAACTCTATTAAATACGCCCCCACCCAAGTGTCACTACCTTATTGACTACCCAAGGCTGATTTTGATGTATGGTCCTCTTCGCCCTTTGTGGTGTATGAGATATGAAAGCAAGCATCAATATTTCAAAAATCTAGCGAGTAAATGCAAAAACTTTGTAAACATCACTGCAACTCTTAGCAATCGTCATCAAATGAAACAGTGCTGGGAGTTTTCTTCAGATAAGTTGCTTGTTGACTTTGAACATTCACTCAGCACAAGTGTCAGTGTGCCATTTTCATCTCTGCCAGGTGACTTACAGAATGCTCTGGAAATGAACAAAAGTTTTACAGCTGTGCATTTTCAGGATAAAGTGCTTCAGCGTGTGTCTGCTATATCTGTCAGCAGTGTCAAATATGAACTTGAGGATGTTTTTGTAGTTGGCCATGTACACACTGAAGCCATACCTCAGTTCTTTAAAATCAAGTATATTTTGAATGTTGATACTTGTTGGGTATTGTGTGGGAAACTGTTACTTCCTTGCACTTATGAATGTCATTTCCATGCTTACCAAGTGGCAGTTGACAATGACTCGATCCTGTTCAATCCAGGAAATGAATTAGACTTTCAAGCTCTAGACACCTATTTAGTTGATGATAGGCTGTTTGTGTCCTTGAGGTATTCTGTGTGACGTGATTGCAAGAACATTTTTGTGTGTGTGTGTGTGTGTGTGTGTGTGCGCGCGCGTATGTATGTATGTGCGTGCTTGTTGAAGTAGAGCAAAACATTTGTGTGGACAGTTTTTTAAATACATGCCATCTCTGTGATCCGTCAAAACATTGTGTTCAGGTGTTTAATGTCTTTATGTGATTGTTTACTTTTTTTTTTTTTTTTTTTTTTTTTTTTTTTTTTTTTTAAATGAATGTATTTTTCTTGACATGTCCTATGGCAATATACGAATGTAATCAAGGATGTATTCCTGTGGTTGTTTAAATGCTTTGATGTGATTCTATTATCGAAAATAAATGGTTAAATAACCAAATATTTTGGACTATTGGGGTACATTTTTGTCTCTTTAGGTACGAAATAGGTTGTCGCTGGGGGGGTACCCTCATAGGTACCCTTTTCAAGAGAACATTTCTGTACTATAGTTTCAAGGTACATTTATGTCTTAGGAAAGTACATTATTGTACCTCAGATGGTACAACTTCATAAGGTACAAAAATGTACCAAGCCTAAAGGGTACAGAAATGTCCTTCAAAAAGGAACACCCCCAGCGACAAGCATTTGTACCCTTTTTGGTACACTTTGGTACCCCTATTTCTGAGAGTGTAGCCAGGAAACACCCTGTGAATTCATCAAATTTGGACTATCTCACCATCATTACGGAGTTTTTCACATTGTTTCTGTGAATTAGTCAGGCTGCACTTCTCTTTTGTGCTGTCACAGTAGGTGGCAGTGTACCTGGAAAAATAAACAATGAACTTTCAGTCAACCATAAATGAATCAAAAATAAATAAATGCTCTAGCGCCGAAAGGTTGCACTAGCAGTATTAACAGAAAAAATGTGCCTCTGTGTAGGTACACTCATAAACTTTTTTGCATTGCAATAAAATACAAATGAACAAGTTCAGATTATACACACTTGCAGTTTTTCTTTGAGAGTACAAAACTACTATGTGCAGCCCTTCTACCAAACAAAGCCACAAAGGTGCTCAAGGTTTCAACCTGTTTCCTTAAATAGAGTATAGGTTTCTTTTAAAATCTTTCTTTTAATCTTTGAGAAAGTAAAATCACTTGAGGTCCAAACTAACATAGATCATCATTATTTATGTCTAAAGAAGGTAAATGCTACTGTTATGTTATCATTTCCCCATCTGCGAGCATCCAAGGATCCGCTCTCATAAATTTCATATAAATGTTATAATCAAATGGGATCTCCAGGACCTGTGAGGACATCCACATGTCTGCTAATTTTTAAATTTACTCCTTCAAAAGTATGACAACAGCGACTTCTTGTCAGCTTCGTTTGCAATTTATGCATGTTCATTGATTTAAATGGCCAAAAATAACAGGAATATGCTTTGACTTCAGGGAAGTAAGTTAATACAGATTCTTTCATGGGGACTAGTGGTGGTTATGTGCATAGTCGCACCTCAGAGACCCAGCTTGAGGATAAAACCATACCTCCTGACAATCAGCCATTGTGAACCAGAAATGATGCAGTTTTTCTTGACTTTGATGATAAATGATCAATTGCTTGATCTCTAGGACTGGTTTATATTTTGGGGAAATATACTTAAAAAAAAAGAGAAGTATATTAAAATATGACACATATAGTAACACACAGCTTATTTGGATATTTAGTTTCCATCACAAGATAAAACAATGATTTTCCAAACACAGGACCCAAATCCATAACTGTACCTATTAATTACAATTTGTCTGCGGTCTTCAAACGAGGTGACTGGTTTTGACTTGTGAGCGCACAAAAATGTGGACAGGCGTCTTCTGCCAGGCAGTTAGTTTGTACCGTTGAGGTGTTGCCTCTGACCTGGAGCCTGATTGACAGCTGTAAAAATGTCTTCGTAGAAAAAGGATAAGTGTGATAAAATAGGGACTATTTAACCTTTCTCCCTAATTTATGAGGTTGTCACTGATGAGTCAATAAGGAGTCAGGAAGGACCTGAAATTTAGAAAGTCAGTTTTCCAGTCTTTGAAAGGTGGAGTGAAGAAACATGGCAGAGATCCAGGGGTGAATTCAGCATTCAAGGTGATTTAGACACGTAGGCACCTGACCTGTTCTCCCAGGAAAGTGGCTTTAGCTGCGTCTTTGGCAGGCAAACACACCACCCAGCTGCATTCACTTTCATGGTCGCCGGTCACCACTTGGCACATCAAGATCTCACGACCTTTGCACCCATATTTTAGATAACAGATCTTTCTGTGGTAATACTGCGCTCATTTGAAAAATCCACTGGGCTTCTGATCATCTGCATCATATTATATCACTCTATATTTCCTCCAATAATGACCTCAGTTGTAAACATAAAGCTGAGCAAAGTCCTTCTGAAAGCAAGTCCCACCTCGGTCCTCATTTCACTTTTTGGCTTTTCAGTAGTTATTTTATAAAATGACCAGACATTTAAAAAAAACTGTAGAGATCGTGAATACCAGCAAAACTGTTTAAACAAATTACACTAGTTTCAAGCAGTGCTCAGTTATTTGATGCACATTAAAAAGACATTCAGCATTCTTGTTCTTTTATTTGCTTATTAGTTAGAGAGATTTGAGAGCAGCGGCACTTGATTAATAGGTTTGATATTCACTATATTCAACATAAATGTTGTAGTAAACACAAAGTGTTTACAGTTTTGCAGCTATACAGCCATAAAGTACTGAGCATGAAAACTAATTCTCAAAGCATCCTAGTTAGGGCATTAGTAAATGATCCAAATTATTTATTGAACCAATTCATTCATTCATTTCATTCATTCATTTATTTGTTCCTTCCAAAGCAGAAATTTTAGTCTCACTGTGGTGCTAAAGGGAAAAACTGGGATCACCAATATCAGCGGGATCTATTTTTGGGATAACATGAATCAACCTGTTCTCATCACAATGCAATGTATGCTTCCTGTTTGCCCCTGTTACATATCGTTATCCTTTAGCATTAGGGCTCGAGGCTGTGTCAGCCAGTTACAGATAGCAGTTTCATTTTTACAAGGCACTAACAACAACTTGGTTAGCTTTGGGCAATATTGAGGTTTTGCAGTCATGTAATCACTCACCATGTGAGTGATTGCTGAAGGTTGCTGGCAGTTGCAGGGAAATTGATTACTAAAGCCCTAGTCACACAGGCATAGAGGGAGTCAGAGACCCTCTGGTCACCAGGAAAAACATGTATTCCCTGACCAGTTGCCAAAAACCTCCTTGTGATTGCAGTGATTGGCACTAACAGATTGTCGTAGTCAGCTGTAGTTTCTACGGAAAGTACCATCTCGTCTGTAAACACTTGCTAGCTAATCTCTGAGTGACAGTGAAACCGTGAAACACAAACCGAAAACAGAGATTGCTCATCTTCAAGGTAAAAAGTTCACCTTTTGTGTTGGTTGCAGCGCTGAGGCCCAAGTCAGCATCCTACAGACAAACAAGCAACTACTGCAATTTGCTTGTGACCAAAGCAATCACATGGAGGTTTTTGGTGCTAGCAACCAGTCGGTTACTAGTATTGGGTTATGTACTGGTGTTCACATCATCCAAATATGCTAGCAGCTCTCAAGCAGTGTGTGCATGACATCACACAGGGAACTTGACCACAACTATACTTTAGCATTGACGCCCCAGGGATGAGAGTGGGCTCTGTTGAAATGTGCCACATTTTATTCTGTTAGGCTACGTCCACACTAGACTGGATACATTTGAAAATACGTTTTCGTCTGAAAACGCTCCGCTTCCACACTATCGTTTTCAGTCATTTCCACAGAGTTGTGCATCCACATTGAAACGGACGAAAACGCTTACGTTCCAGTACTGGGCATGCGTGAAACGCAAGACGATTCGGTCTGCCTCATTTCTGTCTGCAGTTTATTTACTTTCCAGCTCTTTGCACCGAGTTTTTTAAATAGACTAACAATGAGGTGCAGTTGTTGTTGCGAGTAACACAAAAGTACAAAGTTGGAAAAGCGAGTGAGAATTAAAGAATTTGAAGAAAATCTAACTGGAGCATGTACAAACTGATATTAATGTTTAATAGGGCTGTCAAAATTGAGAGCAAACAAAACAACTGCTGTTTATTGCCCTCCGCTATCTTAGTTTAATTGGTTACTTGACTGCATCACATGACTAAAATGCGTCATCGTTTTAGAAAGTCTCCGTTTTCGCTGTCCACAACGCGACGTGAAAGCACCGTTTTCAAATATTTTTGAGAGCGTTTTCAAAACGCTTCGTTTTCCTTCAGCAAAAGCGCCGTCTCAGTGTGGATGGGAGGCCAAAGCGTAGAGAAAACGATGTGTTTTCAAATGAAAACGTATTAGTGTGGACGTAGCCTTAGGAGCACATATATGGTGTGAGTAATGGTAACTGATGAGCCCATCTGATGCTTATAGTGTCCAAATCTAAGTTCCTAACACTTGCTACCAAGTGAGATTAAACTCGCAGTAGTTACAGTTTTGCAGCCAAGTCAAACAGTATATACTCAAAACCATAAATTTTAGCTTCACTGTGGCACTAAATCAAAAGTGAGGGGATCAGCTGTCTCACTGGACTCATTTTCTGGGTACCATGGATATTTGTGCCACATTAATTAGAAGTCCAACTTACTAGCAGTGCGTGGGTGCTCTTCTTCCAGCTCATAAAGATTTAGTCTGTTAATGATAGGACGAGTGAAGAGAGTGAAGTACAACGGCTGTGCTCTTATTTCAGGGACCAGCTAGAACAGGGCGGCAGAGAGGAAGAAGTATGACTCTTTCTGTGTGTGTGTTTGTGTGAGTGAAAAGGAGAATGTGATTCAACAGGCCGACCGACCGGCAGTCAGTCCCTGGCAGCACGTCAGTGATGACTCATCAGGTATGAGCGGTGGTCATGACAACGGCAGATCTGAACATTTCACTACTGATGTGGGAAAACATGTTTGTTAGTGAGGAGGATAGATAGACACATATCAGAATTGCAATAAATATACATTTTAACTACTTATAACCATGTAGTCAAGCATTTAATTTCAAATATAATTTTCCATAGTGCCATTGTACATGTACAATGACAATAAATGGCTATTCTAAACTATAATACATTTTATTTATAAACCCTCTATTGATTAAGCTCCCAATATGACCAAGTGGGTTATTTAAGACTACCTAGCTATAATATTTTTACACAGGAAATGGCTCTGCTTGTGTACATCATATCAATACTATTTTTATTTATAAGAGATAATATAAAAAGTTCTGATTAATTATAAGTTTCAGTAATTTTTAATCCAAAGTATCTGTGTTTTCATTGTCACCTCAAGCATTAAATACAAACCTCAAGTATCTACTCAACACCTGTTAGCCACAGGTCACTGCAAAACATCACAAATTGATTAGAAGTGGGACGTTACAATAAAATAAAACCTGATAATGTTACGCCATACAACCTACAGTATTAGTGTCTCATTTCAAAAAAAGTAGAAGAAGTAGGTCAACAAATGTGATGTTAAATATTTTTACAAATAAACGGCACTAATAGATTTACAGCTGGGGCCGTCTATGACTTTAGGCAGTCATCTGAGGGTTAAAGAGCCAGAATTGACAGATATATGCTCAGCTGCTTTTGTTATCACAGACTCAGTGACTTAACTAAATGTGTGGCCAATTGTGCTGACGTCTGTAGTCACCACCCCCCGCCACCCCCAAACGTCTGAATTTGAGTGGAAAAACCCTGACTGCAATTAGATATGCATGCTTTTCTCTCCTTCTCTTGTGTTATATCCAAATTCAAATGCCTCAAGTAACAAAATCCTCAACATAGGTTTGAAAAGGCTCTGGTGTTCCAAAATTATTTGGACACTCAAATATTACATCTACACAGATTGATTTTCATAACTTCGGACATTTAACTGCTGATATGACACTAGGATTTTTTTTAATTATTCAAAGAAATCAGTTTGATTTAATATTAGGATACATCTCAATCAATGTTTTATAAAACGCATTTTTATTTGAATAATTTTACCTCCCACAGTAAACACAATGTCATTTGAAAAACATCCTGTTCTTATCTTACTTGAAATCACATTTTAAAAATTCATTTTAATGTGAATTATGTTTGTTTATTTCACATTTACCCTCCAATAACTGGTAATATTTACAAAGGAAGTATTCAGTTTCAAAGCGCTTGTGTATCTGGTGTAAGTGTTTACCATTATTGGGATGTTTTAGTTGCAGTCAAAGAAGAGACAAAGGCCACTTATGGTAAAGTTGTGGTGGACAAAAGGATCACCATGAGACTGGCTCCCATATTGAACTAAAAGTAACTATGGAATTTTTAGATTTACCGGATTTATGGCTGCTTTTCATCAAAGATGGACCCTTTCAAAACACTAAAAACGTATTAAAAAGCAGTTAAAGGCATTAACATATCTGGTAAAGTCCAGTCTGGGTTTAGAAAAATAACAATATGGGATCAACTTTATTTATTTGGAGAGAAATGAATGACAATTTTATGAGTGCAGACTTGGGTAACATTATTGTAAAAATAAATAAATAAAAAGGTCATTTTGTCAGCACATTATCTGTTTTTTTAAATGAAGGCTTTGTAAATGGTCGCTAGTATTTTAAATAAAGTATTAAAACTGAAAGTAGCCTCTGTTCTTCTTATCTACATGCTTAGGTCCAATTAGACTGATTGTTTTCTTAAACCAGTAGCTTGTATATGGTGAGTAAATGACACTTCACAATAAAAAAAATCTAAACTTTGCATTTATGCAGGTTAGACCATTAAACATTTGACTAAAATAGTTAATTGTAATAGTTTAAAATAAATGTCTATAATTTTGCTGACCTATTCTACTTCTCGGAGCCACTTTATAGTAGAGTCAGAGTGTTATATATTTTTATTTTATAGTAGTATATTGTATTTTACTTTGACGTTTGTTTTCTGAACTCAATTTTACTGTTCTCCTTTATTTTTTGTTTTTCCTTTATCATTGTATTTTATACAGATTCTACTTCATAAATGTGTTATAGCTGATGTTAAATGTCATAATATGACATATAACATTTTTTTTAATATGTCACCATTAGCCAAAGCTTTATAGAGTTAATTTTTTTCCTCTGGATTGTTGTAGAAGATGCTGGATACATAAATAAATATACTTGAACTGAATTGTGAAAATAACTATTCTCACTAACAAGAGTTTCACGGTGAAGTCAGTTTCTGGTATCGCTCACAGTCTGTCTCTGTTCATCTGGGGCGTCACGATATGAGAGAAGAGAGATGGCTGTATATGTTTGTTCAGCAAGATGGCAGCTACATGTTTAAGCTTTGTGGTGTATTAATAGTCTTATGGTGGTAGTTTCAGGAGTATCTTTGGGCAGTAATTCAGTATTTAGATTATATTTGCTGACTTATGCATTTATTATAAGAAAGAAACACATCTGGCATGGTGTCAGTATTCAAAAACCAACTATTTGCAAAATAGATCTTAAGAAAAAAGTGGATGAAACCTTAAAAAACCTTACATAGATCGAGCATCACCCCACCAGGAAGAGCAATGAATGAAATTGAATTGAAAAAATATCATTTCAACACAATTGGCACCCTTGTATTAATCTAATGTCGTACTGTGCGTTGTAGCCTCCAGAACAAACATGCCCACATACTCTTGGGTATAGAGTGTAGCAAAGATCTCACACAGAAAAGATGCTGATGCTGATTTAAAAGTGGGCGGCAGCAGCATCCACTCAGTCCTGGTACATCAGAGTTTTCTTTGTGAGCCAGTTTTTAAGAAACATAACTGGTGTGTCTGAGTGGGTGCAGGGTAAAAAAAAATCACTGCTAACATTCAGAAAATCCCACGTCATTGGCATTCATGTGCATACAGGCAGAGTTTAAGGTAACTCAATCTGAACTGCAATGTCAGCACAGACAGTGTATGCACATACACCCTGAATGAGCTGCAGGAATGGGGACAGTTAATGCAAATAAAGCACATTTGCAACACATTGCTGGGCCCACATTTGCTTTTGGCTGCTACCCTCCACTCACTCACGTTCACGCTTTCAGAGTATTCCCTTTAGGTTTCCTGGCTCTCATCTGCATTTCTTTCACACTCCAAGTGTTAAGAAGACTGCATGCATTTAACAGTCTGCAGGGTAAAATAACGTCTGGCCTTTGCTACTTTGTTTCATTGCAGCCTCAATTCATCTTATTGAAATGCCTCTTTGATATCTCCTGACCCATATGCCACTCTTTGATTTGTAACCCAGTTAAAATATTGTATTAGAAAATACAAATAAACATTATTTCTCTCACTAATAAAATGTGTTTTCCTGATTGCAAATGTAGTATTTTGAATATGTTCAATAAAGCATTCAACACTAATAAAATGTGTGATTTTTATCAATTAATATTAGTATGATCTCATTAGTTCATCTTCATTTAGGTTCAGGTATAAAGGTGAAATGATTCCCGAAATCATTAAATATAACCAGTGTTTCCCAAATAATCAGCATGAAACAATTTCAGTCAGTTAGTTGCAGCAATGCGTCACATCTATATGCATTTCTGACTTCAGGGCTGTGTGAGTGAGCAAACTGAAATGTTTAATGTGAATCTGGATTTTAAAAGAAGGAATAGTTAACACAAAAATACAGACTGATTATATATGAACAGGATAGATGTCATCTCCTGCAGGCGTGTCTTTGTGCTTTATTAATCTACGCCAAAGGGGTGAGAATACCTGCTAACTACATTATACCCAAAAATATCAATTAGGTCACATTAGCTGCAAAATGCTAACTGCTAAGCTAAATTACACCAAGAATAAATACAAGGAGTGCAGAATTATTAGGAAAGTTGTATTTTTGAGGAATAATTTTATTATTGAACAACAACCATGTTCTCAATGAACCCAAAAAACTCATTAATATCAAAGCTGAATGTTTTTGGAAGTAGTTTTTAGTTTGTTTTTAGTTTTAGCTATTTTAGGGGGATATCTGTGTGTGCAGATGACTATTACTGTGCATAATTATTAGGCAACTTAACAAAAAACAAATATATACCCATTTCAATTATTTATTTTTACCAGTGACACCAATATAACATCTCCACATTCACAAATATACATTTCTGACATTCAAAAACAAAACAAAAACAAATCAGTGACCAATATAGCCACCTTTCTTTGCAAGGACACTCAAAAGCCTGCCATCCATGGATTCTGTCAGTGTTTTGATCTGTTCACCATCAACATTGCGTGCAGCAGCAACCACAGCCTCCCAGACACTGTTCAGAGAGGTGTACTGTTTTCCCTCCTTGTAAATCTCACATTTGATGATGGACCACAGGTTCTCAATGGGGTTCAGATCAGGTGAACAAGGAGGCCATGTCATTAGTTTTTCTTCTTTTATACCCTTTCTTGCCAGCCACGCTGTGGAGTACTTGGACGCGTGTGATGGAGCATTGTCCTGCATGAAAATCATGTTTTTCTTGAAGGATGCAGACTTCTTTCTGTACCACTGCTTGAAGAAGGTGTCTTCCAGAAACTGGCAGTAGGACTGGGAGTTGAGCTTGACTCCATCCTCAACCCGAAAAGGCCCCACAAGCTCATCTTTGATGATACCAGCCCAAACCAGTACTCCACCTCCACCTTGCTGGCGTCTGAGTCGGACTGGAGCTCTCTGCCCTTTACCAATCCAGCCACGGGCCCATCCATCTGGCCCATCAAGACTCACTCTCATTTCATCAGTCCATAAAACCTTAGAAAAACCAGTCTTGAGATATTTCTTGGCCCAGTCTTGACGTTTCAGCTTGTGTGTCTTGTTCAGTGGTGGTCGTCTTTCAGCCTTTCATACCTTGGCCATGTCTCTGAGTATTGCACACCTTGTGCTTTTGGGCACTCCAGTGATGTTGCAGCTCTGAAATATGGCCAAACTGGTGGCAAGTGGCATCTTGGCAGCTGCACGCTTGACTTTTCTCAGTTCATGGGCAGTTATTTTGCGCCTTGGTTTTTCCACACGCTTCTTGCGACTCTGTTGACTATTTTGAACGAAACGCTTGATTGTTCGATGATCACGCTTCAGAAGCTTTGCAATTTTGAGACTGCTGCATCCCTCTGCAAGATATCTCACTATTTTTGACTTTTCTGAGCCTGTCAAGTCCTTCTTTTGACCCATTTTGCCAAAGGAAAGGACGTTGCCTAATAATTCTGCACTCCCTGTACATGCAGGTGGATTGGTTTGTTCGATAGTTGTGAAAGAGCGATAAGGTGAATACCGACACATACACAAAATAAAACGTTTTAATGAGCCAGTGTAAGCCCAGACAGACGACCTTTTACTAAAAATTGTGTTAGCTTGCAAGCTAGCGCCAGATATTCTTTTGTTCGTAAATCAAGGTCAGTACAACAAACACGATTACACGTAAAAAGCAGTAACCATCCTGTATTAAATACCGAGAAAGAGAAACGTTTTTCTAGAATCAATAACCGTTAAATATCAAAGGACGGCAAGAGGACGTGTGTACACGAATATGACTCCCGTTACACCAACGACACACCGACTCCCTTCTCCACCGACTCCACCATTAACATCCGGGTCATTCCCGGTCTGTCTGATGCAAGTTCCAACGGAGCGCTGAAACCAGCGGCACACCCTCTAAAACACACACACACACACGGAGCTCCAACAGCAGCCCGAGGATACAGAGATAGCATAAAAAAGTGTTTTATTACTGATGAACCAGTAATGTAGAAAACCCTATCTCAGTATCAATAAAATGTCTCAGTAATAAAATACGTCAAAGCCTTCTTAGGTTGTGTAGTTTAAACCAAATTCGCAAAAATTACAAAACCAAGCACATTTCCAGTGTTGTTAGTTTTAACATTTATTTCAGTCAACTAAAAGTTTTTTTTTTTCAAAATTGGTTTTAATTGGTTTATTTTAGTTAAGAAAAGACTTCTTAACTTGTTTCTTTTCTTTTCTGATAAATGCTAACACCAAAACGCAACTTACTGCATAACATGCAAGGCTGTGATATATCAACCCAACAAAATATATTTTGTTATGTAAATATATAGAGAGCGAAAGCAAAAAGGAAAAAACTGACACAAACGTTAAATGTATTTTCTTGTGCCATCTAGTGGGTGTAGAGACGAACTGTGTGCAGCAAAGCTGACTGTGCAGAGGGCATTTACTGCTTACTGTAAAATCATGTGAATATATAAATGTCTCCTTATATAAAAAAACAAAAGAAAAAAGTGACTGTAATCTATTTTGTTTGGGGATTTGTACACAGGTCTCTTTCAAAAAAGAGATTCAGATCTCACTGAAAACATATGTTTACATAATAACGCCTGTAGATGTAGCTTTAGAAACAGTTATTACTGATTTTAATTTTTAAATAGTTTTTATTTTTTAATTTAAAAAAGATTTTTTCTTTACTTTAAGTTTCTTTGTCATATAGCCTCTGTCATATTGTAACTTAAAACCATTAAAAAATAATATCTTTATATCAGATATGTTGTTGGGGTTTTCTCTATATTATGTAGAGTCTTTACCTTACATTATAAAGCAATATGAGCAACTGTTGTTGTAACTTGGTACAATATAAATAAAACTTTGAATTGCCGGTTTAAATTCCTCAGAGGTTATGCTGCTCACTACTGAGTGGTACTTTAGACTAAAACCCTACACCTATTGCAACATAACTAAGGGAGGATTCAGGGTCACCTGGTCCAGCCCTAACTATATGCTTCAGCAAAAAGGAAAGTTTTAAGCCTAATCTTAAAAGTAGAGATAGTGTCTGTCTCCTGAATCCAAAGTGGAAGCTGGTTCCACTGAAGAGGGGCCTAAAAGCGGTTCTGCTTCCCATTCTACTTTTAAATATTGTGCTTAATTAAAAATATTAAATAGGCTGAACTCAATTTTTATCAAATTGTTATTAGAACTCGATTTAAATAAGTTACCAGTACTTTTTATGCAAAAACGCTGATAAACTCAATTTATTTGAGTTGTCTTAACATAGAAAAACTAAGTAAGCTGGAAGTTTTACTTCTTAGTGCGGAAGGATGAAAGATGTGTGTCACTACCGTCCTCCTCCCTCGCGGATCAGTCCACATGTTCATGGTGCCAGCATTTGTTATGGAATATGTTTAGCAAACCTGGAGAAGCGTCAGCTCAAGATATTATTGTTGTCATTGCTGTGGATCTTTACGTGATACACTGACTTGGTGAGTAAATGTTTACTCTTATTCAAACTGATTTTGTGGCTTCTCTTAGTTTAGCACCAGGTTTATAGTCTTGCTAGCTAGTTAGTGTTAGCCTAGCGTTGCTGCTGCCGCCGGTGTTCCAGATCTACTGGCGTTTAGATCAACTGGCGTTGGTCGAACAGATGTGTGGCAGTCTTGCGTTTCAGGAGCTGCTACCGACAAACCAGCAAAAAAACGCCAAATGTGTCACCTGTGACACTTGTGAGGTTATCTCAAACACACTCCGTCAGTCTTGATGCTGTTGAACAACAAAATGTTTAAAAATGTGGCGAGTTTACCTGCGTGATATCCTCACGCGCGACGCGATCGCGAAAACAGCAAACAATTAACACCACGCCGATGTTGTTCACGGGACAGCAAGAGTAAACGATCGGGAGACTCTTGTCGTCGTTATCGTTCCCCTCGCACGTTTTATTTCTCCCGTTTCAGCGTTTTTGCTCCACAAGTACAGCGAGCAGTTTACTTTGTGCACTAACATGGACTCGAGTCAACCAGCGCCACCTCTGGCCAAGTGCCACAGCCTACAGCCAGATCAACCTGTGACACACATCTGCAGCACGTCTGAATTCGTTTCATGCACATTTGTACCTTTCAATTGTGTCTGTTTGTGCGTCATGCAAATAAACCTTTGAAAAGAATGAAATGATATCATATATTCCTTATTGGTACGGTGGCCCTGAGAGGCCAAACGGACTGCAACTTCAGAAAACACATGCAAAAAGAAAAATGCTGCAAAAAGGAAAACGCTGCAAAAAGAAAGACGCTGCACTGCAACTTCAAGAAAAACGCTGCACTGCAAAAAGAAAAACGCTGCAAAAAGAAAAGCGCTGCAAAAGCACACAAAGCACAACGGAAATAGGAAAAAAGATAACGGAAATGTTCCTGGGGAGACAATAACCCGACGGACCAGTTGCACGAACCAAAACATGCTAACCAGTGCGCTCGGACTGGGACACACTTCAAAGAAGTGGAGGAGAGGTAAATGTGTTGTAATCTCATGATTCTAATAATACTACAGATAAATAGGTGGTATTCAGAATACAGTTTTTTTGTTGAAATAAATAGATTACACATCATTATTTTCCTATTTCGTATGTTAGGCTATGCCCTCTCTATTTTTTGTTAATTCCACTCTGGTGGAAACCCAAACAAAACAAGCATTAAAAGGCTCTAATGCCTGTGTCTCAGTTTCGCACCCCATGCCACCTCTACTTGCGGCAGTATAATGTTTTCAAAATATTTTCAATAATTATTGTTCAAAAAATTATTTAATATGAAGGCAATAGGCAGAGTATTACAGGCATAGCGATAAAGGATGTGCCCTCATGTAGTCCGTGCTGCAGGGAGAATGGACTGCCATACACGTGAAGTTTCTGTGAGCCAGGGAGTGAGGAAAAGGAAAGTGGAAAAGTATGAGTTCTCACCTAGCAGAAAAGGGAGATGGAAGCATGTAAATATAATAATAACCACTGCAGCAAAAACAGTGCCTGTATCTATTTTTTTCACATTTTTTTCCATGGTCAAAATTACTTTATTATAATGAATCGTCTTTATCTTTAGCTGCAGATGAAAATGAATATTTCTACGTTGGAAGAATGATTGCAGTTTCCATTGTTCATGGTGGTCCAGGGCCATGTTGTTTATCTCCAAACTTCTTTATGTACCTTGTTGGAAAAGACAAGACATTCGAGGCACCAATTGATGATATACCAGATGAAGAAATCAAGAAGGCTCTACTAGAGGTAAATTTATGATGTTATGATTATGACAAACACCAATAAATGCAAATTTTTAGTTTTAGTTATCCACTTAACATAATCTTGGTAACTAACTGATGCCTGAAATGATTACGGATTGTGTAATCCAAGACTGTTACATCGCACATTAATAGACAGCATGCGAAGGATGTCACTTGTGCATGTGTATGTGTGTGTAATATATATTTTTCTCTTTAGATAAAGAATGCAACATCTCTAAGTGAGCTCCGAGTAATCTCAGAAAAACACTCAAGCATGCTCCAGACAGCAGGATGCTGTCGATTCATGAGGACACTGGAGGATAAGAAGAAGGTAGTAGCGGATTACATTCAATGGTACTTCATCTACCGAAACCATCTTTCCATCCAAAGGTATAGAATTCAGACTATTATGTGCCCATTTAACGAAATCTTTTCAGAAGAATAAATTGTTACTTTTTTTTATTCCTGTGAAATTTAAAGGATGGAAAAAACATATTCTAAATGCAAGACCTTTTTCAGGAGGACTTTTTTTTTGTAGCAGGATGAGTGTCTTAGCTAGATAAGAATGTTGGTTACTTTCTTAACACAGTAGTTTCCGATGTGAAGTTTTGCTTTCTTGCACAAATAACATTAAACATTTTATTAAAAATTAGACTGTTTTCTAGTTTCAGAAAGGGTCTAGCAACACTGGATTTTCTAAACGCCCTGGAACAGCATCCTTCACTCTTCTTCTCATTCATGTGCTACACTGAGACCAGGCTGACAGCTGATCTTCTTGAGAACATCTTCCATGTGCAATTTGGTCCACCTGGCAGCTCTAGGCGTCAAGAGGAGACAAGAGTACTAAGCTACTGGCAAGACTATCTGCTTTCTGTAGAAGGTATTAAATTTGGTTGAAAATGTTGAAATGAGTACATTTATGTCAGCAAAGTGTAATGGCCCCTTTTTCCTGTTTATTATCATTAGAAATAACTTTTATTCTCTTTACATTTTCAGAGAGAAATGGAAGTCTGTCTCTTGAAGACATCCTTATGTTTGCAACTGGACTGGGAGAAATTCCTCCTGCAGCAATTCAGCCAAAGCCACAACTTCTTTTCCAGACCACTTCACGCTTCCCTGTAGCAGATGTCTGTGCAAATACTATCAAAATCCCAGTGTTACACAGTTATGAGGACTTCCAAGAAGCCATGGATTATGGCATCCAGAACTCTCCTGGGTTTGGGCTTCCCTAAGGTCCAAGTCCTTTTGCTTTTAAGCCACATTTATGGTTTTAGCAAACATTTGAAGTTTGTGATTTTAAAATCTGAAAATTTTGTTTCTAATAATTTCTGTAAATCACATAAAGTTTAATGCATCGCAGAAAGTTCAATCAGGTTTTGGAATTTCAAAAGCATAGTATCATAGTGGGGCAATTGAACAAGTTAGACATATTTCACTGTGTTAAGAAATTGCCAATGTAACAAAATAAAACATTTCTGAAGTATTCTAATGTACTGAGACACGCTAGTATAATAACACAGGGAAAAAAATCTGATAAATTCAGTTAAAAGGCTTTATTTAATCAAACACTTCTGTGTTTGATTACATTTTTTTGTAAGATATGCAAGTTGTTCTTGGAGTTAGAAAAAGAAAAACCCACATAAATACAGGTCTCGCTGAATGCTTTTGTAAACCTTTGTTTGTAAAACAGATCTCCAAATTAATCAATGTGTTTGTTACAACACCTAATTAAAAGGAACAAGTTATTTTGTACAGTATGGTCTTTTGATTTCTTCAGGTAGAAAGCGTACACACTGAAAAGTTGACGGTAGTGAAACTATTTATATAAAAACTATGGTACTATTTTTTTCAATACTCATTAAAGTTGGTTTGTGAGAATTAGTGTCAGTGGTAATTGTACTCACATCTAGCAGATGATTTTACATTGACTTCTAAAGTCCAGTCATATTTTTGAGTGTTATATAATTTTCAACTGCAGTAGTCCAGTTGACTGGTCGAGGGAGCTCACTCTGTCTTTCCAAGTTTGTGAAATGAACCTGGAGATTGTCGTCCCCACATAGACTGTACTGAGCAGGTAGAATGTCATCAAACTGGTGCAGGATTTCTTGAGGCACTTGGAATCCACACTCTCTTCCACCATACCTTAGGTCAGTCAGAAAAATGAACAAATTCAGTCACTTCTCCAGGTACTATCTTTCAAGGTTACAGCAAAAGCGCAAAGTCAATCTTATAATTAAAAGTCAGTTCTGGAAATTGTGATTTTAAAGAATCTTAATTATGCATATATCTACATTTGTCATTTTTAGCCAAGATGTGATCCAAAGTTAAAATATGATTGTCTAACATTTTTTTTTTTTGGAAAAAAATATAAAAATAAAACGTAAGTGCATGAAGTCAGAGAACAGAACTAATGGCAAAACACAAGTGGCAGCTTTAATTTCTATTCAGCAAAAAGGTGAAAACAACAAAACACACTATTCAATTGCTAAAGTGTGTGTAATACCTGCTATGAGTAACAGTTAGGGCAAATTGTTAAACCTAAATGACATACTGCTTACTTAACTCAAGTGGTTAGGTCAAGAAAGAAAAGAGTGCACATAAGGGATGGACTGTTCCTGAACCATTTTATAAATGAACAAAAGGTTTAATAACAGCAAGCTGGACAGGTATCCTGCACATACAATACACTATACTGAGGAAGAAAAATTTTAGTAAAACTATGAAATAAAATCCATGGACTAAATACATACCTATGAGGCAGGTGATACATGGCTTCTGGTTTACCAGATGGACAACAAGATTGGCGCACAGGTCGGATGGTGTGAGTGTTCCAGAGATCTCTGTACTCGTCAAGCTCTTTTTGCAAGACATTGAGGAAGACATATCGTAGAAGGCATTTATGTTCATGACTGCCGTTGAAAAGATGCCTCTCCCTCAGGTCACTGAAGAGTTCAATCCAGAACTGAGTTCTAATGGTGGAATGACAAGGCATATAAAATTTAATAACACAAGTGATTCAATGTAATTGTCCTCTTTAAACAAAAGTCGTAATCTTAAGAATATTGAAATGTGCGCAATTTCGTTCAAAGAAAAGCTTATTCACATGTTTTGAAGTGTTTCATCAATGCACTGCAGGAAAACAAAAGCAACTTCACACAAATAACAAAATTTAACAAAATGATTAATCCTTCTGTTATTCCTGCATTTGGCGGTTGAACTTAAGAAAAGTTGTAATATACAGATCTGTCCATATAAATGTACTATTTTGTTTCTACATGAACACTGAAGCTGTTATCACTTGTTAGATACCACACAGAAATCCAAAAACTAGTGAAAACATCAGTATTTTTTTTTTGGCACACAAAGTCGAAGAAATGTCTGAAACGAATGACCTCCTCTAACAAATTTCTGTCATGTTGGATCAATGTTCTTATATTACTCATATTACAGTTCTCAAATTTGAAGAATCCCTTGTTCTTTTATTTATATGACTCCCTACAGGTAAACTATTTGATCTAGATGTTAGTTTGGTACTACGTAGGCACACAAATTTGAATAAATTTTACTCAATTTTAAATACATCAATCTTTACTGATGCCATTGCCTCTAGGATTTATAAAAATTTATTAAAATGTTGAATGTCAGTTTGTTTGTTGTTTTTTATAGTTCCTTTTTAGGACTTTGTGGAATGTCTGAGTAGGATTTTCCTTTTGAGTGTGTTGTTTTAATACAAACAAATGTCACTGGTATACCAAACCATTTATTATATTTTTTGAAGCAGTTGTGCATCACATGAGAAAAATGTGTAGGTGACTATGTTTTTCTTTGTTTGTTTGTGACTGTAATTTAATATTTGAGTATAAAGCCCCACCCACAAAAAAAAAAGTATATCGCTGACCACGAAACACCTTCAGAACCATTCAATTTTAGTTTCAGAATATATTTTAAAAGCCATGTACCTTTGCTTTCTGAACGAAGACCACCAACTTTCAATCCGTTGATTTGTAGTTGAGGTACCATACATATGACTGTGGGCTCCTGCAAGTTCATCTCCATGGTCTGATCTTAAAGCACAGTGAATGGCTGCCATTGTGCCATTTTCTGTGCCACAGTCTGTACGAAGGCATGCTGGAAGTTGACCAAACCGTGACAAGCACTCCATATAATATTTTGCAATGATACCTGGGTCATTATTTGAGCTGCCACAGCTGAGCCACATAACTTTCCTTGAAAATCCATCGACACATGCACTAATAGCAACACCAAAGGGCTTCAGCTTATCATAACCATCCACATGCCACACTTGATTTAGTCCTTCTGAAAAATATCCTCTTCGAACAAACCTGCGTTTACAGCGACGCTTAACACCATATGGATCTAGTCTTGAGAGTATGTGCATTACATCATTTCTTTTAACTTTCAGATTATACTTTTGTCGCAGTGTCTGACACATGGATCTGTAACCCAGAAGCTGACCTGAGCCTCTCAGTTCTTGTGTAACAGTGGAAATGTCAATGTCAGTGGGAGTAAAGTCAGTCCTTCTAGTCATTCCAGCATCTTTTAGCCTCCTCTTTAATGTTCTCAGACTCATACAAATATTATGCTTGTTTTCAAGAAAATCCAGGATCACTTCATATGTATGGCCCTCAGAGAAATACTTAGTGATGATGTCTGTGACTGAGACTGGGCCTAATGTTGAAGAGAAAACATGAAAAGATAATTACGACCGCAGGAATCCACAAATGCACTTAATAAGTGTTTTTTTTTAAAAAAATACCACATCTGAAACAAGTCTCAATAAACATGACTCAAGTATTTAATCTTCTTGATGTGTGCTTAAATAAAGGCCAGCAAAAGCTCAAAGAACATGGACCAGGATTCAGGACTTATCACTCTCATTAAGACCTCTATGCTGACAACTCAAAATGAGCAAAATTAGAGAAGTTAGAAGAATTTCGTCACTGTGTACATATGCCCTATTAAGTCATAAACTAGTTTTTAAAATTATGCTGTAGAACCGGTGGCAGGCTTAAACCAGAATACAGTTCTTAGTACCTAGCAGTTCATGCCTTTGCGTTTTTGGAATTCTGATTTATCTTGGCATACAGAGTCTTTATCAATACAAAAACCTTAGAATAAGGAAATGAATATAGTACTTTGGAATGGCATATGAATAATAATCCCCCCCCCCCCCAAAAAAAAAAGTTTAACATTCACTACTGAAGCTACTGTGGTGTATATAAGTCATTATGAAGCAATTAAAAGGTGAGCAATAAATACTAGAACTTAGGAAAGTGAAGTGCTTACCATTCTCTATAAAAGGTGCTAAAACTTGAATGTTAGTTCCACAGGACCCACAAAAAACTCCAATTTGCCCCACTAGCTGGATTCCACAATATGGACAATACATTGCCTGATGAAGACACAATGCCAAATTAAAACCTGAACACATTAACTGCAATATTCCTTAATGACTTTGACTTATTAGTATTTGTTCTCGAGTTTAAAAAAGCTTCATTTCTAAGGCTACATTAAACATTATCTTTGTTAGAATTATCTTTGAATGTATATTCCAGATATCTGTAGTATTATTAGAATCATGAGATTACAACACATTTACCTCTCCTCCACTTCTTTGAAGTGTGTCCCAGTCCTAGCGCACTGGTTAGCATGTTTTGGTTCGTGCAACTGGTCCGTCGGGTTATTGTCTCCCCAGGAACATTTCCGTTGTCTTTTTTCCTATTTCCGTTGTGCTTTGTGTGCTTTTGCAGCGCTTTTCTTTTTGCAGCGTCTTTCATTTTGTAGCATTTTTCTTTTTGCAGTGCAGCGTTTTTCTTTTTGCAGCGTTTTCCTTTTTGCAAGTGTTTTCTGAAGTTGCAGTCCGTTTGGCCTCTCAGGGCCACCGTATATTGGCCTACATTTGTACAAAATTCCAAATTATATACACAAAGTCATAGAAATCACCACTCCAATTGGTCATCATGATTTTAATATTCTCTTTTCCCATAACAATGAAATACACCTTGGACAAATATGACACATCAATATTTCATTAGTGTTGTCACATCACATCCTGTAAGCATCGTCTGCCTGTGTCTTTTCCCTGGAAATTAATATTTCCAGCCAATATAGGCAATCCATCAACATGGCTGGAGAGTTGGTAGTTATATACAGTCTGTATAAGTGTGGTTAATCTAATGAACATTTGTAAGGAGACGGCAGTTACTGTGAATTCACAGCAGTTACACAGTGATTAGTAATAAACAGAGCCAGTGAGAGTGAGTGGATTTAAGAAAGTCAGTGACTCAGGTGTGTCACTTGGTTTGTCATCTGTTTGTGAGACTGGAGGAGACGCAGAAATCTTTTGTTTTAAATCTTAGTTAGGAAGGTTCCTGTTTGAAAACAAGCACTTTTTGTGAGAAATGCAAGAAGTACATCTGCAGAAAGCACACAGTTACATTCTGTCCATCATGTGGACAAAATAGAAAATGTTGAGCATTGAAAAACTGAGAACGTTGGGCAAGTTCAAAAGAAATGTGTTTGTAAGAACGAAAAACCAAATTGTTCCTAAAATAGTTATGGAAAGTCTAACTGTTGTATGTCTGTGTTCTACATGTTTATCTAATCGAAAATAAAGGTGCTATTGTTTTATTGCAGTTTTTTGACAATTCTGAGTGGATTTACACAGTACGGGTCAAAATGACCCGCAACAAAATCAATGTCATTTTTTTGTTCTTCAACATAATACAAGGGTTCATTTCCAAAACTTGCATATGATCTTCAATTTGTAGCAGATCCACTATCACACAGCAGCTGGAGCAGTCTCCAATGGAGGTCAGTCCACTGCTGCCACCTGTGGCCAAGTACCATAGCCTACTACTAGATTAACTTGTGACACATCTGCACCTGCTGCTATGATGACATTGAGTAGAGGCTGAGTGGCTGCACTTACCCCTGGTACATCCAAATCTACCCACAAATATGTTGAAAGATGCAATCCCAGCAATGTGGATTGTCAACACTAAAAACAATCAGTAAGCAAAGACAACAGGGATCACTTTTTTCTGTTTATTTAGCACCCACAACATTTGTAGTCGCCTTCTGCACAGGGGAAGTCCCCACACACTGTGTGGTACCACTTTCCACAGAAGGTGCATTCAGTCTGCAAGATTGAATGAGATTGTCAGAGTCATTATCTGACTGTTTATTACTGATCACCTGCTGTACATTCACAGTAACTGCCATCTCCTTACAAATGTTCGTTAGATTAACCACACTTATACAGACTGTATATAACAACCAACTCTAAAATGTTTGTTCGCAGAGAAAAGACACAGGCAGACTACACTAACGACATGTGATGTTACAACACTAGTGAAATATTAGTGTCATTTCATTCATTTCAAAGGTTTATTTGCATGACGCACAAACAGACACAATTGAAAGGTACAAATGTGTTGTTTGTGAAATTTTCTGTTGATTTTTTTTTAAATAAAAAAAGTGAGCCCAGACAAAATTCTTCGGGAGGTGCAGCCGCTGGGGGTGGGGTGTATTTTCAATCCATAGCCCTAACTAACTAACTATATCTCCAAAAGTTGATTCTGTTCATCTGGACGTAGCGTTTTGTGGGAGAAACGTTTCGTCACTCATCCAAGTGACTTCTTCAGTCTCAGCTGACTGCAGGTTTCCCCAAATCTTACTATATATATATATATCTAACTATATGCATCATGTTTAACCTGAGTAGCAAAAGTCCGCAGGGGGGTTGAAAACGATACGCCAGCAGTTACCTGTGCTTGCAGAAGCCTTGACCTCCCGGTCAGCTATCGCGCTGGTGGATAACAGAGCTCTCCGAAAATGTGGGAGCACTTTTGCAAATATGTGATATTTTGATGAATTAAGTAGATATTCTTAAATATATATCTTAAAAGGTTATTTTGTGACCCAGAAAGGGTAGTCTGGGGAAAAGGAGGATCGCATTTGTAGGGATGGGTATCATTTAGGTTTTATCCGATACCAGTACCAAGTACCAAGGGCCGGTCAATATGGAGAACACAAAATTGGTCCAAAAACCTCTCATGTTCAGCTGTTTTTTGTAAAAAGATAACAATGTTAGCCTTTTCTGCAGCTATAGGGGATTTATGGTATCACTCTTGGCTGGAAGCAGTGCTTAATCAATGGAAAAAACACAAACTTTGTCCAAAAACCTCTCATGTTTAACTGTTTTCCACTTTTTCTTTGGTCATTTTAACCTTTTGGCCAGGGTGAAGGGAGTATCTGCCATCAAACAAGAAGACAGCCGCATGTAACTACGACAGTGTTTGCTAGTTCACCTTACATGCATTAATTTAATAACGTGGTTAGCTTACACACGAACAACATTAAGCTACTCACGCAGAGAAGAATGGCTGCTGCTGCCATCATCATCCGTCATCATTTCTGCTACACTGGCAGGACTCTACTCTCTGGGTTTTTGGGGGGATGCTGCTAACTCCGGGTCTGATAACAGGCAACCCACCCGCAGTAGATGTGCTCGGTGTGAGGTCTCGCAGCAAGCTATAAAATACGGCGCATTTCTCGGCTTTTAACAAAATGCTATATGTCGCCAGGTGTTTCCTCAGATTTGAGAAGTTACCTCCTTTGCACAGTATCACCTTAAAGCACTTGTTGCAGGCTGCTGAGTTTGCATCTTTTGCTGTGAAGTACAGCCAGACTTTGACCGCTTCGCCTTGGGCATTTTTAATCTGTAGCTCTGCTCTAAAAGAACGTACGTACCTGGGCCCGCCTACTATCCTCGGAAAGGTAAAATGATTGGCTAGAATCCAAAGTGTATGAAATCTCAGGAAAAAAAAGCACCGAAATAAAGCACCGAAATGTGCGCTGATTTTCGGTCTGGTTACTACCGTTTATGTCAGAACCGGTGCCATCATGGCATGTCACATATTTGCAAAAATGCTCCGACATTTCCGGAGACGTCCATTTTTTCATGCTTTGTGGCAGCTTTTGAACATCTGTGGCATCTATATCTAATGTCAAATCTAGACTTTATTTAACAACATAAGCAAACTATATGTTACAATGATTGCACAGCCATTAAGGATCAAATCAGTTTCATTTTTTTCTGTTTTTTCTCCCTCTGCTTGCTTCTTACTGTCTTTGAGGCTCAGGACCAGCACTCCTGCTATTGGACAGAAAGACATCAACTCAGTGGTAAGTATTATGGTTTTCCAATATATTAGCAATTTTCAGTGACATTTATATTAATCAGGCTGAACTTAATCATACTTTAGATCAGCCTGTTTCACTTATTGTTTTATTTGTGCTTTGGTTTGGGGAAGTTGTTTCTTCACTGATCTTTTCCTGTCTTCTGTTATTAGATTTGAGATATGACTGCACTATGCTGTTGCTGTTGACTCCAGTTAATTCTACAAGACATGCTGTGTAAGTACACAAACAACAACAGTTTGGTCTGCATTTCTTGAAAGATCACATCCCCCAAACTTAATTTAGAGGGTCTACACTGTATTTAGTGAAGTCTGCAAGTTTTCTAACAGCAAAATTTGTTTTGTGCCCAAATCATTTTGCACATCATTAGAATGAAAGTTATTGGCCATGTTTGCATAGCCCTTTTTAAAATGATGCTTTCATGACATTATTATATGTTAGGTGGTGGTCAGGGCTATCCAGACTAGGGATGGGTATCGAAAACCGGTTCTTGTTAAGAACCGGTTCCCACTGTTTCAATTCCTTCATTTCATTTCATTTCATTCATTTCATTTATTTATTCATTTTCAGGCACAACAAATACCTATATTGAACATAAAATACACAAAACAAAAAACAAAACTTGCCTGAAAAAGGAGTGGGACGAAGAAAACCCCTATACTCACTCATCAACGAAAAAAAATAATAAACTTCCCGCAGCTACGCCCATCATTGCATACAGACCCATCAACAGCCCCGGGCAGATACAAGCATCTAAGCGGCAGCTCGCAACCAACAATTAGAGCCTTCATAACTGAATACAGAATATATAAATTATAAATTGCATTACCACAGGTAACAGGCAGTAATAACTACAAGTAACAAACACACATACATATACATACATATATATCTACACACACAAGTACATATATGTACATACATACGCACACTTTATTTTATTTTTTTTTATTTTGGAATCCATACCAGCAATGGTAAGAGGACAGACATTACAGAGCACACTAAAACCCATCATTGAGTATACTGTGACCAGACCAACTGTTTGTAGAGAAATTTAAATCTATGAATATTTTTGCATTGTTTCAATTGTAAACTCAGACTGTTCCAGATTTTCACACCACATACAGACACACAAAAGCCTTTACGGGTTGTTTGAGTTCTGGGTAATTTGAATTCTCCAAAGCCTCTCACATTATAAACCTTTTCTCGAATTTCAAATCTAGTTTGTAAATTTGCCGGTAAAAGTTTAGTAAAAGCTTTATACAAAATTATGGATGTATTGTAATTAACCAGATCCTGGAATTTAAGTAACTTTGCCTGAAGAAAGAATTTGTGAGTATGATCTAGATAACCAGCCTTGTGAATAATACGCAGTGCTTGTTTCTGTACTGTGACTAATGGATTAGTTGTATTTTTATATGTATTTCCCCACACTTCCACACAATATGTAAGATATGGAAGAACCAGGGTACAGTACAGAGTACGAAGTGCATCTTTATCAAGGAATTGTTTCACTTTGTTCAAAACTGCGAGGCTTCTGGAAATTTTGGTTTTTATGTGTCTGACGTGGGGTTTCCATGAAATTTTGTTATCAATTATAACTCCCAAAAATTTGTTTTCACTCACATTATCAATTGGTACACCTTCAATGATAATTGGTAATTCTATATTATATTTTAAATTACCAAAAAACATTGCTTTAGTTTTATTTATATTTAATGATAATTTATTTATGTCCATCCATTTTTTTATTAATTTTAGCTCCCTGTTTACAGTCATTACAAGATCAGTATAATCATCGCTACTGAAAAATATGTTGGTGTCATCTGCGAACAGTATGAGTTTAAGTACTTGAGAAACATCAAAAATATCATTTATGTATACATTGAAAAGTTTTGGTCCCAACACTGACCCTTGGGGAACACCACATGTAATACCAAGTTTCTCTGAATGGTAATGCCCTATGCTAACATATTGTTCCCGACCTGTTAGGTAACTTTTTAACCAGTTACCAGCTTTCCCTCGAATACCATATCTTTCCAATTTATCCAGTAAAATTGAGTGATTGATTGTGTCGAAGGCCTTTTTGAGGTCAACAAAAATACCAACTGCATATTTATTTTTATCCAGTGTATCAGTAATTTCTTCTACTGCCTCAATTATCGCCATTGAAGTGGTTCTTTGTGTTCTGAAACCATACTGACCAACATTTATTATTTGATGTTTTTCAAGGAATTTTTCTAATCTTGAATTAAAAAGTTTTTCTAGAATTTTTGAGAATTGAGGCAGTAGAGAAATAGGCCTATAATTGGTAAAACTGTGTTTGTCATTACTTTTATATAGTGGTATTACTTTCGCAATTTTCATTTTTTTTGGAAAACAACCGGACTGAAATGATAAATTACAGATATATGTTAAGGGACTAGCAATATTCAGAATAACCTGTTTAACTACAGACATATTTATGTCATGATAATCCATTGAAGACTTACTTTTACATTTTAATGTGATATTTATTACTTCTTGCTCATTTGTAGCTGAGAGGAACAGTGAAAAGGGATTTGATTTTATATTACTGATATTTTCATTTTTATGACACGGGATGTCCGCTGCTAGTTCAGGGCCAACATTTATGAAGAATTTATTGAACCCATCGACAATATTACTCATGTTGTGATTTTCACCATTTGCATCAGTAAAATATTCAGGATATGATGTTCCAGAAGATCCTTGTTTAATTAAGTTGTTTAACACATCCCAAGTTCCTTTTATATTGTTTTTATTTTCATATAATCTTCTTCTATAATAAAGTTGTTTGCTCATTCTTATAATATCAGTCAATTTATTTCTATATGCTTTATATCTTTGTTCCACTTCTTTTGTTTTTACTTTGATAAACTGTTTATACAGATTGTTTTTCTTTTTGCAAGCATTAATAATTCCTTTTGTGAGCCAAGGACTTTTTATCTTTTTTTTCTTTGTCATGTGTTCGTTTACAGGACAATGTTTATTGTACCACATAGTAAAAATATCTAGAAAATTATCATAAGCCTTGTCCACATCTGACTCTTCATACACCGAACTCCAATCTTGTTGTGCTAAATCGAAATTGAAGGCATGAATTGCTTCTTCATTTATTGTTCGCTTTGCTATCATGATCTTGGTATCTATTTTTTTTTTAAAATCACAGTCACACAAAGTAAAAACTGGTAAGTGGTCAGTTATATCACAGACAAGCAGGCCACTATTAATTTGGAAATCCATGACATTAGTAAAAATGTTGTCAATAATAGTGGCGCTATGTGAAGTTATTCTGCTTGGCTTTGTTATTGTTGGATATAGTGATAAGCTGTACATTGTGTCAGTAAAGTCATCAATGGCTTTTAACCTTGTTGGATTTAGCAAATCAATGTTAAAATCACCACAGATAAATAGTAATTTTTGGTTCACCGAAGCAAACGTTTTTTCTATCCATTCATTAAAAGTGTCAATACTTGAACTGGGTGTCCGATATATACAACTTATTATAACATTTCTCTTTTTTTCATTCATAATCTCAATAGTCAAACATTCCAAAATTCCATCAATAGTGTTACGACCCGTCTAGGGCCAGGCCATAACATGAGCGAGGCACTCGCTTCCCCCCCCCCCCCCCCCCCCCCCAAGACCCAAGCAGTCACACGCAACAAATCCGTTAGATGTGAAGTGATTTATTTACAAGGTGAATAAAGAGAACCAAAACGGGAGTGTCAACACTTCAGGGTGAGCCAAGGCCAAAACAATAAACAAAACAAACCTACACAAATCCCGCACCCCTGACCTCACCAAAATAAAGTCAAAATAAAGACAGAGTCTGACCTCCTTAACCAACTCAAAAACAGGAGAAAACGGGTGATCAAAATAAACGGCAGCTCACCCCTACCCACTCCACTTCCACAATTTTCGCACGTATACTGCAGCCAGCGGCTACCACAGGACTACTGCTGGGTGATGAGGAGAAATGCGAGGACCTCTCCCGCTGTAGCACTCCAGCCTCCTTTTATTGGGCGGGTCCTCCAGCTGGATCCAATCACGCCGGGGCAGTAAGTCCACGCACCAATCGGAACAGGGCCCTGGCAGAGCTGAATTAACATAGACAAAAACACAGCACCTGCACAAACAAACACACGGACATACAAGTTCGTAACACCCCCTTCCATAAGAATTAAACAATCCGTCTAGTGTTTAATCCTAGACTACAAAATTGCTCTCGACAGGGCGTCCGCGATGACATTCTCCGTCCCTTTCTTATGCCTGATCTGCAGGTTGAAGTCTTGCAAGAGAAGGGACCAACGCATAAGTCTCTGATTTGAGTTCTGCATCTGGGAGAGAAAAACCAATGGGTTATGGTCAGTGAACACTTGAACAGGGATAGAGCTGGATCCGATATACACCTCGAAATGCTGTAGGGCTAACAACAAGGCAAGGCCTTCCTTTTCAATGGTACTGTAGTTCATCTGATGTTTGTTGAATTTTTTTGAGAAGTAACAAATTGGGCGATCCACGCCGCAATGGTCTTCCTGCATAAGGACAGCTCCTGCACCAACCGCACTAGCGTCAACCTCGAGCTTGAAAGGGGACATGAAATTCGGGGCCGTAAGAACAGGGGAACTGCACAGTAATGCTTTCGCAGACTCGAAAGCAGTCTGACAAACAGGCGTCCACACAAAAGGCTTCATCGGACTGATCAAATCGGTGAGAGGAACGACGACAGTGGCAAAGTTATTACAAAACCCTCTATAATAACCACACATTCCCAGAGATCGGCGCAGCGCCCTTCTCGTTTGTGGGACTGGAAACTCAACGATCGCCTGTATTTTCGCGGTCACCGGCAGTATCTGTCCCTGACCCACCTGTTTTCCCAGATATGTGATGGTGGCTCTGCCAAATTCACATTTGGCTAGGTTCAACGTAAGCGAGGCCTCCTGAAAACGGCTGAAAACGAGAGAGAGTGTTTGTAAGTGGTCAGACCAGGTGGATGAGTAAATGACAACATCATCCAGGTAGGCATCGCAGTTATTCACGCCCGCCAGTACTTTGGCCATAAGGCGCTGGAAAGTAGCGGGTGCATTACGCAACCCAAACGGCATAACCGTATACTGGAGAAAATGGTCCGGTGTAACAAAAGCAGATATTTCAGAGGCTCGGGGAGTTAAAGGTACTTGCCAGTAACCTTTTAACAAATCAAGTTTGGTTACAAACGATGCCGATCCCACTCTATCAATACAATCCTCCATTCTAGGAAGAGGAAATGAATCAGGTTTGGTAACAGCGTTAACTTTCCTGTAATCATTACAAAACCGAGGAGTGTTGTCGGATTTTGGTACTAGCACACACAGCGAACTCCATGCGCTGGCGCTCGGAAAGGCTAAACCGTGTTCTAAGAGATAGTCAACTTCCTTCTGCATTATCGCCCTTTTCACTGGGTTCACTCGGTAAGCATGTTGCTTAATCGGTTTATGTCCTTCCACATCAATATCGTGGCACAGGACCGCAGTTTGACGAGGGTGATCAGAAAAAAGTGATAAGTTGTTTTCTATCAGATCAGTGATGTCAGCTCGAGCGGGTTCAGACAGGTGGACTAAATATGTGTCTAAATCATTTAAGATCTCCGAATTTTTCAACCGGCCGCTACCCAGCGCTTCACTTTTCTGGAGTAGCCCGTCATCAGAGGGTTCATAGGGAGAAACAGTACTAGCGGCGCACACTGGAGACGGCGCACCCGAAGGACTCCTCGAGTGAAACGATTTTAACAGATTAATATGACAAACCCTAGACTTTCTCCGGCGGTCTGGGGTCTGGATCACATAGTTGTTGTCACTGAGTTTTTGTTCCACCACATATGGGCCAGCGAACTGAGCTGATAAGCTGGACCCTACCACAGGCAACAACACCAACACTTTCTCTCCCGGCTGAAAACTTCTGCAAACAGCCTTTTTATCATAGCGAGTTTTCATTTTAGCTTGCGTATGTGACAGATTCTCTCGAGCTAACTGACATGCAAGGTGAAGCTTTTCCCGAAGTCCGCTAACATAATCCAGAACATTATGCTGAGTTTCAGAAGTTTCTGACAACCACCTCTCCTTCAGAAGGCGGAGGGGACCGCGGACCACGTGTCCAAACACCAGATCCATCGGACTGAATCCCAAGGATTCCTGAGTGGTTTCTCTGACTGCAAACAACAATAACGGCAGACCCTCATCCCATTCTCTATCCGACCCCGCGCAGAACTTGCGCAGCATAGCTTTGAGGGTTTGATGGAATCTCTCCAGAGCACCTTGACTTTCCGGGTGGTATGGACTGGATTTTACATGTTTTATGTGCAACTCCTCCACGACCTGTGCAAACATTTTTGAGGTGAAATTCGTTCCTTGGTCTGTTTGAACAACCTTTGGAAGCCCGAAAGTAGAGAAGAATTTAAGTAGTGCTTTTAGCACCGGTTTTGCTTTCAGCGTGCGTAGTGGAATTGCCTCTGGGTACCTTGTTGCTGAACACATTATTGTAAGTATGTATTGGTGTCCGGATTTGGTTTTTGGCAGGGGACCCACACAATCCAATATTACTTTTTCAAACGGCTCACCTATTACTGGAATAGGATGTAACGGAGCAGGTGGAATGGGTCTGTTAGGTTTCCCCGCCATCTGACATGTGGTACAGGTACGGCAATATGCCACCACATCAGCTTTCAACCCTGGCCAAAAGAAGTTGCGCAACACCCGATGATATGTTTTGTTCACCCCAAGATGTCCAGCCATGCTGGCATCATGCGCTAAGCTAAGCACCTGCCCTCGATGTGGCTTCGGCACCACCACCTGCGTAGCACCAGGCAAACCACACCGGTCAGGGGACCACCTCCTCATAAGAACTCCATCTCGCAAAAAATAAGAAGTGGGTGATTCACTTCCTGCACTCTTAGCTGCAGATAGAAAACAGGGAGCCAGTGATGAGTCATTCTGCTGAGCGGTTATCAATGCATCCCTATTCAATTTCTCATCCAGCTCTGGCATCAGTTTCATCACATCGCTTTTTGTTCTGTCACTCTCACGGCTGGGAGATATTCTCCCGTCTGGCGTAGCCATAAACGTGTCAGCAACATCCATAACGTCATCAAATTTGCGTGACTGCGCACGAGTGATTGCACAAACAGGAAACACATTTGACAAAGGGGCGGCAACCTCAGTGACAGAAGAAATAGGCATTTCCACCACTTCAGGCGGTGGGAAAACTGTCCCACCAGCCAAGTCATTTCCTAAAATAAACGAAACCCCTTTAATCGGCAACTGGGAACTCACCGCAACTTTGACATGCCCCGTTTTCACGGGCGAATGTAAATGGACTTTGTGTAACGGCGCCCGAAGAACGCTCATCTTAATTCCCCAAACCAACACATCCGAATCACAAGCAGTTTTATCTGACAATGGTAGTACACTATCCAACATAAACGACTGATGTGCACCTGTGTCCCGAAGAATAGTAACAGGCACTTTGTCCCCCTCTTCTCCCGTCACAGAAACAAAGCCTTTCGTGATGAACGGTTTAAAACGTGGCTCTATTTCTGCATCCACATGGTGCAAATCACGGGTGAGAGTGGAATGCGATTTAGGCAAAGGGACAACTTTGATGAGACCTACGCCCGCTGGGTTTTTAGAGCCTTTGCGATGCTCTTTCCTCCGGAGCGCAGGACAGACAGCGATTAGATGTCCGGGTCCGCGACAATAAAAACAGTCGCGATTAACACCATCCTCCTGTCTATCTTTCAGTCCTATCTTTGGTGACTTTATCTTCCTTTCCTGTCCCACCCTAATATTCTGTGAGACAGCGGCTGAAAATATAGTTTTGTGGGTGAGAGTAAACTCATCAGCCATCACTGCCGCTTTAGCAAGTGAGGGCACCTTTTGCTCATTCAGATAAATGACTACTTGGTCCGGCAAACATTTTTTGAATTCCTCTAACAAAAGAAGCTCTTTCAGCCCCTCGAAATCCTGTGCTTTACTGGCCTGCAACCATCGTTCAAACAGGCGACTTTTTTCACGGGCAAACTCCACAAATGTCTGATTGGCGGTTTTTTCACACTTCCTAAATTTTTGACGGTAGGCTTCTGGGACGAGCTCATATGCCTGCAACACAGTCTTCTTCATGACGTCATAATCCAGGCTATCTTCAATTGATAAACTGGTACACACCTCCTGGGCTTTGCCAACCAATTTGCATTGTAACAGCAGCGGCCAAAATTCCTTCGGCCAACTTAACGCGGCCGCTATACGCTCAAAAGCGTTAAAATAGGAATCCACTTCGGCCTCACGAAACGGGGGAACCAGTTTAACGTGTTTGGTGATGTCAAAACCTGTCGGGACCGCGGTGGACGTACTAGGATGACTAGAGGCAGATGTGGAGGGCTTTCGCTCCAGCTCCAAAGCTCTGACACGGAGGTGCATTGCTTGTACCTCAAGCTCTTTAGCACGGGCTTCCACCTCCCTAATACGGAGGGTCAAACGGAGATCTTCCGTAGACCGCCCCGCCAGGGGTTCCCCGGCCGTACCAGACTCAGCTGCTTCAGGCTTCGCCCCAGCAGCATCAGGGTCCGCCTCGGCTGTGTCAGAGCCCGCCTCAGCCGCATCAGAGTCCGCCTCGGCTGGTAGCACGTTAACAGGCCCTTTGGCATCCGACCCCGGCTCAGCCTCCGGAGCCACCTTCACACCCCCGCCATCAGGCTGCTCTACAGCTGCCTGCGGGGCAGGAAGAACGCCTCGCTCCACCAACTCTGCACACAAAGCGTCCCTAACCACCGCTTTGCGGGCACCATAGGACACTTGAACATCATAACAACTAGCAATGATAAGCAAATCCGCTTTCCTGCACTTCACAATTCTATCCCACGAAGGCGAAGTAACAAAATCATCCAAAGAAAACTCCATAATTCCACACACCTACCACCCCCACACCCAAGAAAACCGCCAACAGACCAAACACACGCAAAAAAACCACAGAAAAAGGCAGAGGACGAGCCCCCAATTCATGTTACGACCCGTCTAGGGCCAGGCCATAACATGAGCGAGGCACTCGCTTCCCCCCCCCCCCCCCAAGACCCAAGCAGTCACACGCAACAAATCCGTTAGATGTGAAGTGATTTATTTACAAGGTGAATAAAGAGAACCAAAACGGGAGTGTCAACACTTCAGGGTGAGCCAAGGCCAAAACAATAAACAAAACAAACCTACACAAATCCCGCACCCCTGACCTCACCAAAATAAAGTCAAAATAAAGACAGAGTCTGACCTCCTTAACCAACTCAAAAACAGGAGAAAACGGGTGATCAAAATAAACGGCAGCTCACCCCTACCCACTCCACTTCCACAATTTTCGCACGTATACTGCAGCCAGCGGCTACCACAGGACTACTGCTGGGTGATGAGGAGAAATGCGAGGACCTCTCCCGCTGTAGCACTCCAGCCTCCTTTTATTGGGCGGGTCCTCCAGCTGGATCCAATCACGCCGGGGCAGTAAGTCCACGCACCAATCGGAACAGGGCCCTGGCAGAGCTGAATTAACATAGACAAAAACACAGCACCTGCACAAACAAACACACGGACATACAAGTTCGTAACAATAGCCATAGACATAGTTGTTACAACATTATATTTTATAGAGTTATGAACATATATAGCAACCCCGCCGCCCGCCTTATTTAATCTATTCATGTATTTTAAATCATATCCATTCAAACAAAAATCTATTCCTTTATCGACATTGAACCAAGTTTCAGTGATGGCTATAACACTAAAGGGGCGAGAAAATTGTTGCAAATAGTCCTTAATGAAATCAAAATTAGAGTACATACTTCTGCTGTTAAAGTGAATTAATGAGAGCTTCCCGTCTAGGTTAATTTCTTTTTCATATTGTTCCTGAGTGAAATAATTACAATTTTTAACAAAAGAAGAGAGAAAGTTACTTTCAGAATCCATTTCTGGATCTATTATATTATGCTCCTTATATTCACAATCTAGATCAATTACTTTCTGTTGAAGAACTAATTTCAACGTGTCCATGTCATTTCCTGGTGTAATTGATACATTGGTGTCAGTTATACTTGTCCAGATCCTCCATGTTCCTCACTATCAGTACTTTTGCCTCTTCTGGTGTCCCGTTTAGCTTAATGAAAATCTTACAGTTTGTTACCCATGTATGTTGTATTTTACCGTTCTTCTTCAGTTGCCTTGCCTTCCTCGCGATGTCTGCGTTTTTTCGTGTCAGATGCTCATTAATGAAAACGTCCGTGCCTTTCAGTTTGCGTCCTTGTTTCAGCAGTGCGACCTTGTTCTTCCGATTGACAAATCTCATAATGATGGCCGGCAGTCTGTCACTCCTCCTGGGCAGTGAGTGACATGCTTCTATGTGCTCCAGGTCCATCTCTATCCCCTTGCTTTGGAGGAAGGACGCCACCTGTTGCTCTACCGAGCGGGTCTCCTCGTCGCTGGGCTCCCCGACGTTCCCGGCCACCGCGCGCTCGTACGCGCGCGCGGCTTGATTTTAATACCGCTGATGACCACGTCGTTCGTACGGGTGTACTGCTCCAGCTCATCCACCCGCCGCTCGAGATCCATGATCCGTCTGTCCTTCTCGGCATTTTGGAGGCGTAGCTGTTTTACCTCCTCCAGTAGCCCCAGAAGCAGCTCCTGCTGTGCCCTGACTGCGGCCACGTCTCCGCACAGCGCTCCGAGGGAGGTTTTAATGTCCTCAACCTCCTCTGGTGTTGGGCCTTTCTTGGGTGGCATACTGAAGCGAGAGCACAAGGCGGCCACCACGAGGGACCCGGAAGCGGAATTTCTGATGATGGCGCCTGGCTAGGCCTGCTGGCTGATGGTGGAGCCTGGCTGTGGCCTGCTGGCTGATGGTGGAGCCTGGCTGGGTCTGCTGGCTGTGGCCTGCTGGCTGATGGTGGAGCCTGGCTGTGGCCTACTGGCTGATGGTGGAGCCTGGCTGTGGCCTGCTGGCTGGAATTGTTTGCCATTTTTGCAAACGATTCCCTTATCGATTCCAGTCGCCCCGAATGACGTCACCACGTTGCGGAGCGTCATTTACCTGGCAGGAAACATGGTACCTAAGCGGCTCAAACGCTCAAAAGTTTGATTATACTTTACGAGAACGGATGACAACAGGGCATCTTGCAATACTTGCAAAGTAGATATATCATTTAAGGGAGGAAACACTATGAATATGCAAAAGCATTTGCTCACAAAACACACGATGACCTTAAATGAATGTCGTGTTTTTAATTCCGCTCCGGACTCATGAATCTCAACCCAGCAGCAGCGGTAACGTTTGCACGTCCTCTCCCGTTAATGCGGCAGGTAAATAATCAACTAACAGTGCATATTATGTTTGCGCGATCTGCCTTATTACAAAACCTGCCATTACTGTGCATTTAGGTGACCATGATGAGAGAGACAGACAGAGTCTGGCTGGCTCAGATGCTGGCAGTTCTCACTGCAGTCTACCGGTAGCGTCTCCTTTCAGGCCAGGATAGACGAATGTCACCGAGCAGTGACTACGTTTATGGTAAAAGGCTTGCACCCATTTGCCACAGCAGATGCCCCGATTTTCAGTAAGTGAATGTGTTTAATTGCAGGCAGGGACATTACTGGATATTCTTGTGTAATTGCTACTGAATAATTTATGTTATACTTTGTTATTGCTACAGAAGAATATTTATTTTATTATTTTACATTTACAATTTTTTTTCCTGGGGACCCTGTGACACCCCATTGAAGAGCCGTAGGCTGGATGTCTTAAGATCTCACTGCTGGGTTTGTAAGGCCATGTTACTCCTAAATTTCTATCTTGTTCAAAGAGAAGATATAAAACAAAGTTCTAAGCTAATCGACCTTAGTGTTCTCCTTTTTAAAAAAGAATCGATAAGAGAATCGATAAAGAATCGAATTGTTAAACAGAATCGAAAATGGAATCGGAATCGTGAAAATCTTATCAATACCCATCCCTAATCCAGACTGACAATTGGGACATTGAATGTCACCTCTCCGTTGGGGAGGGGGCCTGAGATTGTCTAAATTGGAGTCTGTTCTATACCAAATGCAGAAAAAAATGTTTTAAGAAAGCAATTAAGTTCATGTTCCAAAAAAATATGATTGTTTGCTTGCAGGACAACAGGAGAGATGAGTCCTCCGTCACAGATGGTGTGGTCAGTGAAGATGGTCGCCTGCAGGTTCAAGCTCATTCCATCTCCAACCCACATCCACTGCCACTGTGCTTAAGGGAAGTTAAAGACTTTCTTCTGCACTTACATTTGGATCACTTCGATCCATGACAGTCATTCAGGCACTAATGCCTGGACTGGAAACAAGCCATCCTTAAAATAATACAACATTCCAGCTCATGTGTTGGAATGAAAAACAAATGTGTTGTTTAAATCAGAGACTGCATTTGTGACAGAACAACAAATATATTTTATTTTGATCATATAAGTAATGTAAGTACAAAACAAACTTGAGGTAGGCCTAAACTTAATTACATCTGCGACTTTGTTTCATTGTAAGATTATAACAGTGAAGGCAATATAATTGTTTGTTGTTCAAGAGAACAGTGTCCAGTATGTTGGCTGTTATACTTTTTTGCATTTGAAAATAAAAGTTGGGCTGATTTTAACATCATTACAAAAAGTGTTGTTAATTATTTTTAATCATATTCATGGTACCACAAATTGATTTTAATTTAGTTGAACTTGAAATGTTTGTCCGTAGGTAAACAATTAGTATTGTACAGTCAGAAATATCAAGTTATTCTTAATACTGCAGACTTGCAATGTATAAGAGTTCCTAACAGTCATCTTAAGTAAGCTTTACTTAGTTTTTTGAGGCAACGAGTTTCCTTAGTTTTTTTGAGTTCTAGGAACTAATGAGGTTGTACACTGTACTCAAAATGAATAAGTTGCCCTAACTTGGTCATCTTAAGTAAACTTGATCCAATTTTTTTGAGTTCTGGGAACAAATGAACTTGTACAGAGTACTCAAAATAAATAAGTTGTCCTAATTTAGTCATTTTTAGCTAAGCTTTACTCAATTTTTTTGAGGCAACGAGTTTCCTTAGTTTTTTTTAGTTCTGGGAACTAATCAGATTTTACAGTGACAACAAGTAAACCTGCAGTCTGAGAGCGAAGTGCTCTAGATATCTAGTAGACCAGGCCAATGGTCAGCTTTAGTAAAACAGAAATAAAAAAAATCTACTAAAACAGAAAATGAAGGAGAGATTGAAAATGCGCAGGAATTTCTAACGTGAATAGCCAGACTGCACCAAGGATAATTGCGGAGAAATAAACACACAATAGCCTTGAGCCATTTTCTCACATGAACTCACTCCCGAGATAGAAAAACTTTTGCGATGGTCACTAATATAGAATGCACATCACATGTCAAACGCAATGCATCTTATTTGCTGTTTCTGATTCAACTGATTCAAAACCTAAATATAATTAAACTGAACTAGATTTAACTGATTTACTTAGAAATAACTCAAGAAGTAAAAGTTATCAGGCTATAGGCTCTAATCCTTAAGTGACATTCAGGTCCACACTCCTTGCCAGTTGGTGGCGGTAATGAACAACTTGCTGTTGTCCATAACCGTGACCCTGACAACCGCATTAAGTTAGTACTTAATGCGGCTCCACTTGCTTTGAAAGGCTTTACTTTAAACTGTACGGCATTGAAAAGTTGACTTTAATCTTACAGAGGTTGTGATGACTTTATGGCTAAATAATGTCAGTAATACACCCACAAATGGAATAATATGAAAACGTAGACAGGTTGTGAATGGTGACTGTTTTTCAGTGCTGAATATCACTAAAAATATGTGCACAAGGAGAAGATTAGGGCAGCAGAGACAGCTGGGAAACACTGCAGGAACAATTTGGACATGACGAGGCTTCATTCGACACGTCACTGCGTCAGTACCTGATTCAGTGGTTTATAAAAGGAATTGAATAATTGGCGGGATTTGTGCCGTGTTTAGGTGATGATTTTGTGCAAGAGATAGCGAACCAGTGTGCGACATAATTAGAGTCAAGGAGCCAGGAAGACAGGACCAGTTCAAATTAGTTCATCAGCAATTCTGCTCCCAGGTCCTTAATGTACATAAGAAATGCACTATACATATTGTTGGGAGAAAACTCTGCAAAAAACCCAGGAGGAATAAAGACACAATGAGACAAAGTTACTTTCTTTGCAAACGTGTACACGGGTGAGCTGCGAAGAACAACTCACACCATGCACAGTGGCTTGGCAATTTTTATAGGCACAGAGCACAGAGACAGTGAGAACAGGATAAGAAAATAATAAACAGATAAAATAAAACAACTCCATATATGGTGCTAGTCTCGTCAGCAGAGAGCTAGGAAAGATAAAACAATCTAAAACAGTATGTCCCAGAAACAATATGTCTTTGCTGGGAAAGTCTAAAAGACACTTCTAAACTAATCTAAACACAGACAAAGGGTATCTTTGCACATTTAAAAGAAGGTAAAGAAACATAGAATCATTTTTCCTCTAACACATATAGTTATAATGATAGACGTTATATAAACGTACCTGTCCGCTGGTGAATAGGGGTGGGGGAAAAGTTCGATACTGTGTAGTATCGTGATATTTTGTTTGCTAATAATGTATCGATACAGGGACAGCAGAAATCGATATTTTGTTGCAAAAAAAGTTTTTGTGAACTGGAACATGCTCTGACTTCAGAGCATGTTGATCAGCTCCTTTTTCAGAGCAAGAATCCTGACATTCCTTCACTGTCCAAATGTGTTTAACTTTTTTATGGCAGCAATAAACATGACAGTTTACTTATTTTCATTTAAGACATGTTTTATTTTAATTAAGTTTAAAACTTTTTTATTTAATGTAAAATTATATTTTGTTTTAATTTACTTTCAAATTCTTCAGTTGCTGAAGGGGCTGCATAGTTTTCACAAATTTCATAGTTCAGAATAGCTATAATTGTACCAGATGGTAAGTTGGACTAGACTGTAATACAAGCCGTTCAGTTTGTCAACAATAAAACTGACTGAAATGAGAGAAAGACTGAGTGTGAGACTTTGTTATTAGATTAAATGAATATTGATAAAGTTTACCTTTATGTACAGACTCTGAATATCGCAAAAATATTTTTAAAAATTGCAACAATATCGTATCATGCATTAAGTATTGTGATAATATCGTATCGTGGGATGTATGGTGATTCCCACCTCTACTGGTTAATTACATAATCAAGTTGAGGCAGGGACCTCACAACACAAGCATACTCCTAACCTTGCACTGTACATTATTTTTTTTTATATTGTGTAATTTTTTTGTGTAATTGTTTTTTATTAGTAAAAAACATTTAAGAAGTCACAAGCAAAAGGAGAACACACAAACAGGAAGCAGTTCATTTTAAGTTGTAGATTTAATAATGAACCCTTCATTTAGCCATCAGTACTGATTAGCCATCGATATCCATCTCGTCATCACTGTCTTTCTCTCCTATATCTATTTCCATTTCATCATCGCTGTCTCTGTGTCCAGGGGCATCAATGATGGTCACGTAGTACTTGCTGGCCTCGAACTTCCACAGAGCGATATCGATGGTGATACCACGCTCACACTCGGCCTTCAGTTTGTCCAGCACCCAGGCGTACTTGAAGGAGCCCTTACCCGTCGGGGGGGGGGGGGGGGGGGAGAAGAAATTGGTGAAATTTAAGTCAAACTGGATCACAGTCCAAATATCTACATGGGAAATTTCAATATGGATCCTAAGACACCAAATTTAAGTACACCAAGTGTTCAAATTAACAGGAGCCAAAAAAGGGACATTTAATCAATCTATTAGGTTTAATAGATTTTCCAAAATTATTAAAAAAAAATTCTAAATCATATTGTATGCAAGTCATATTCAGAGGTTTGAATATAAAACAAAGCCCGTGATCCAGCCTGTGGGCTTTGTTTTATACACAAACAAAGCCCACAGGCTGGATTGTTTTACGAATTTATTCTCTGTTCACTGGAGGCCTCAGACCGTCAGACAAAGTGCACATTCACCACCAGCCCTCTGCGCGCGTTAAGCCCCACCCCGCATGCGCACACGGCTGTTACACCCTCGTTCCGGGAAGTTGAGGTCAGAGGAAGGCATGCCAACGCCGCCATCATGGACTTTTTAACAGAAACTGTTTTCAAGATAAAATGGATAAAATGTATCTAAATCAGCTGGCAGATGTTCTCACCGACATCTTCAACATCTCTCTGAGCAGTGCCGTCGTTCCCACGTGCCTCAAGGCCAACACCATCGTCCCCGTGCCCAAGAAGTCTTCTGTGTCCTGTCTCAACGACTACCGTCCTGTTGCACTTACACCCACCATCATGAAGTGCTTCGAACGGCTCGTCATGAGACACATCAAGACCCTGCTGCCCCCCTCACTGGACCCACTGCAATTTGCATACCGCCATAACCGCTCAACGGACGACGCCATCTCCACTGCACTCCATCTTGCCTTGACACACTTGGACAAGAAGGACTCACACATCCAAATGCTGTACATAGATTTCAGCTCAGCATTCAACACGATCATCCCCCAACAACTGATCGGAAAGCTGAGCCTGTTGGGCCTGAACACCTCCCTCTGCAACTGGATCCTGGACTTTCTGACCGGAAGGCCTCAGTCAGTACGGATCGGGAACTGCACCTCCAGCACCACCACACTGAGCACTGGGGCCCCACAAGGCTGTGTGCTCAGTCCTCTGCTGTTCACACTGCTGACTCATGACTGTGTAGCAACACACAGTTCAAATCACATCATTAAGTTCGCTGATGACACGACCGTGGTGGGTCTCATTAGCAAGAACGATGAGTCAGCGTACAGAGAGGAAGTGCAGAGACTAACGGACTGGTGTAAAGACAACAACCTGTCTCTGAATGTTGACAAGACAAAAGAGATGGTTGTTGACTTTAGGAGGACACGAGGCGACCACTCACCGCTGAGCATCAACGGCTCCTCTGTGGAGATCGTCGACAGCACCAAATTCCTGGGCGTCCACCTGGAGAAGGACCTCGGCTGGTCCCTCAACACCAGCTCCCTGCACAAGAAAGCCCAACAGCGTCTCTTCTTTCTGAGAAGACTGAGAAAGGCTCGGCTTCCACCACCGATCCTGACCACCTTCTATAGAGGAACTATCGAGAGCATCCTGAGCGGCTGCATCACTGTCTGGTTTGGGAACTGTGCCATATCAGACAGCAAGACCCTACAGCGGATAGTGGGAACAGCAGAGAAGATCATCGGGGTCTCTCTCCCCTCTATTGAGGACATCTACACCACACGATGCATTCGCAAAGCCACCAGCATTGTGGCTGATCGGACACACCCCTCTCACACACTCTTCACACTCCTGCCATCTGGAAAAAGGTACCGAAGCATTCGGGCACACACATCCAGACTGTGCAACAGCTTTTTTCCACAAGCCATCCGTCTCCTCAGCAAAAAGGGACTGACTGATAAACACGCACACACACACATACACACACACTAACATTATCACTCAGCTTAACTCAACTACCTCAAAACATTGAGACTGGACTGACTAATCAACACAAGCGCAAACACACTGTCCTACACCACCAAACCATCGTACACACCAACCTGTAAATGCTCTTTTGCACAATATTATTACTGGACTTTTTGCACTAACTTCTGCACTTCCTAATTTTTGCTGCTACACTAAGGAATGTTTACTGTTCCTGCACTACCTCAACTCATCATCACAAAACCTTATTATGTTACGTTGTATTTTTTGTTGTTGTTTTTTTTGGTCGCACTGTCACTTGCTGCTCTTGTTTGCACATTTGCACGTGCACTTTGTTGTCTGCTGTCTGATAACAAAAAAAAAGTCATCCTTAGATAGTTAGATAGTTTTTTGTTAATTTATGAGAGAGATACTCCCATACAGCTTGTGACAAAATTTGATTCGATTTGATTGATGACCCTAGCCTTGACCTTTTGACCTCCCCCCTCCCCCTCCCCCCTTTCCCCTCCCCCACCGGAAGTGTGTAATTTGATCCCCTAAGCGTGACGAATTGCATCCGGAGAAGGGAGGGGGAAACCCCCCGGAAGTGTGTAATTTGATCCCTAAGCGCGCCACCTGTTGCGCCACCTGTTGTTGGAAAAAAAGTAAAAAAAAGTTTTTAGAGGGAGGGAGGGGTCTGCGGCGGGGAGGAGAATAAAAGCAGAGAGGAGGCCGTCACAATTTCTAGGCACAGACGCAAGATGGATCCTTTCATTCTGCAGCCCAGCGTTCCTGTGTACTTGGACGGCGAAGAGATCTGCTCTCCCGAGGCCGCTAGAGAGACAGAGCGGTAGTTAGTTTTCCACAAACTCATAGTCTGAATTCTGTTTCAATATTATGACAATTTTCTCTGTATTTCTTTTTTTTTTTTTTTTACAATAGCGGATGTAATTTTACTTTCTTAAGCTGCACCGGCGCTTGTAATGGGAAAAAAGAGTGACTTCCTATTGCCTGTAGAGAACCGTTTCTTTCAATAGTATTTTATTTTCCTATAATACAGACGCAGTAAAAAACCTTTAAGATGATCAGCCTAGCAACAAATTGCATTTTTAGGCTACACCATAGCTTGTGATGAAAAGAAGAACTTTCTATCCACTTGTAACCTACAGGCTGCCTACCCCGTATGTGTAAAAATGAATAAATATCCCTTAGTGAATACTTTTCTTTGAATACTACTTTTCCTTTTGAGAGTCCCTTTTACAAGGGACTGAAAAACAAACCATAAAAGATAATTGCCGTGACAGGCGATCTTGTTTCACACACACACACACACACTGCGGGTCAAGGAGGAGTGAGACAGCAGATATCAGTTTTTTCTCAATGCTTATAACCTATAACGCGCCCCCCCCAAAAATATTATTATTATTAAAACATCTATATGAGGTAGGTTTTGCGCAGCCTGCTCCTTGTCAGACCAAAGTAGAGAGTTTTTTTTCTTCATTACTTTTACAATGGGTTTTCTCAATAGACAGAAAATGAAAATGATGACACTGAGGAGTCAACAGCCGATATTATCATTGCTTGTAACCCGGTAAATAATTTCGTACATCTCCCCATAAAATAAGCCTTAGTGGAAAAAAGCTCATATTCGAATAAGTTTATTAAAGCACCCCCCTCTGTGGGAAAGAGTTTTTTTCTCAGAGTCAAGTTTAAACCATGAGGCGAGTTTTGTCAACAGGAGGCGAGTTTTGTCACGAGCAAGAACAAGGGCAGACAACTGTTGCCCATAAAGTAAAACAAATATCCGCCTCTAAGTCGTATTTTACCTTTTTACCTGCCTAGATCACTGTAATAACTTACAGATTCTCTGCCAGGGAAATATAATTTTTGCAAGTGGTAATGCTGTACTTTACTAAAACCACTGAATAAAGCGCAAACTGTCCATCATATTGTTACAGGAATACCTGTGTATTGATTTGCTGATGCATAAAATGTATAAATGTTACCAGTAGATTAAAGTATCGCTTGCACTGCTGGAATTGCAGCGATTAGAACACAGAACTCTCATGAAGAGTACCTATTCAAGCAGTAAAATTGATTTCACTTTTTTATCTGCCAACAAATTAAAGTGATTCCCATTTTCCTTTATTAGATATTAGACAGGAGATGTGAATGTTTAAATGTTTCGGAGCTCTAATGTGCAGCTGTCACCTTAGAACAGCGGCACTCTGCAATAAAAATAATTAACTTGAACTAAAATGTAGTGTTAACCTCTTTATTTGTGTAAGTGTTGCATTTCACTGTTCTGTTTTGGGGTTTGTTTGGTTTTTTATGTTCTTGTGAAGATATGACCTGAGTCACACCGTGCCACTTGGTGAAGAGTGCTGTAAAAATAAAATAGGGGAGACATGATGGAATTAATGAAGGCCAGCTGATATCCAGCCTCCCCTAGCACTGCCCTCTGAACCCACTGCTCCACCCCTCCCTTGCAGCTGAGCCTGCCACTGTTCTTTATAGAGTTTTAATTACCATTTTATCACCATCCTTATCATCTGTCTGTGACTGGAGTAGGTGGCACTCATAGGGATCACTTTTGTGGGAAAGAAGTCATATGACCTGTGAAATGCCCTTTTTTAACTTTGAAGTGAACATGCATAAAGCATAAGGCAGGAAGCTGGCCTTAGTGGAGAAAGCTGACAACCACCAATGTAATAGCTGTTATTTCTAACTGGGGTTTTTAAGTCAGGCCAGCTAATGCAAAGAAAGCCTGGCTGTGTAAGTGTGCAGTCAACCCCTCAGGCCACTAGTGTTTATTGATAATATTACCTCTGATGGAAGTAGTCACATCATGCATGGGGCTGTACTCTGCTTGAATTCAGCCATATGCTGCAAAACTCTTTGACCCTTCACAGTGCAAATGGATAATTAAGCATTCTACCAAAGCAACCCAGGAGTTTCTCAAGGTAAAGAAAATGGATAGTCTTCAGTGGCCAAGTTAGTCACCTGATCTCAGTGTAGTAGAGCAGCCTTTCTGTTACTGAAGGCAAAATTGAATACAGAAATACAAATAAACAAGCAGAAACTGAAGACAGCTGCAGTAGCCTGGAAGAGCATCTCAAGAGAGGAAACACAGCATTTCATGAACTACAGGCGTTCTAGCCTTATGGCAGTCATTGACTGCAAGATTTTACATACAAGTAAAAATATAAGTAAAATATTTTAAAAAGTCATAATATTTAAAATGATGTTAGCTTGTTGAATTACTTCCAAGTCTCTGAAAATGAAGACATAAGTATCAAAATGGTTGTAAGCACTTAACAATGTATGTAATAATTTAGTTTTGAATAATAGATGAAAGCCTGCGCTTCAATCACATCTTTTTTTTGTTCATTTAAGTTCTGCTGTGGTGGTGCACAAAGTCAAAATCACAAAAAAAAGTCATTGTCCAAACATTAATGGACCCAATTAAGGTGGTGACACCATTTCAAAATTGGCACCCAAAAACCCCCCACAGTACCTACAAATTAGTTTTGTTTTCAAGCTTGCTGTAAAAATTAAATCAAATTAGCTTTTTAAAATTAAGTCACTATTAGTCAAGTTTCAGATTGTGTTAATTAAAGAAACAAATTCCCAATGTATGATGATTATTTAAAAGTGCATTCTTATATTTTCAGGCAAGAAATACTTTACTTTTATCTTCAGTCAACATGAACTTTATTGTTTAAGGACCATACTTTTGTCTCCATATTTTCATCAGTCATAAATTTGGCTGGAAAAGCATCACACCATTTGCTCTAGTAAAAAGACTCTTGTGTGCCTGAGTAATTTCTGATTTATTCTGGTTATTTTTTACCACAGCATCACTAGATGTTCTTAGATGAGGAACATGTGCTTTGTCTGACTCATTTTTCTTTCTGCCTTTAATCATTTATCTTGTAAAAGTCTACAGCTGAGAATGTGGTACTCGACCCTCTTGGACATTTCTTTTTCTTTCTCAGTGCAGATGAATCAGTGATTTCTGTGCATTAGATATTACACTGCTCCTGTACGTTAATGCTCCTTTGTGTGACAAGACCTGAAAATTACACTGATTGCTTTTCAAATGTGAACATGAGATTGCATGTAAATATAACTGCGGGCAATTTCCAAGGTTGAAATGTTAATGCAGTCAAGTTGAAATTCACTGAATCACACCAAGAGAGTTGTGATATTGTGCAGAGAGAATACCCTTAGATGACACATGTATATGTAAAAGTAGGTGTAATTGTCCACATCGCATAATAACACTGGGAATGACTAAGAAATTCAAATTTAATTAAAATCATTGCTAGTATAAAATTATTCAGGCTAAAAAACCCCAAAACAAAACGCATTACTGAAAAAAAAATCATTTTTTTTTGAGTTCAGATAATGTAGTATTTTCTAGACTTCTGTATATGGACTATGTATCTTTTTTTCTTTTCCTTCAGCTTTCAGCTCCAAGTATTAAGAAATAATATTATAGTATAAAGAAATGTAGTAAAACTAAGAGGATGCATTTTTTTTTATTAGGAACTTGTAGGCTTGATAGGCTAAACACAACATTTATTTGATAGTTGGAGTAACTTTGCAGGCTTTGTTTAACACTGTGACATGAAAAAGACTCAGGCCACACTGTGGCAGCAAAGATAATTTGCTGTAAGGAAGGGTTGGGTGTTCTCCAGATTTCAAATACACTGATCGGGCACAACATTGTGGCTGCTGACAGGTGAAGTGAATAACACTCATTATGTCACGGTTCTGGGTCCGTTGGACCCAGTATTTTGAGTTTATTGTGTTTTGATTTAAGTTTGCATCAGGGATTGTGTTCTTGTTCTCTTGTCGTGTTATGGTGATGATTATGATTTCTATTATTAGAGTTCCATGTTTCTGTTTATCTGGGTTTACGATGTGGGTTTAGTTTCATATGTCATTTCCTGTCTGTCTCTCAGTGTCAGGTCTGCGTCTTGGTGTGGTGTTCTCATTTCCTGTTTTATTGTGAAGGTCTGGGTCTCATGTGAGTGTGTTCAGTTTTACCTTTGTCTCGTCTTGTTGATTATTCCCAGCTGTGTCCACCACCTGTGTGTAATTCCCCTGTGGTTCTCTGTGTATTTAAGTCATGTCTTCCGTCATTGTTGTTGCTGGTCCGTCTGTGTATTCCACCCTGCCTCATCTGCGTTTCTACCGTGTCTCACCCGTGTGTTCTCCCTGCTGTCCTTCATCATTCTCCTCTGGTCGTTCTCATTAAGGTTTGTGCTCTGTAGTTTAGTTTATCCCAGTATAGTTTAGTTCTAGCTCCATTTGCCGTTTGTATTTACTTTCATGTTCAATAAACCACCTTTACACCTTCACGACTGCCTGCATTTGGATCCTCCTTCATTTCCTCCACACGGCTCCTCTCACTCGCCGTGACACATTATCTCTTCATCATGGTAGCTGTTAGTGGGTGAGATATATTAGGGAGCTAGTGAATGTTTTCTCCTCAAAGTTGATGTGTTAGAAACAAGAAAAATGGGCAAGTGTAAGCATTTGTGCGAGCCCGAGAAGGGCCAAATTGTGATTGTTAGACTGAGTCAGAGATTCTCTAAAACTGCAGCTCTTATGGGGTTTTCCCAGTCTGCAGTGGTCAAAATGCAAGAAAAGTGATCCAAGAACGAAACTGTGGTGAACCAATGATAGGGTCATGGGTGGCCAAGGCTCACTCACACATGGGGAGCAAAGGCTGGCACATGTGATCCAATCCAAAAGATGAACTACTGTATCTTAATGCTTGCTCAATCATCCAGGTAAGGAAATCCCAAAAAGTTGATTACATTCATCTGAATGTAACGTTTTCAGTGGAAGAAACATTTCGTCACTCATCCAAGTCACTTCTTCAGTCTCAGCTGACGCTTTTAAAAGGTCCGCAGTCTAACCAAACTAATATTTATCCAAAGCCTGCAAAGTTACTCCAACTATCAAATAAATGTTGTGTTTAGCCTATCAAGCCTACAAGTTCCTAATAAAAAAAAATGCATCCTCTTAGTTTTACTACATTTCTTTATACTATAATATTATTTCTTAATACTTGGAGCTGAAAGCTGAAGGAAAAGAAAAAAAGATACATAGTCCATATACAGAAGTCTAGAAAATACTACATTATCTGAACTCAAAAAAAAATGATTTTTTTTTTCAGTAATGCGTTTTGTTTTGGGGTTTTTTAGCCTGAATAATTTTATACTAGCAATGATTTTAATTAAATTTGAATTTCTTAGTCATTCCCAGTGTTATTATGCGATGTGGACAATTACACCTACTTTTACATATACATGTGTCATCTAAGGGTATTCTCTCTGCACAATATCACAACTCTCTTGGTGTGATTCAGTGAATTTCAACTTGACTGCATTAACATTTCAACCTTGGAAATTGCCCGCAGTTATATTTACATGCAATCTCATGTTCACATTTGAAAAGCAATCAGTGTAATTTTCAGGTCTTGTCACACAAAGGAGCATTAACGTACAGGAGCAGTGTAATATCTAATGCACAGAAATCACTGATTCATCTGCACTGAGAAAGAAAAAGAAATGTCCAAGAGGGTCGAGTACCACATTCTCAGCTGTAGACTTTTACAAGATAAATGATTAAAGGCAGAAAGAAAAATGAGTCAGACAAAGCACATGTTCCTCATCTAAGAACATCTAGTGATGCTGTGGTAAAAAATAACCAGAATAAATCAGAAATTACTCAGGCACACAAGAGTCTTTTTACTAGAGCAAATGGTGTGATGCTTTTCCAGCCAAATTTATGACTGATGAAAATATGGAGACAAAAGTATGGTCCTTAAACAATAAAGTTCATGTTGACTGAAGATAAAAGTAAAGTATTTCTTGCCTGAAAATATAAGAATGCACTTTTAAATAATCATCATACATTGGGAATTTGTTTCTTTAATTAACACAATCTGAAACTTGACTAATAGTGACTTAATTTTAAAAAGCTAATTTGATTTAATTTTTACAGCAAGCTTGAAAACAAAACTAATTTGTAGGTACTGTGGGGGGTTTTTGGGTGCCAATTTTGAAATGGTGTCACCACCTTAATTGGGTCCATTAATGTTTGGACAATGACTTTTTTTTGTGATTTTGACTTTGTGCACCACCACAGCAGAACTTAAATGAACAAAAAAAAGATGTGATTGAAGCGCAGGCTTTCATCTATTATTCAAAACTAAATTATTACATACATTGTTAAGTGCTTACAACCATTTTGATACTTATGTCTTCATTTTCAGAGACTTGGAAGTAATTCAACAAGCTAACATCATTTTAAATATTATGACTTTTTAAAATATTTTACTTATATTTTTACTTGTATGTAAAATCTTGCAGTCAATGACTGCCATAAGGCTAGAACGCCTGTAGTTCATGAAATGCTGTGTTTCCTCTCTTGAGATGCTCTTCCAGGCTACTGCAGCTGTCTTCAGTTTCTGCTTGTTTATTTGTATTTCTGTATTCAATTTTGCCTTCAGTAACAGAAAGGCTGCTCTACTACACTGAGATCAGGTGACTAACTTGGCCACTGAAGACTATCCATTTTCTTTACCTTGAGAAACTCCTGGGTTGCTTTGGTAGAATGCTTAATTATCCATTTGCACTGTGAAGGGTCAAAGAGTTTTGCAGCATATGGCTGAATTCAAGCAGAGTACAGCCCCATGCATGATGTGACTACTTCCATCAGAGGTAATATTATCAATAAACACTAGTGGCCTGAGGGGTTGACTGCACACTTACACAGCCAGGCTTTCTTTGCATTAGCTGGCCTGACTTAAAAACCCCAGTTAGAAATAACAGCTATTACATTGGTGGTTGTCAGCTTTCTCCACTAAGGCCAGCTTCCTGCCTTATGCTTTATGCATGTTCACTTCAAAGTTAAAAAAGGGCATTTCACAGGTCATATGACTTCTTTCCCACAAAAGTGATCCCTATGAGTGCCACCTACTCTAGTCACAGACAGATGATAAGGATGGTGATAAAATGGTAATTAAAACTCTATAAAGAACAGTGGCAGGCTCAGCTGCAAGGGAGGGGTGGAGCAGTGGGTTCAGAGGGCAGTGCTAGGGGAGGCTGGATATCAGCTGGCCTTCATTAATTCCATCATGTCTCCCCTATTTTATTTTTACAGCACTCTTCACCAAGTGGCACGGTGTGACTCAGGTCATATCTTCACAAGAACATAAAAAAACAAACAAACCCCAAAACAGAACAGTGAAATGCAACACTTACACAAATAAAGAGGTTAACACTACATTTTAGTTCAAGTTAATTATTTTTATTGCAGAGTGCCGCTGTTCTAAGGTGACAGCTGCACATTAGAGCTCCGAAACATTTAAACATTCACATCTCCTGTCTAATATCTAATAAAGGAAAATGGGAATCACTTTAATTTGTTGGCAGATAAAAAAGTGAAATCAATTTTACTGCTTGAATAGGTACTCTTCATGAGAGTTCTGTGTTCTAATCGCTGCAATTCCAGCAGTGCAAGCGATACTTTAATCTACTGGTAACATTTATACATTTTATGCATCAGCAAATCAATACACAGGTATTCCTGTAACAATATGATGGACAGTTTGCGCTTTATTCAGTGGTTTTAGTAAAGTACAGCATTACCACTTGCAAAAATTATATTTCCCTGGCAGAGAATCTGTAAGTTATTACAGTGATCTAGGCAGGTAAAAAGGTAAAATACGACTTAGAGGCGGATATTTGTTTTACTTTATGGGCAACAGTTGTTCTTGCTCGTGACAAAACTCGCCTCCTGTTGACAAAACTCGCCTCATGGTTTAAACTTGACTCTGAGAAAAAAAACTCTTTCCCACAGAGGGGGGTGCTTTAATAAACTTATTCGAATATGAGCTTTTTTCCACTAAGGCTTATTTTATGGGGAGATGTACGAAATTATTTACCGGGTTACAAGCAATGATAATATCGGCTGTTGACTCCTCAGTGTCATCATTTTCATTTTCTGTCTATTGAGAAAACCCATTGTAAAAGTAATGAAGAAAAAAAACTCTCTACTTTGGTCTGACAAGGAGCAGGCTGCGCAAAACCTACCTCATATAGATGTTTTAATAATAATAATATTTTTTGGGGGGCGCGTTATAGGTTATAAGCATTGAGAAAAAACTGATATCTGCTGTCTCACTCCTCCTTGACCCGCAGTGTGTGTGTGTGTGTGTGAAACAAGATCGCCTGTCACGGCAATTATCTTTTATGGTTTGTTTTTCAGTCCCTTGTAAAAGGGACTCTCAAAAGGAAAAGTAGTATTCAAAGAAAAGTATTCACTAAGGGATATTTATTCATTTTTACACATACGGGGTAGGCAGCCTGTAGGTTACAAGTGGATAGAAAGTTCTTCTTTTCATCACAAGCTATGGTGTAGCCTAAAAATGCAATTTGTTGCTAGGCTGATCATCTTAAAGGTTTTTTACTGCGTCTGTATTATAGGAAAATAAAATACTATTGAAAGAAACGGTTCTCTACAGGCAATAGGAAGTCACTCTTTTTTCCCATTACAAGCGCCGGTGCAGCTTAAGAAAGTAAAATTACATCCGCTATTGTAAAAAAAAAAAAAAAAAGAAATACAGAGAAAATTGTCATAATATTGAAACAGAATTCAGACTATGAGTTTGTGGAAAACTAACTACCGCTCTGTCTCTCTAGCGGCCTCGGGAGAGCAGATCTCTTCGCCGTCCAAGTACACAGGAACGCTGGGCTGCAGAATGAAAGGATCCATCTTGCGTCTGTGCCTAGAAATTGTGACGGCCTCCTCTCTGCTTTTATTCTCCTCCCCGCCGCAGACCTCTCCCTCCCTCTAAAAACCTTTTTTTCTTTTTTTCCAACAACAGGTGGCGCAACAGGTGGCGCGCTTAGGGATCAAATTACACACTTCCGGGGGGTTTCCCCCTCCCTTCTCCGGATGCAATTCGTCACGCTTAGGGGATCAAATTACACACTTCCGGTGGGGGAGGGGAAAGGGGGGAGGGGGAGGGGAAAGGGGGGAGGGGGAGGGGGGAGGTCAAAAGGTCAAGGCTAGGGTCATCAATCAAATCGAATCAAATTTTGTCACAAGCTGTATGGGAGTATCTCTCTTTTATGTTGTAATTTATGTTAGGTCAGTCTGTCTTGTCTCTGCTAGCCAGCTAACTAGGCCTCTTAGTTAGCTAGTTTAGAGTTTTTCTGTTAAATTATGTTGTAAATTTATGTTGCATGTAGCACCTTGGTTCCTGGAGGAACGTTGTTTCGCCTCCCTGTGTACTGTTAAACTGTATATGGTTGAAGTGACAATAAAGCCAACTTGACTTGACTTGACTTGACTTGACTAAATACACAAGCTCTTACCTCAGCGGCTTCCTTCTCAAACTTCTCGATGGTTCTCTTGTCGATTCCTCCGCACTTGTAGATCAAGTGACCGGTGGAGGTGGACTTGCCGGAGTCGACATGGCCAATGACCACGATGTTAATGTGGGTCTTTTCCTTTCCCATTGTTTTAGTTTCTGTGGGCAAGATTAAATAAAAATAAAAATTGCGTTAGGCTTACTATTAAGTACCCGTTAGGCTTCGTTAACAGACATGCATGTACAACTAAGCTATCGCATCTTGAGCCCGGCTACATTAGGAAACCATCCCGGCATGTAGGCATAATGAAAGTACATAAAAAATGAAAACATATTAAAACATATTGTCTTTTTAATTTATACGGAGTTAAAAACTGAAATTCAACTTCATGGCTACTCAGGCGCTAGGCCTTAGCCGCTAGTAGGCGGCTGCTACTGCTAGGCCTCACTCGGCCACAAGCCAGCCGAGACGCGTGTTACTCCACTGGGCCACGTCGGATAAAGTTACAAAGATCGCCAAATATTCAGAAGCTTTCATGTCCGGACTTCAAGTACTTTTTGCTTCGGATAAATACGGTTAAATTGTTTCAATAAGGAGAGAGAAGAAATGCCATTCAAGCATCTTCGGATCTCCGGTCTGGCAGCCCTCCTTCGTTCGCGTTAACCACTCTACATTTTCTCCTCCCTCGTAAAAAATCTTTCATTAAAAGTTTAAAAACAGCATCCAGTAAACCTAAAAATCAAATAAAGAAGAAGATAAGGCCAGACGGGTCCCTCTATGTGAAGAATGGGAGCTAAACTCACCGGTGTTTATGGGTTTTCACGGCCAAAGCTGCTGTCCTTAAGCTAGGTAACAGAAAGAGGAAGACTGGGGCCGGTTGTAGAGGTTTTATACTGAATGGGAGGCAACCTGATTGACGTCAGGAATCATATCAGGAAAATATCCCACACATTTCCAGTGTGTGGGGATCATTGGTCACCAACTGCATCACGTGCTACAACCCTGGTCTACATATCACCGTTGATGAACAGCTTTTCCCATCAAAGACTCGGTGCTGTTTCCTGCAGTATATTGCAAGTAAACCTGACAAGTTTGGGATCAAGTTTTGGGTGGCTTGCGACCTAAAATCCAAGTACATTTGCAATGTCTTCCCATATCTTGGCAAGGACCCCAATCGTCCCACTGGGGAGAGACTTTCTGAAAATGTAGTAATGAGGCTGATGGAACCATTCCTAGACAAGGGCAGAAATGTTACCACGGACAATTTTTTCACATCGCTTTCACTTGCGCAAAAACTTCTTAGACTGAAAACCACCATCCTCGGCACAGTCAACAAGATTCGCAGGGAAATTCCTCAATCCACTAGTGGATTGGCTAGTCATTCATATGTAAATGTGGTGGAGCTTGCAAGAGAGTTGGCTCACTCTCATGTAGCTGAGAAGAAGGCAAGAAAAGAACAGTTGGACACAACCCTCCACACCTAGTCCTGGAAAAAGAGCCATGTGTCAGGTCAAACACAAATGCAAGAACAATCATGCCACTGTGCGATGTGTTCACTGCTACAGATACACATGTGGTAAATGCAGACTACAGATACCATGGCAGTGCCAGGATTGTGAGTGATTGCTGAAAATGTTGAAATGTACTCACTCACTTTTTATTATTATTTGTAAATATGTGTACAAATGGTTGGTTTTTTGTACTGTTTTTATCAATAAATCTCAGCAACAAAGGACATACACCCATGTGTGTTGATTTCTCCCTAAGATGGCAAACTGAAACACTCCAAGTTGGTGACTTTTGGAGATTTATTTCCCTGGATGATTGAGAATGCATCAAGATGAAACACAAAAGGAAGTTCACAGCTTTTAGCAGCTCCCCCACCCCCTCATCCACACACCCCCACTCCCCTCCCTCCAGAATTCCCAGCTAACAACCTAATTTACATATGAATGACTAGCCAATTTAGCTTCCACTTGGCTGAAGCTAAAGCCTAGCTAAAAGCCTACCAGCCATTTGGCTGGTGGTGGGTTTTAAAGGTAGAAAGGTAGAAGCCTGGGACTCCTAGTGTTAAAAGAGATTTTAGCTTGAATAACGTGGTATCAATTCATTAAATCCTGAATAGATTTTTAAATATAAACGCCAGTATCTCAGGTTAAAGCTTTCATTTCAACAACCACGAAACAGCTAAAACAGCAAATGGCAGGTAAACAGATTTCACACAAAGACATAAACACAAAGCGTGGACCAGTCCATCAGGACATGGATGGACTGGGATCATTACAGCAAAAGCTGTAATGGTCTACTTGGGAAAATAAGTTTGTTGGGCATTTTTCTTTGCCTTCAGAAAATAATTGTGATTGCTACAGTGTCAGACAGGACATTTGGAGAAAAAAAAAATTGAACAATTATTTCAGTGGCACATGCCGGCACATGCCGAGATATGCTGGCATGTGTTTCCATGTGCCACTGAAATAATCTTTTGCCACCCTAGTTCTGCATATGTGAGTGTTTTTTATTGAAATAAGCTAATGTTATTTTCGACCATATAGTGCTTAAGCCTTGTAATTTCCTCCCGATTTCCCTTCTCCTTTTGTCCTCTGGGGTCAACAATTTTATTCAACTTTTTTCCAACTTACTACCTGACATTTTTCTATGTTTTGGCATGGTAGGACTGACACCAAGGCATGGGTATTAGTGAAGGCAAACTTTCACGAGAACAAAGGCAGGAGGAAGCTCATGTTTATTCCTCTGTACTGGTACATTATAATGATAATAATGGATTGGATTTATATAGCGCTTTTCAAGGCACCCAAAGCGCTTTACAATGCCACTATTCATTCACTCTCGCATTCACACACTGGTGGAGGCAGGTACGGTTGTAGCCACAGCTGCCCTGGGGTAGACTGACAGAAGCGAGGCTACCATATCGCGCCATCGGCCCCTCTGGCCAACACCAGTAGGCGGTAGGGTAAAGTGCATTGACAGATAGTCATGCATCGTCTGTCACTGGGAAGGATAGAAGACCAGATCAGTTTTTCTTCACATTACTGCAAATATTCCTATGTGTCAGCTGACTCTTCCTTCTTGCTTGATTTTTGCCTTCATCATGATTGAAATGAAAGATGTGTATCTTCTATTTCAGTTTCACATTCTGGAAATTCAAGAAACTTCAAGAAGCCCTGTCACTTTCTTTCCAATCTCCTTAGACTACCATGTCCTGGATGCCTGAGAACCTACTTGAACATATTTCAGATTCAAAGTCAAAGTCAAATTTATTTATATAGCACATTTAAAACAGAAAATGTTGATCAAGGTGCTGTACAATTAAGATAATCAAAAGAAATAAAAACATAGGGAGACATGATAAAAGTTAAGAAAAAGAATCATAAAATTAGAAGATTTGAGTAAGAAGTAAGATAAATAAAAGTAATACAAACTCATTCTGATTTAAAAGCCATGGAGTAAATTCTTCCTAATCATCATCTTCATCACTTTCCTTCACTTCATACTCGTCTTCCACTTCTACAGGTGGGAGATGTGGGGGCTTCTTCAGAGAAAGAAGTAGCATGTGGTCTAAATATTGGCAATATTTTCTTATCTTCTAACCCTGGATCCTCCTTTGATTCTTCCTCCTCATTATATTGGAGGACAATATATGCATTGTTTTACTGGTGATATCTTTGCACAATATGGTAAAAAAAAATTAGCCACCATACTTTCTCTGTATGTATTATTGTAGGGTCTACCTTACAATATAAAGCGCCTTGAGGTGACTGTTGTTGTGATTTGGTGCTTTATAAACAAAATTGAATTGAATGTAGAACCCCTGCCTCCTCATTGTGCTGCCTGTTTTATTGTTGTTGTTATGACCATTGTTTGACCCCACACATCAATGATCCAAGATCAAAGATGTTTGAAAGCAGTATGGTGAATGAGGTCTTATTGGCCTTGAGCTTCAAATGGAATAAAGAAATTGTGTTAATGTGTTTGAATGAAGCTGTAATTGGAAGTGTAACAGAATTGAATGACGTATCCACTTTATATTCTTTTCGTAACAATCAAACCAGACACGATAAATTTTGACCCCAGAGGACAACAGGTGTGATTATCAAATGATTCAAAAACAGCATCCTCACTCAATTTTGATATATACTACTCTGTGATAATTTAAATAGTCAAAATAATTCAATGTTTTATTTAAATTTCACTCAAAAATATGATATATACGTTTATGGAAATTAGGCCCTAAATTCCAAAATGAAGAGAAAATTTTGTTGTAATGCACTGGACCGAAGACTAAAGTTGTAACACAGAACTGATTGACAATTTATACCATATGTTTTACATAACAGTCAAATCAGAGGACAGAAGGAGTATGGGAGGACATTACGAGGGTTACATGCCACTCACTTTAATTTTCAGGTAATCCAAGTAAAAACAAAATTATTTTCAAAATAAAAGCACACATTTTCATGACATCACACATTTTTAAAGCACAGAGGAGGTGAATAAATCATCACATCTTTACAATCACAGTGCTCTTTGAAAAACTGCATGATGGTATTTCCTAGATCATATAGAAACAATAATTACTGTAGTTTATAAAAGGAAGCTTCTTACTGTTGAAGCAAACCCATATGATTACAAACACTGCAAATGCTAGCACCCAAAGGTGCTTTAAGTCTTAAAAACAAGTGAAGAAACTCCAATCTAAAATGTAAGGTTTCACGTGTCTTTGGCACTCTTATCAGAATAAAACATCCTGAGTATTCATGTCATTGAAAAGTGCTTCTGTTGGTCCTAATAAACAGTCTGTAGAAGTGGTCAGAAAACTGCAAACAAAGCAGTCAAAGACGAAGCTGTGCGACAAACTAATAAGAGGATCACTTCATGAAAAATCAGTCAGTGTCTCCCACCTGAGCCCCTCAAAATCAGCTGATTTTTATGTCCAATAACTTTCATATCTTTAATGAAACCATGCAAAATTTTATTATAATACTGTGAGTATTTTTTGAGTTACAGGCTCCCAAAGTACACAGGGTGGGTTAAGATTTGGATAATTTTGAGATGACGAGGAAGCCGCACTGAAGGCAGCTTCACAGCAGCTCGATGTTCCTGTCTGAAGCAGTCTCATCCCAAAGGAAACTGACAGAAACTGAACAGGAAAGGTGAAATAACCAGGATGAGAGTTTGAGGCTGTGGTTCCCTGCTTGAAAACGGAGGATCTTTAACTCTGAGTGGGAGGAGAGAGGAGTCCCCAGGCGAGGGAGGATTTTATCCATGAGTGATGGGACGGTGGAGGGTTAGGTGGGCTGACAGATTGGTGAGATGGACTTTGAACATGACTGTTGTGGTGAAGAAAGAGCTGAGCTGGAGGCAAAGCTTTCAGTTTTACCTTTAAAAACATTCTTCAGGACCCAAACTTGCGCATGTCAAAACAACTACAAAGAGCAAGACGTTGTTTCTCTCTTTTAACACAGAAGAAATCTGAGCTAGAAGATGATGCTGGTATCAAAATGTGGGAAAAAATAAAAACTTTCATGAAATATAATTTGTTTAGATCAGCCTCCCGTAAAACATGGTCATATGGTGCTTGAAAGTATACCCAAAATGCAGATATCTCCATTGAATTATAAGAAAACAGGTCAAACATCCAGTGATCATTCTTGTTCCTCTACATCAAAGATATTAAATTGTTGTTTCCTATTGAGCTATGATATAACCCATGACACCGATCCTGAAAAATGTGGATATATCCTGTATGTAGGTTAAAAAGGCTAAAAAATGCTGGAAAAAAAAAATTAAGTGACTTAAAAAGTAGCCCAAAATTTTAACACATCCCTGTGTACTCTGATGGCCTGTAACCCAGAAAATATTCACAGCATGAAGATTCAAAGCTTCATTAAATGTATAAAAGTTATTTTACTTTAAAGAAAAATCACCTGATGGTGGTTTTTTCCCCCCAGATATGTATATTTTATGTGGAGTGACCCTCCTGTTGTGCAAAATATGCATTTTGTTCCAAACTGTACCTTGTTCAAGGTAAAATTAAAAGAAAAACCAAAATAACTTTAAAAAAAAGTGATATGTTTTGGTCTCACCTGAAGTGTCGTAAGTGTCAAACAGGTGCAAAGAAACAAAATCACCCGGAAAATTTTAAACAAAACTCACATACAAACGATTAAAACTTTATCAACAAGAGTAAACGTGTTTCCTGATTATTAAAAGGCAGCACGTGTTCGAATATGTCATCTGCACCAAAACTAATCTTTTCTTAAAAGTAGTGATAACATTCTAACCCTTGAAATTTCACCTCCCAGCGAATTTAAAGGGTTAAAAATGTGCCTAACAGGAAATTTTAAATGCTCCATAAGCTGTAATATAGTTGCTGGAATTACCGTAAAAATAAGTCTATCAGCTCACCTCGTAAACAAGAAGAGCATATTGTAGCTCTGAAGTCATTATTGGTTCATGAAGTGTGAATACTGCATGAAGTCCCTTAATTTATACCTGAATTTACAGATTAAACCTCCAGACACATTCCTCTAAAATCGGAAAACTGTGTAAAACTAGCTAACCGTATATGTGTCTTTAAAGCCTGAGTAAAGGCTCTGCTGCTGATGCATATTTCTGCTTTAATGTGAGATGGACCTGTTCCTCTTCCTCTCAGCTTCAGCTCGCTCCTCCTCAGTGAGGGCCCATGGTTGGAGCTTGCCGCTGCCAAGAAACGTGTAAATGACGGCACCGCCCGCGTTGATCCCAGCGGCAACCCAGAAGACTTTTGCCCAGCCGGCCAGAGTGCGCTGCCAACCAGAGGAGAGGACGATGAATGTTAAACACTGTGAATCTGACAGTGAATTATTGCTGCTTTCAACTATTTTATGATGCCTTCTGTGTATTTTCCACCTTGAAGAAATAAAAATATGAAGATATGATTTTATTATCATTCCTATTTCTGTTGTTTTCACACGTACACTGCAGCCATTAACCTGAGAACTCAAACGTCCAGCAACATCAGCCCGACTTTAACCCTCCTAACATCCACCAGAGCACTAAAGCAGGATTATAGGCTTATCTCGATAACTTCATGATTAAACCTGGGTTTTTAGTCACACAGAGGTACATGATTTTTATGCTGTAGACCTGGAGCAGGTTATGTTTGAGACAAAAAGATCAACCAGTCCTTAGAAAACAGCTCTGTGTATTGGTTTTAAACTTCATAACAATTTTATTTTTTTATATTATATATGATAGATAAAAAGGGCAACTATTTGTAAATTTGGACTTTATATTAATTTGTAAGAAGTCTATGCTTTTGTATTTACTCACTGCTCTCAGAACGTTTACACCACCAGGTGTTAACAGTCTGAGAAAGAGCTGTGATACTGCTCGATATGTTACCTCACAGAGTCTGCATTTTTGCCAGCTTTCCCTGAACTTTATTAATACAGTATTGCACAGAGATTCATATTGTACTTTTAATACTTTGCTGATATGTCTGCATCCGTTTTAGTGATGCAAGTCTGTTTTACATGTTTAACTCCTTCATGTTCTGTAATAAAGTTTTATCCTTATTTGTAAAATTATCACTGTCCATGTTTGTGATTGGTCAGATGCCGCCAACGTCAACCCTTTAATGTGAATTTTTTCATAGCTAGGTTGATAAACCCTGGGTTTAGCGAGATGATAACCACCTTTGTTTATCCTGATTGCCATAGTTAGGATAAATGAATCCAGATAGCATAAATAAGTCCTCCGTATAGTGACCTCGCTTTGTAGTTCAGGGCACAGGTCAAAACAGGTTAGGGTTGGGTTTTATTTTTTTTACTTTGGCATATCAGCTTCTGCTATGAAAGGTTTCCTCACGTTAGGAAGACACAAAATAGCTTAACCCTACTTAAGAAGACTTTGTGCTCTGGTGAGATGATGAATTTAGCCTTTATACTCACATCTTCAGTAAAGTATCCCGTTACGATCGGCGCCACGACCCCCGGGATAGTCCCGAAGGTGTTGGTGATTCCCAGCAGGAATCCTGCATACCTGCAGGAGCAGGAAACAAAGTACCTGTTTGTCACAGTTTCATTTATCCAAGTCTTCATTAGATCTGTGGACTCCGATTATCAATGTATAGTTCACTTAAGTGATTTGCAGCTTTTATGTGTTTCACGTTTTCGGGGTTTAAACTGTTAAGCAGTAAAAACTTAATCAGCTGTTTGGACGACGACACCCACCGAGGAGCGATGTCTATCTGGTTGATGAAGACTCCGGCGGCACTGAACCCTCCCGTTGTCATTGACAGTGTGAGGAAGGTGACGATGAGGATGTGGTCGCAGCCGGCGTAAACCACAGCCACGAGGAAAACCGAGGGCAGAAACAGACCTGCGGAGAGAAGAGACAGCCGTTGGAACAGGAAAAAAATAAAACAGCACCGGGTCAGTTTCTCTCTATATGGGAGAATCTGATCTACTCATGTCCAAATTCTGAGTGAAGTGTTGGTTTTACTGGGAGGAAATTCACTTCAGTGCATGGGCCATATTCATCCCAGACCAGTAAAACCACAGCATACACACACGCATTAAAAAACAAGTACATTATAATCACAGTCACCTGGAGTCCTGCAGGCCTCATACTATCGCTTCACAACAACAAATGCAAACTAAACCACACGGGGGCAGCGTTGCTTCATTAAGTCACTCAAACTTTAATCTGCATTTGTTTGTGTTGAACAGCAACTGTTCCTGTGTCACATGTAAAAACTGCAGACGAAGCTTTGATGAACACAGTTTTTCATCTCGGGGAGGGACCCAGAGACGAATCACATAAAATGATCTCTGTAGTAAAATATTTGTCGAAGTGTTGCAAATGAGCCGAGTTTAGTTTGTGCCGTGTTTCTCATTCTTTCTGGATGTTTGTAATTCCAATGCCTTGGCTTAAAGTGGGATTTTGCTGGCAGAGGAACACTAAGATCCAGCAAACTTATTAGTCTCAAAATAACTCCCAAATCAGCTGACTGCTGCTGCTGACTCTAAGGCTTTCTGCTCTTTGTGAATTCAGCTGCATCCTACATTCTAGGAGGATTTCATGAGTCATCATAGCAGGAATCCAGCATGAAGACAGAGGACAACCTTTTGTGACAGTGTTTTCATATCAAGGTTAAACCAGCAGTGCAGGAATCCTGACTCCTTTCTAACCAGGCGGGGCCAGAAAATTCACACAATTCTTTACAAGTGGATGTAACACTCTCTTAAAAGTCAAGACTTTAACCTGAGAGACTAACTTCCTGCTTTACCTTCTGAGTATGCAAACACCTATATGTATGTAAGCCTGCACACAGATGAAATGAGCACTCAAGTTTTATTTACCTACAAACGTGAAGATTTTGCGAACGACAGTGACGCTGAACACTCGCCGCTCGATGAGGGCGTCCGCCATGACTCCAGACAGCCACGCCATCAACCAGCTGCCCAGGTACGGCAGAGAGGACAGGAAGCCGTTCTGATACAGACACACAGACAGATGTTCAGACTTTGTCCCAACACAAAAATACAGAAATATAAACACTGACATCAGGAAAGTGTAGAGCTGATGCTGTAGTTTCAGATTTTGGGACTTTCACTTGATTTCCTCTCTGACATCTCCACATTTTTGGATAAAGCTACACGTTTACTATCCAACAGTGTTTCAATTCTTCTATTTTTTACTTTTTTTTTTTACAATTAAGAGAAAAAAGAAGCAGAGGTCAAAGATAGAACAAAGTCCTTGTAATCTATCATAACATTAAAACTGAAATTTCACATCCAAGTTTTACTTGGGTGAGTCTCATGTGTCTCTACTCTGATCTCAAACATCTGAAGCGCTTCGGTAAACATGAAACAAGTGAAGGGAAATCTCACCGACTGCAGGTCGAAATGCAGGATGACGTCCATGTAGGTGGGCAGGGATGTGAGCAGGGTGTAGTAGGCCCAGTTCGAGCACATCTGGGTGACGATGATGGCCCACAGTTGGACAGACAGCGCCATGTGCAGCAAAGGCAAGGACCAGCTATGACCTGTACCCTGAAGCATCGGTTCAGGTTAGAGAAAAATCATAACAATGTACTGAAATAATACAATTTAAGAACTTTGCAGTAGAATCTGACTGATATAGGGTTTTTCAGACCGATACTGATGCAGATATTTGACGATTTAAAAGCCAGTATGTCAGCCAATACTTTTTCATTTCAGACATATGAAACACAAACAGATTTACCCGAAGTTTGAGCAGAAGTTTATTTACTTGTTTACGCTCAGGTTGGATCAGCTGGCTGCATTTATGATGTTCCCATTGTTGCAAATGGGTGTCTTCTGGTGGACAAACCATGCAACATCAACACTCATAACATGCCTGAAGAGTGTTTCTGCTTACTTTTTCATTTTCATTTATCATCTGCCAAAATAACTAATGCTGGATTCTACTCTGCAGCAATAAAAACATAATCATAGACAGAACATCTGTAGGGTTAAGAAGGATTTTCTGTTTTAAGTTATTATAGGTAAAAAAACAACAACTAGTGACATACTGGTGAGATAGTGGTCCCCCTCAGCCTCCTAGTAGATAGACTTATGTCATCAATTTCAAAATCCTAGGTGACTTCCTTCTAGAATTATCACATACAGATGATTTTCAGATAACCTGACCTCTGACCTCAAACCTTGAGGTCTACATTCTTAGCAGATACACCCATGGAGACTTGGGTGTCCACGTCACCTGTCCGTGGACAATGATGACCATACTCCATGAGCCTTTTATGGCTGAGGGGTAAAAAACCAAACCACCCCCTCAAAAACTGTACAAAACAGCATAAAAATATGCAGAAAATGTCTTTGATTTCAATCTTTATTAGTTTAATCTATATTTATTAGTTTGGTCAAACTGAGCTGAGAGGGATTTATTTTTCACCAACACCTGAATGTCTATGTGACGGTTTGTCTGCAGTTGTTTGTACTTTAAAACCAAATCTGAACTTGTTAAGCCCTTAAAACCAAGTTTACCACAATACTTGTCCATCAGTGCGATTCCCCCTCCCCCTCCTCCGAAACCTTTTCAAACAATAAAATCTAAACTGAAACGAAACCTATTGAAGAAGATCAAACTATAATATATTTGGATCGAAAATATATTTGGATATAAAACCAACTGAGACAAAAGGTCAGCTGCGGGGAAGAGAGAGTAAGAAAAGGCAGAGCAGTAAGAGAAATGGAAACAGGAAGTCAGATAAAGGAAGTGATGAGTCACTCTTCACTGCAGGTAGAAAAGAATACACAACATAGGAGCAGGTGAGGGACAATTTTGAACAGCAACGGAAAGCAATGTCATTTGTATATACACTACCACAAAAAACATTTGCAAATGTTTTCAAATCTCTTTTTGGGGTTAAAAAAAAAAACTGCTGTTGGTATTTACTAAAGATGCCCAGTTAATCTAACAACTAAAAGGCAGGACTGAGGTCATGTGTTGCCTGTGAATCTGCAGGAGTTTCCTTATACGGGGTCACAGAGCAGTGCTTCTCAAAGCAAGGACCCTATATAGAGCACAAAATAATAAAAAAGCAGATGAGGACCAACAAAACAAACAAAAACAACAGTCGCATGGAGTCTGAAACTTTATGTATAAAATAGATTTACACAAATAGCTCCAGATAAATATAAGGAGTATAAAAGATACGAAGGATTTGCTTGGTCAGATTATAACAGGGTTCCCTGACAGAGACACACACGAGGATCAATGTAAATAAATATCTGTTAATGTTTCACTCGTACCTGTGGTCCCACGGTTTTAATTATGTAATCTCGCTCCTCTTTGCTGATTCGGCGATGGTTGCGAGGGTCATCTGACACAAAGATAAACCAAAAGACTGCCCAGAGGCAACCAGCACCGCCTGGAAGAGGAGGTGAATGATTGAAAGAATCAGCAGATTTGGCAGTGAAAGCAAAGAGCTAAACAGTGATTGTCTTCAAGGCCAAGTCAGAGGAAAAGTAATGTTACTGTTGTCATAAACCAAAGAGGAATAAGCTAAAATGTAAAATTGTGTGTACCAAAGATAGACTGGCATCACTGTACATTAAAACAAGACTTCTGTGTAGCCTCAATAATACACAAATTGCTCTAAACAGTTTTTTGTTGTTCAGATGTAGTAAAAAAATGGCTTGTGGTGGCACCAGTGTGTGTTCCCCTCACCACAGATGTAGAAGACAGTGGGCCAGCCCAGCATCTGGCAGATGTAGCCAGTGAGCGGCAGGGCCACAAAGGCGCCAAAGCTGCCCCCAGATGCCGACATGGCTATCAGGCGAGAGCGCTCCAGAGGAGGAGCCCACCTAGCCCATATCGCCATCATAGCCGGGTACGTCACACCCTAGAGATGCACACAGAGACAATGTAAAGAAAATAATCTGACCACTGTTATAGAAGCTTTTTACGTTGGCAACTACAAGCACCTGGAGTCATTCTTGATGTAGGTGTAAAAAGGTTAAACCAAAAAGTGTACCAATGGTTTTTCTTCTCATTACATTTTTGGCAGTCATTCACAGCTGATCACGCTGGCAGAGCGAGGCCTGTATCACCGATAGGAGCAGACGCAGGACTCCTCATACCACAACTTATTAAACCCCTCATTTGGATTTTTATTCTCTGAGATCTTGAGTTTTCCTATTATTTTCTTACCTTTCAAAGATTTTTGTTCAAGTAATAATTTATTTATTTAATCAATCCATCTTAGTATAAATACGGTTACCACAGATGGGTGTTCAAAGCTTAAACGAACCTGTCAAAGAAATAAAGAAAAACATGTCTGGTCTCCCCCCTGTCGTACCTCTCCGAAGCCCTCCAGAGCTCGCAGTGCAAACAGCCAGTACGACCCCCATTTGGCAGCGAGAGGGGTGAGCAGAGTGAGGGCAGCCGTGCCCAGCACACCCAAACCCAGGAAAAACTTCCCCCCGTAGTGACCGGCCAGGTAGCCGCCCGGGATCTGCGTGCACAGGTAGCCGAAGAAGAAAGCCCCGAGCAGCCAGCCCTGAGTCTTAGAGTCCCAGTTGTAGTGAGGGACCTGGGGAAAGAGGTCACAGAGAGGAGGCGTCACAGAAAATAAAGCGCGAGGAGAGATCTTGATGGCGGCTCTTTCAATGCTCTTGCGGCGTTACCCCGGCAGGCTGCTGGAAATTATTGCTAGTGTTCTCGCGTCCTGATGGTGGTGGACAGGCGTTGGTGACGGAGTGGTTTCCGTCTGGATCTGGGTCGGTGCTGTTCACCATGGCTACCATGGCGACGCTGAGGTTGACACGGAGACCGTAGACCACAGTGAAGCCGAGGAACATCAGGAAGGCGAGGTTGAAGCGGGCCGAGCAGCACCGAGGAGGAACTGATCACACACAGAGAAATAAATAGTGTATTTTTTTTAAAGAGCCTTAAATTTGGCAGATCGCCTCTTTTAGGTAATTTTCCCACGCACGTTTGAGCCGCTTCAAATACAGGCACTACTTTCAGATACCGCCCTAGAAGAGCTGCTTCCATACTCACACCACAATGTGAAAGCATGATATTGCTTCCAGTCATCAGTACTAGTACCCTGGAGTTTCTGTTTTTTGATCATTCACTGGAGAAAAAAAACATAACAAAAAAATCCACAAAGAGCATTTTGGGTAAACTTTGAAGGCTTTGTAAATAAGCTGAATAGATAAATAATTTTCTTGACCTTATAACAAACATTTCTCTTTAAACATTGCAGATTTTTCCCGTAACAAGCCAAAAAACCTGGCCTCTAAGCATCACCAAGATCGTTTATATCTTTACAGCGGCATGTGATTCCATGTCTGCTGCCTCATTGAGGTCTTATATGACAGGTGATCTTTAATGCTGATGTGTGCACTGAAGAACTGAAAACCATCGCTACAAAACAACAAAAGTAACAGCTTCACTTTTGTAGTCATGTTCAAAATTAGATCCAAACACTTCAGTGATACCAAAAGCTCAACCTGCTGCATGTTCAGCTTATTTTTTCAAAGCAGATTCAATATTTCTGGTAAAGATTAACATGTAAAAAAATGTTTTCCTCACTTTCATCACTCCCGATGAGAGGTTCGGTGTCCTCACTCTCATCGGAAGCGGCTGAGTTGATGGAGCAGCCATCGGGTGGCGGCATGGCAGGCGGCTGGATCCAGGAAAATATTCAGACTGTGTCGATGTCAGTGAACCATGGTGCCCGGGACGTCTGCAAAGGCAAGATCAACTTATTAAACCACAACAAAGAGGATGTGGGACAAACACATGACAAATGCCATGGCGTGCTGACAGGCAGCAGGTTTGGACACTGTAACATGCTGACCCACACACGCTCGCACACACACACACACACAAACACACACAGAGTGGCTCTTCCACTTCCAAAATACTTCCACATGTCTGAACTTATTAAGTTACTGATGCCCGAATTGGCTCTGATGGAGATGATGATGCTGACGATGAAGCTCAGAGAGCGTTCACACTAACACAGCAGTTATTGTTGCTGTTATTTCAGCTGCTCTTTGTTATAAATTTAAGCTTTTTGGGAACTGAGAACACAACCCACAACCTCAGGCTGACACACATCTGTTTTCACAGGTACAAACGTGGTTTTAAACAGGTTTTGTGTGACCAAAGATCAGATTAAGAGTTAGAAAATACAGACATATTAAGAGAGACAATTAATAATTAATATCAATTATCTTTAATTGATATTAGTTGGATGTAATGGAGGGAGTTATTCTAATGTAATATAATATATCATTTTATATTTGTTCCTTAATTATTTTCAAATTGTTCATAAGTTTTTTAAAAAATTTTAAATATCTATTTAATTTTATATTTATGTTAAATTTTATTTGTTTATTTTTTTCCAAATTCATTTTTCTTATTGTATTTCATTTTTTTCCTAAATCTTCCGATTGTGCTTATACACCCTTTTAAATGTTGTTTTTATTTCTTTATAATTGTATTTAATTTCTCTGTAGCTTCCTCTTTTACAAAACAAATATTATTAAATTATCAGCTGGTCCATCATCGGTGACGCACTTTGAATTGAACCACAAATAAAGTTTGATTGATTTCATTAAATCGTGGTTACCAAAGTCAGTGTATGTCTGAAAATTAACACAACAGCTATTAGCCAAAACATTAAAAACACCAATAGGTTGAAGTGATAGATCGACAGTTTTTAAATACAATAATATTCTGCTGGGAAATACAGATGCAGAGGTTTCTTTGACATTGCAATATTGTTCCAAACACCGTGTTGGACGGGAGAGGAAAATTCATAATTCAACGCTGCAAAAACTGCTGAAGAACTTTAACGATGCCAATCTAATCAAGAATCCTTCAAATGCGCTGGAAAAATCCGGACCCATGGATAAATATAATAATTTTAATAATAATCAATGTTCAGTCTGTCTGAAATAAACATGAAATAAACATGAAATAAATGTGGATCATCGTGGATAATACAACACAGAAAAGCTGCAAAATGAGACTATAAAGATTAGATCTAAAGCAGAATGGAAAACACTGACAGTTGACTTTGTGGTAAGGTAAATATATTTGCTGGTGTATGTTTGTTATGAGAGAAGATGACCTGAAGTGACTTTTAGTTCCTGCTTAGTTCCTGCATTTCGATCCTGCTCCTTACAGCAAGTTTTTAAAAGGCTCTGCAGAAAAGATGACGTTTTTATAAAACCGTCATCTCTTTCGAAGTCATTTTGTTTCTGTCTGTTAAGTTTAAAGACATAATGAAGAGGTAAAATATAAAATCGGGACAAATGATGAAAACGTTTCAAAATAAGAGGAAAACTGCAGAAGATTGTGGAGCTGTGCCAATTAGCCGATCAACAGATGAAGCATTTGCTTTTCTTTCTTTTGACCAACACACAGATTTAGCTGTTTTCCTTCTCACTGTTTTTGTTACAAATAAAAGTTTATCTCTATCAGTGAAACTCCAAAACAATTCCTGTTACTTCCTCACATCCTCTTTCTGGGGAACGGCTTCCTAAATATCATGACTTTAATTATTTATGTGACACATCATAGTAAATCTTAATTTACTTGAATTTTAGACTGTTGGAGTTTTGGTGGGGGATTTCTTAAAACTTTTAATATCCAGAGTAGAAGAGTGAAAGTCTGGTAGACTGCAATAAGAGCCATTTATTATGAGTTTAGTTAATCATCTCTGCATCTCAGTAGAGTCAAGTTCATATATTTTGTGACTCTGATGCTCATCCAGCAGCCTTTAGACACATGAGACTGAACTTTAAATGTGTTTAAACACCCACACGACCCAATCGAAACCCTGTAGTTAAGCTAACTACAGAGTTTTATAAGACAAAGAGGTCAAGATGTTCTCACATAAGAAGTGAAACTTGGTGTCATGACAGTGGCCTCTCTTATCTCATCAATGAACGCTTGTAATCACTGTGAATAAGCCTTTGAACCACAGCTGCTGTCTGGCACACTTGGCTGAGATGATTAGGAGTTCACCTGGTCAGTCAGTCTGTGTGTTTTAGTCCCAAACTGTGACTCAGATGAACATGTCCTAGATTTCAAAGCTTCAAAGACGCTGGACTGGACTTTAACAGAGTATAAGTTTGTGAGAGGTTTTCCATCAGTGGTTACTTTCTCCAGGTTGTTTTTTGATTATCCACTTTTTGGGTAAAAAAAAAAAGGGAGACATCGCCATTAATTTGTCCTTAACTTGAGGTCATCCCCTCAGTGTTTTGAAAATAGATCTACAGTTTATGGTGCAAAAAGGTACAGTGAAAAAATAAAAAGTATTTATTGTTGCCTACAGTTTTGGTTCTGATGTCATGGTCATTTGACTTCGAGCATCCTGTTCCCATTTTTTGTGAACGTCCTGGTGAAATGTCATTACTTTTTGGGTTCTATTTCAGTTTTATTTTAGTCTCTCACATTGTTTCCACTGTCTCTACATCCAGTGTGAGTCTGCTCATCTCTCTGCTTTGTTTCTGCCTTTCAGTTGTTTCCTGTTTTACTTTGATAGTGTCAGGTTTTCTCTTCTGTTTTGCTCTGGTGTTTGCTGTCATGTGTGCTGTGATTTCCTCGTCCTCCTGTGTTTCCCCAGCACCTTGTGGGTGTTTTTGGATTAATCTTTGCCCCCCCTGTTTTCCACTTCCACTTTGGATCCAGCTACAGCCTGACATGTTTCTTTAATAACAATAATTTATGCAAATAATCAGTCATTAAATCTGCAAAGAGTTTAATATTTTTTAAATGTAAGAAGTTTTTTCCTCTTTGATTTACTTTAAATTTGCCATGTCACTCTGAGAAGTATGCGAACTTGAATAGCCAGCTGTGTGGAAAAACACCTGAGACTCTCACTGAGTAATGACACTTAAAGTCTGTACTTTTTTATAGGCTCACCTTTTTGTTGTAATGCACCGTGAACTTTCCAGATTTGTATTTTCAAACTTATGGTTACCACACACACAGAAAAAGAACTAAAACAAAATAAAAAAAATAACCCTGAGAGAAAGTGAGCCCAATCAGGATAAGAATATTAGAAAATATCCACAATTAATATGACCTTTAAACAGGTACTTTAATCTGATTATTATCAGTTATCCTCAGATGGCTCCCACAATGTGTATTCTGTTAATCCATTTAAGAGTTTTGTATGACAAAACTTAGATTATTGCCTTTACCATGTGATTCGTGCACTCCGAGTGAGCGTGTGTGCAAATGTGTGTGTGTGAGAGTCTATCATGATCCTCAGAGCACATGTCACCTCTTCAGGAATAGTAAACATATTATTACACTGACTTTTTCTGCTGCTTAGTTTAGAGGGAACTGGGTTTGAAAAGGTAAAGACGGATAACCAGATCTCAAATGTTCATATGCATAACTTTATGTAAATCCACACAGCTTCGAGGTTTGGCAGATTATATTCCACCAGCTTCCCATCCATAACTGGAAGTTTAAGTTTGTTTTTATGTTATTGTGTGATGGACTGTGTAGTCCAACGTGATGCTGAATAAGTCTTATTATCAGCACTGGTAGAGAAAGATAAAACCTCTTAAAGCATTTACATAAACTTTTGGGGACCGCCTACTACAGAACTTGTTGTCGTTTTAACGAGTTTTTTTTATTTTATTTATATATAACTCAATATAAATCCAACTAAATAATATTTAGAAACAGCATCTGTTCATCCTTCAGTAAATGTAACATGAATATCATTAAATATTTTAGGAAACGGAGCTAAATCAACTCATCTTTCCCACACTGAGACACACCACAGCATGGTGTAATATGTCTAAATAACGTAACTGTAACTCTATATCAACATTCAGACACATTAAATAAGTGTTAATATACTTAAACGTTTCCAATTAAAGCTAGAACTAGCTGTTAAATGCCCTAGCCAGGAAATGTTTGTTAACAGCTCAGCTACAATGTGTCACTGATTAACCGGATATCGATCAAAAGCAGCTTACCTTGTTATATCAGCTTACCTTGTTATTATAAACTCTTATTCCATAGGGTTTATTGGAGGTAGAAGCACAGGAGGCTTAACACTTGACACTTGTCATCTTGAAGCCGGCGAAACAATAGAAACTCCTTTCCGTGCTGATGTTTTTACACCCAAGTCATGTGAGCCCCGGGAAGGGGCCGATCGATGGAAAAACCTCGCCTAGTTTTAGACTATCCAATGACTGCAGCTCATATGTTTTATAAATCGGACGTTGCGCTGGTAGCGCGCTTCCGTGAAGGCTTGCGTTCGCCTTTCTGTGTTGCCAGATAGGGGTGGCAGCAGCGAGGCCAAGCCATTTAAATATAGAAACTAAATTACACACAAAAAAGCAGAGAAGTTGCACGTATTTATTTGTTAGTTTAATTTGACTTTTTCTTCCTGAGGGTGACAATATCTCTCAAGAGCACCGTGAATATGCCAGTGTAGAAACCCGGGAAAAAAGACTTCGACAGTGAATTATGACATTTTTACGATACCTTCGGTATCAGAGCAATCCATTACTCGATTTTAGAGCACCCAGTAGTACATGGCAAACAGGAGCTCCTAACACAAAATTCGGCTTGCTTTATTTCCCAATTATAATGGGTTGTTGCTTAACTGACGAAAAATCATAATATGGTAGGTAGGTTCTGCATGCCCGTGACGCAAATCTGGCAACACAGCTTCATCGTCTCGTTTCGATGTCTGAGGCGTTTCAGTTGTTTACTCGCAAACGGAACAACTTACGTTTCTTTGTTGTTTAAATGTATCTTATTTTAACAGCTACTCTGTAGTCTTTCTTCTCCTTTTACAAGCTGATTGTTTATCGGAAGAACTTCATTTCCGCATGATTTGATGTGTTGTTATGGCAACAGAGTCACCTCCTGCGTAGCATTCAAACAGCTGCAGCTAGTCCCGAGTTATTTTCCGTTTCGCACATTGTAGACGACCCGGAGTTACACGGCTATTATTGAAGTCATGGCTCAATATAGAGTAAGTATTTTTGGCCTTACTTTCTGTAGCTGTTATGTTTTACGTGGTACATTTAAAGTTTGTAAAACTAGCTAGCTAGCGTCATAACAACGTGACCCCTGCTCGCCAACACGGTGGAAGGCAGTGAAGGCACCATGGGCTGAAAACAGTTTTTATAGCGCTCTTTATGTCGGTGTATGAATGGGCTCCCAACTTGTGTGTCATCCAACTATTTGTCTTTTTCAGGCCTCTGAGTCGAAGCGGGAGCAATTTAGAAGGTACCTCGAAAAATCTGGAGTCCTCGACACCTTAACAAGCGGTAAATGGACCCCCCCCCGTTCAGCCTGGTGACATTAACGATAATGCATTCTGTGAAACAGTCTTTTAATTTGTTTTTACTGATATCCGTGCTCCCCCTCTTTCTTGCAGTTTTAGTTGCTCTTTATGAGGAGCCTGAGAAACCTAACAATGCACTGGAGTATCCTTTTCTCATTTTTGCAGCCTTACTACAAACTCAGGTGGTAACAATTAGTTTCTGATGTGGCTCTATCTTCAAAGCAAAAAAGATATGTCACACTTGTATGTTTCAGATCTACTGGGTTTTAATATTGGAAATGCAGGTTTTAAATTATTATTTCATTTATTGAGGGGAAAAAGTTATCCAGAATTACCAGGCCTTATGTGGAAAAAGTGATTCCCCCTAAACCTAATAACTGGTTTTGCCACCAGCAAGAACTGCAACTCTTTGGTATAACTAGTAACAAGTCTTTCACATCACTATGGAGGAATTTTGGCTCGCTCTTCTTTGCAAAACTGGTTTACTTCAGCCACACTTTATTTTTTTATTATGTTTATTGTTTATTAGCTCGATTAGCCAGTTTAAGTCCAAACTTTGACTAGATAAAGCCTTCCAAAACTTTCATTATTGAGTCATTAGGAAGTGGACAGTCAGGTTATTTTTGTCCAATATTTGTTTGATCATGTGGAATATTTAAATGCAGCAAATATGTAAAAATAAGATCTGGAAGTTGGCAATACTTTTTCACAAAATGTCACTCAGTATAAACAGGTTTAGAGCTTAAACCACTGCATTTAAAATAAAATAGTTTATTATTTTTTATTTATGGTATTATCAGTCTTAAAATGTTACGATTGCAGTCAAATCGATTATTTAAATGCACCGTTGTCCCCTGAAACCTTCAGATGGGCAATGAGGTGACTCCTGGTCCATTTAGAGATGAATGGCAGCCTTTAAGACTTTGAGTTTTAATTCACAATAAAAATCTTAACATCTCCAATTCTTCAGCTATGTAGAAAGGGGAAATCAACTGCATCAAAATTCATCAATATGTTGATGTTCTGTGCATCTCGGTATACTGCAAGGATGTAGGCTAGACCAAATACCGTATTTCCCGGACTACAGAGCGCACCTGAATATTAGCCGCACAAGCTAAAAGCAGGGGAAAATCCTGTTTTGTACATACATTAGCCGCACCTGACTAAAAGCCGCAGGTGTTTCAATGTTGACTTATCATATGTAAGAGAATATGCACAAATCGAATTGTCAGGAAAGAGATGGCTGTTTGGAGACACACCACTTTTATTAATATTTTGAAAAACAAGTTATGGGTACATATTTGCATAACCTTTTAGGGTATGTGTACAAGTAGTGGTAATTACAAGTACAAAACATGTACTGTGCTTCATAAATGAGTAACAAATGTAGTACATAACAATAACCTACAGCACACCAGAAAAATAGATTCAGACTACCTTTTAGGCTCAGGTGCAGTGACACGGCTTTAACAAGAAGAAAAGTCAGTCATTCACCACCATCTTTCTCTTCTTCCTGCGCACTAAAACCACCAAAGTCCTCTCCTCCAGTGTCGGAAACGAACAGGCTCAGGGTGGCTTCATCATCTACTCTCAGCTCCTTTCTTTCGTTGTCACTTTCAAAACCAAAGAAATCCTCAGAGTCGAACACCTTCTGAAGAGCCTCCTCTCCATCAGGCAGCAGTCCAGCCCTTCGAAATCCGTTGGTGATCGTGGATGTTTTCACACTTTCCCACGCTGTCAGAATCCAGTGGTGGAGTTGGGCATAACTTGCTTTTTGCCTCCAGCTGAACGCGTAGTGCTACTTTGAAGTTTGTTTTTCGCGCTACTTCGTACGGCACTACGTTGCCTGGCGGATGGACATGTGACTAACATACCACTCTTGAACTCCGATCCTTCCGCCAGGCAACGTAGTGCCGTACAACAGCGGAACAAACAAAACAAATCCGCTCATGGACAATCCATAGAAAAGCCGCACCTGACTAAAAGCCGCAGGGTTCAAAGCTTGTGCAAAAAGTAGCGGCTTATAGCCCGACAATTACGGTAATCACTCGGCTGTTTTATTGTGGAAAAGCCAGTTTCTTTTTATGGCAGCAGATTTAAAATCTAAGGGGTTTTTTGTAATCTGTTCATGGGGTTTGATTTATTCTGTGTTCTTCACATGTTTAAATACTGCAGGATACTTGCAGTGGGTGAGTCTGTCACAGGCCAACAGTTCTTAAGCTAAGGAGTCATTCTCCTGCACCAGTCTCTCCAACCTACAAACTGGATCATCATTCTCCTGAATTAACATGCAGAACCGAGTTGGACCTTGTTCTGCTCTAATAAAATTAGATAGTATTGATGGGTAAAATGTCCATGCACTCGTTAACCTTAACCATGGCAACAGTTTCATAAAGCTTCATCTCGGGGCAGCTGGTCCAGAGCCAGCAGACACAGAGGCTCTTCGTACGGAGCTGGCTGACCTACAACAGAAGTGCAGCGAGCTCATGGAGGAGAACAAAGAGCTGAGGAGCAGGGTGAGCGTTTACAGATAATCACATGTCTATATTTGGTCTGGATTCTGTGACCTTTAACCTTCTCGTTTTCCTCCTCATCTTCCAGCTGATGCAGTATGAACCATCGCCTGATGGGGAAGCAGCAGAGTAGAGGTTTTCTTTGCTTTTGTGGAGGAATAAAAAGAAAAATGTTACTAAAGCCTTGTTTGTATGTAAATGTTTATTAAACAATGGCTGTACAGTGAATGCAAAATCACTGTTATTTTATTTTATTTTTTTTGTTGTATAACAAGAAGCTTTCTAAATTAAAAATGACATTTCAGCATCAGCCTTTCTCTGTCCTGAAGGTCCTTGATTTTGCTGATGGAAATTCTTCATTTGTTATTAAAGCTTCATCATGGATGAATTCAGATGCTGCGACTGACTGAAGTGTCTGGCTACAAAGGATCCTGCAGGAAGTAGTTACCAGAACATGTGTGCACTCTGGTTATTTCTTAGGTACATATACTTGCTAATAACAGGCCTAAAGTGTGGCAAGAAAATCACACTGTGATCTACACCACCACTCCCAGTCTGAACCATGACTTGAGGCATGTTGGATCCATCCTTTTCTGTTTTTCTACACCAAATTCTAACCCTACCATCCAAATGGCATTGCAGTAATTTTTACTTATCAGACCAGGCAGGTTTGTTCCCGTATTCAGTTGTCTGATTTTGGTGAGTAAGTGTGAACTGTACCTTCAGTTTCCTGCTCTTCGTGGACAGGAGCGGCACGCGATGTAGTCTTCTGCTGCTGTAGCACATTTGCTTCAAGCTTTGGTGCGTTCAGAGATGCTCTTTGTTGTAATGATTTGTTATTTCAATTACTGTTGTCATTTAATCTCAGGGAAGTCTGGCTGCTCCCAGTCAACAAATATTACCCAGAGAACAGCTGCTCATTGGGTATTTTCTGTTTTTCAGACCATTCTCTGTAAATCCTACAGATTTACTCACTTGTTGGCAGGAATTGGCTCACTTGTGTGGCAACAGTCATGGAAACATCATTGTGGCTTATATGCATGTTATTTTCTAACCACTCATGTTTTGCTGCAAGTGAAATTTACTGCTGGAAAAGTCTTGAAGATATTTCATGTCAAACGTAACAAAGAAAACAGATGACTCAAGTTGACTCCTTTGTTGCATAAAAATGATTGAAATCATAATTATGATGCAGAGGTGCAAAATCAGTCTCCACCAGCCAGTGGGCCCGCTCAGTCTCACCCCTGACAAGTTAAAAGGCAAACTAAAATCCCCCCTTGTCAAAAGAAAAGAAAGAAATCTATAAAAGGCATTATGTTAATGAGGTAAATGATCCTAGTCAGTACTGTTATTTAAGTCGAGGTCAAAAGAGAGAAAACAACACTTGCTATGAACTCTCAGACAGTATAAAACATAGGCGCAGGTTCGAGGTCTGAAAAGTGAAGCCAATGCAGAAACGCTTTAAACCTGCATTCTTACTAATGTCCACCAGGGGGTGATTCCTGTGATTTCAAAAACAACCTGGGTCTCAAAGAAGTCAATGGGGAAGCACCCCTCTGCCCTGAGCTCTGCAAACACTTTCTCAAATAGTTTATGGGTTAAGTCACTCCGTTTGGGTCATATTATTAAAACATTAAGTCAAAAAACAGGAAAACAGGAAGTAAATGGATATTCTAAGGAAGAAGGATTATCCAGGAAATGCTCATTGGCTTACCACTTGATAGCTTGTTAGCCACTGAGGATGCTACAGTTCCCTGCCCATCTTTTATACTGTCTGTGAATTACCTGCAAGCCTTTATTTTAATTGTAAATATGAAAAAATGAAAGGTTAATAAAGCATTTGAGCAGATGTGTTTAGCGCACAGTGCACCACACAAACATAAAAGTCGGCATTTTCTTAAGTTGGTTTCTGAGACAAGGACCCATTCTTATCTGTGATAGCTAAGTTTAGCAATAATTCAGTGCTAGGTGCATGTTTCAGTTAAACAGTTCAGCGTGTGTGACCCTTCAGCCTTCATTTGACCATTAAAACATTTCAGAATAACTCATAAATCGACTTATCATCAAACATCATGAGGCCCCACTCAGTCATGTCAGCTGCTAACATAGCTTTATAGCTTGATTGTTTGAGGGTTGAAGCTCATTCTGATAGCCTGAAACTGACCTGGAAATCTGAGAAAACAAGGCTGTGCATCCTAGTATGAATCCCTCTAAAAGGAAGAGTAGATGTTAGACTGCTTGTTTGTCATATGCTCTTTCTAAGACTGGAGAATGTCTGGCACAAGCATAATCTCTGCAGGCTTTTTGTGATTGTCTTTTAAAGAAGTCTAAACTGTGAAAAAGGTGCAGTAATCGTGTTTTAATGGCTTCTTCTAAGCAGTCCTCATATCTGTAAATCAGTCGGGGCTCGTCTGCTGCTGGCGCTGCTGGCAGCTGACACTCGCCGGTTTGGTGGGGAGGCGGCGGGACTATTGCTCTCCCGGCTGTGTCGAGATATAGAGCTCAGCTCCCCTGCAGAGTCCGGGCTCTGGGGTCTGCTCTGTCTCTTAATGTCTGACTTGGAGAGGATCCTTGCTCTGGGGCCGCCGCCGCTTCGTAGCTTCATGCTGTTGTTCCCGTTGTAGGAGTCTCCGCTGTCTGAGCCATTTCCCTCCACGACTGTGGAGCAGTTCCACGGTGGGGTGATCCTTCGTGTCTTCCTCGTGAAGCCTGACAGCGCTGTGCTGCAGGAGGCATCTGAAACAGGCAGGGTGGGGTACTCAGATCTTGCACGCTCCAGGTCCTCGTGATGTGGTGGGGATTGATCTTCTCGTTGCTCCTGTTTGTCTGAAGGAGGGGACCGCGTCTCACTGCTGGTATTGTTGGAGTTGTTGTTGTGCTCCGTGGGACTCGGGACTCCTTCCTTGCCCTCCTTTTGACTGTCCGGCTTTCCACCAGGGTCCCCTTGAATTGGGACGAAGGCGGAGGAGGCGTTGAGGAGAGGGTAGTTGGGTCCGTTGCCCTGTTTCTCCAGCAGTAACGTGTACCCGCTTGGTGCTGTGGGAATCGTACTCTTGCGTTCCACAGTCGTTCCCATGCAAACCTGATGCATCACTGAGTCCTTTTTCGACTTGCTGACATAATAATCGTCCAGGTCATCCTTCAGGTGTGGGTAGTAGTCCAGAATGCCCTTCTTAATCCTCTTGAAGCCAAGGTGCATGATCTCCAGCAGACTGAGGAAGAGAGAGATGCAGGCGATAGCTTGCATGAACATCATGAAAACAGTTTTCTCTGTTGGTCTCGAGACGAAGCAGTCCACCACGTTAGGACACGGCTCCCTCTCGCACTTGTAAATGGTGCTCAGGCGGTTTCCATACAGGATGTATTGAACCGTCATAAAGCTGACCTCCACCACTGAGCGCGTAACAATGTGGGCCACGTAGGTGCACAGCAGAGAGCCCCTCAGTGGTGCTTTGTTGAGCTTCCCCTGCTCCAGCTGCCTCATCTCCTTTTCAATCCTCTTCTTCACCTCTGTCAGCTCTGCATCCACCGCCTCCAGCTCCCGCCGGAGAGCCACTTTCTTGCAGTGGCGTTCCTTCTCCAGAGCCCGCAGCTGGTAGATGGCATGACCCATGTACACCAGGGAGGGCGAGGACACAAATATCACCTGGAGCACCCAGTAGCGGATGAGGGAAATAGGGAAGGCCTGGTCATAGCATACATTCCGGCACCCCGGCTGCTCGGTGTTGCAGATGAAGTCGGACTGCTCGTCATTCCAAACGTCTTCTGCGGCGACGCCCAGGACCAGCATTCGGAATATGAACAGGATGGTCAGCCAGATCTTGCCAACCATGGTGGAGTGGATATGCACCTCCTCCAAGATCCCACCAAGGAAGTTCCAGTCTCCCATTTTCTACTTTAGCAGCTCTGTAACAAAAAAAGAGAGAAAAACTCATTTATATACTAGGAGTTCAGTGTTTCTTCTAACCACTTGCAATGTGCACCTGTGATCTCACCTTCTCTCTGTCAGAATGAGAACCTTTCAACCTTCCTAAAGGACATTCAAAGCTCTTCTTTGGATCTTGGCTGCTTTTTTTATGTACTCCATAAACATGATCCCACACTGCTTCAGTAATGTTCCACTGTCTAGGGATGCTTTTACTGCATTGGCAGTGAAACAAAAAAGGAAGCCAATCAGATTCATCCCAGATGGTGTTGCATGATAGATCAAAATGTGAAGGTACTTTTCAGCAGATCCTTAACAACACCAGCTGAAATTAAGCCCCATGCATTGACAGCCCCCACCGTATTTTACAGATGCCAGTAGATCTTCACTGTTGTAGCTCTCTGTTGATAAGTGACAAAGATAAACTTTGAAAGCTCTTCAGAAAGTCTGGAGAATTACTGCCCAAGACCACTTTAAAATAATTGCAATAAGTCTGGCTACTTGTCATTTAAGGTGGGTAGTAAGCCACAGTTAAAACGAGACACACACCACATATGGGGCGGCTGCAGCTTAGGAGGTAGATGGAGGTCAAATATCCTTCGGCAAGATACTGAACCCCAAGTAAATATCAGAGTCTGTATGTGTGCGAACATGCTTGGATTAATAGCTGAATGAATGAATGAGTGAAGGGCATGTTGTATAAAGCTCCGGTACTCAGGTATAGTAGGAAAGCGCTGTATATGAAAAAATGGTAAATGGATGGGTTCTTATATAGTGCTTTTCTACTCTCCCGGAGTACTCAAAGCACTCTATACAACATGCCACATTCACCCATTCTCACAAGCACTCCCTCTAAACTGAGTGCTTTATAACTACATTCACACACATTCACACTCCGACGGATGCATCGGAGAGCAATTTGGGGTTAGTATCTTGCCCAAGGATACTTGACATGCAGATTGGAGGAGCCAGGGACTACTACTAATCGAACCACTAACCTTCCGATCAGTAGGTGACCTGCTTTACCTCCTGAGCTGCAGCTAATCCATTAACAAGTTTGAAGATTGCCCTCACATGCAACAGGATGCAGCGTTACAATCCTGAAAAGTACAAGTCCATGTAGCCCATTGGAAACAGAAGCTGATGTTTGCTTTTCACGTGTGGTGAAATCACAGATGCACATGTGCCAGTGGTCAGAACAGGATTTTCATAGAACAAAAGGAGAAAACTGTGAAGGGGAACGCGGGTGTATTTAAAGGTTTTGCATGTTTTTATGGATAGAGACGAAGACTACTGACTAAGACTATCTTTAAAATGGTTTATTGATATTTTATATTATATCAAAGGAACAGAACAGCACAGTGTAATTTAGAAGGTATAAAAATTCATTCACATCAGTTAGATCTTTATTTCAGTGTGAACCTGAACATTTGTCTGCTGCTTTTCATTTTGAGCATGAAAATAAGTCACTTTCTTTAAGGTTAGAAAAATTTCACTTATCATCTTTTTAATGTGTGATGTATTTACATTTTTTTGTGTAGTTGTTAATTAGCGAACAAGTTAAAAAAAAAGGATGCAAAGGAGCATATACCAGGTAATATCTGAGAATAACCTAATCCCAGAGAAGAGCTTCAATTGCTTATTTTTTTAAATATTCAAAATTTACACGGCAAAGCTAGTTTTCAAAATGAGCTGAAACATAAGAAAAATGGCTTTAAAATGCTTGTTACATGCTGATACAGCAGTAATTATTTTATAGTGTGATTTAAGAAAAAATACAACACTGTTAGGTTACATTTCACTGCTGATGCTTTTAAATGTAATCATCATTCCTGCAGAATAAAAGCCCCAGCTTACTGAGTTACAACTAAACCACAGCCCAGCAGACACCATTTGAGACAGGAGTCTATTCACCACTATTTTGTGTCATCATTATAAAAACTTCCAGATAAATGAGTAAAACCAGACACAACCGATCATTTTAAATACAAATCAATAACTTAGCATTAACTCACCTTTTATCTTCCATATAAAAATGTAACCATAAAAGCCTTTTTGATGTAACGCTGCCGATTTCTGACCTATGAAAGCATTTTTTCTTTATTTTTCATCTCTTATCAAAGGTAAAATCTTCCCACTGGTAGACATTTAACTCCCTGTTGTTGGTCACGAACTGGGCAAAAACAAATGAGGCGAGCTGGCACTAACTCTTCTCGACTTATAGAGTGTGAAACACCATCAATCAATTCCGTGGCAATGGTCTGCTGCCATTTACCTCGCAGCAGTATGAATGGACGACCTGCCAGTTCCTGCGAGTCATCAGGGGTGAAATGTGCTCCAAAATATTTGGTTGTCTGTCGCCTATTTCTGGTTGAACCCAGAGGATCCTGGACTGGTTTGATCCTCTAAATTTAGATGAAAGCAGCACAGAACTGGGTGAACTGGGCTGGGCCTTGGTGGGAATATGGGTTCTGAGACGGCGCTCTCATTTTCTAAACAGTAGGATATTTTTGGATCTTATCCGAGGACAAAACAAACAAACAAACAAACGAATTGAAGACCGGTACTCCCAAAACTAGAGATATTAATTTTACAGAACCTCAATTCTACTTTATTCCAACAACAGATGTCACAATAGACAATAGAGAGCTTTACTACATGCGCCTCCATGTTTGTTTTTTCAGGCTAATTGTTTTCATGAATATTTGTTTGACTATTTACCAGAATATGTTTTTAAAATTGCACAAATTAATGAGGAATTCAAAGAAAAATCCTATTTTTTTCTTAATGCACCTTCATAGATGCATATCTATTCATTTTGTTTTCCTCCATGAAGGAACTTTGTAATTTGCAGAGTTTTTCTTGCATAATGGATTTCATCTGCTCCCTTTATGGGACCCCACAGTCCCTGCCTCCCTCTCACCCTATCCCTAGTATCGTCCTCTGTCACTCCAACCCTCCTCCACCACACTCATGAATCTTCTCCTCCTCCTCACAACAGGTCTTGCTGCCATCTGGCAAGTCTTGCTTCTACTGACTGCTCATACCTCCAACTCTCCAGGTTCTCTAACACCTCTGAAGATCACAACGTCGTCTGCGAACAGACTCCTGCCTGACCTCATCTGTCAACCTGCCAATCATAAACTGTCTATGGTGCTTATCTATCAATCAACCAGAAAAAAAGATTTATTTGATTTATGTAGAGTAAAATGTACAACCAGTGTTTGTCTGGTTTATCTTTGTTTCCTATTTCTGCTACAACAAGCAAATAATTCTTATAAAAATAAGGGTGTTCAAACATCAGGCTGTTATATTTAACCAGTGAAACAGTACACTGAATAGGCAGGTTGGTGGTGGTGTAAATCACAACAATGTGAGCCTGGGGTCATGTCCTGGTAATGATCATCTACGGTTCCAACCCTGCAGGCTGGAATATTTTCCCCTACATTCACACAGAACTTTTTAAGCTCTTCCAGGAGCCCCGCCTCACAACTAATTTCTTAACACATTAATTATTAAACATAGATGGCCGTGGCTCAGGTCATCTTTGAATCGGAAGGCTGGTGGTTTGAACTAGCTGCTCTAGTCTGCATGTCAAAGTATCCTTGGGCAAGACACTGAACCCCGAGTATGTGTTTATGCTCCCAACCTATTCACTGCAGTGTAAACAGAGAAAGTGCTTGTGTGATTGAGACATGTTTAAAGTATTCAAATAGAAATGTGTTATAGGAATCAGTCTGTTTACCAAATCTTCAGCCTTATACTGAAAATAAACCTGATCTTGAGTATTGAACCCCCCTCATAGTTCACCTTAAATGATACTGGTGATGTAGCTGTTCAGTTCTGCTCAGATAGAAAAGCAGTAGAAACTATAAATGAAGCTCGATCTTCAGCCGTTACAGCTCATCTCTGTACATTTTGTGTGTGTTTTTTTTAGAAGGTGGCAGGTACAAAAAGTCCAAACAGGAGTTTTAGGGGTTTAAGGATAACTGACATCATAGATGTGACACTACAATCTTTACAGGGTGGAGTACAGCTGGATTAAACTGACCAGGAGTGGCAGGGACTGAGAGAAACCCAGAAACCCGTCTGATTACAGCATCATCGTGGTGCAGCCTCTTGTTTTTGTGATTATGCTCATACTGGTGACTGCATGGTTGATAAGGACTTCCACCATCTGCAGCTTTATTCATCTGACTGATGCATTTTTCCAGTACAGCGATCAATGAGACACGTCCGATTTCATCCATGGCTGCCTCTTTGCTGAGAATCTAATTTCAGTTGTTCCATTAAAAGGAAATCGATGGACGGGGCCGTGCTCACAGACTGTCCTGCTCCGTTTTCCAGGCAGACGCTGGGGATCCACAGGACACCGAGGTCTCCGAGGAGGAGAAAACTCTGAATTGTGTTCAATAATGAACTTTGGTCAAGCAAGTACAAAAACAAGCCACGCAATATTTTCTTTAACCGAAAGTTAACCATTTATTAATCAAAATAACAGTTTTTTCCCCTACTAAAGATAGAAGATAAGAATAAAACATGCAGCGACACGAGTTGTTCTGAAAAACACCGTCAAGTAAACCTGCTTCTCCTCAAAGAAACAACAACTTGGGGGGAAAACAGAAAAAAAAAAAGGGTTTAACTCTTACAGAAAACACCACAAAGAAAACAAATGACCGTATAGGTCAGCTTGCTGTTGACGTCTTTAACACTTTAGGGACCCCAGCATCACCTCTGTGCGTTTTAGCACCCGTGCTCATGTACTTGACTAAACTGCAGACGCACACCATCAGCTTTAATTCCTTTTCTTTCAAGAAGTTCTCGGTTTCTTCCATAAAACACATCTTTAAAAAAACCTTGAACACATTTATCTCATGGTGATGGTTTATCGCTGTCGAACAAATGTAAATTTAAAAAACAGCGGTGAAACTGGCTGACAGTAAAGTACCTAGTACATGATTAGTTATAAAACACACAAAGATGCATTTGGTTCACCAACAGACTCAATACTTCCTTAGAATACTGAATGTCAGGGATTGTTTAGCAAAAGTGGGTGCATAGGGTTTAGAAAACAAAAATCATCAGTAACTGGTTGTATATATAAAAAAGACTGGATATTCTTCCCGTCAGGCTGAGCGCAGAAACCGCTGAATCTTGCTCCTAAAGAGAAATATCACCGAACAACTTTATAAAACCAAGCCGAGGAGCTGCAGCGCTGTTCTTAAAATGGAATAGCGAAAACGAGCTTTCTACAAATGGACGTTACATTCATGGCAAACAAACACCTTTACTTAACAAAACGACCAGCTCTGCTCTGTCTGACAGAACCGGGGGAACGGGGTGGGGAGTGGGTTCTGCTTTAGCGTCCTCCTGTCTTGCGCCCGGCCCAGGACCGGGACCGAGAACGTGAGCGAGAGTGTGATCTCGACGCAGACTGGGACCTGGAGCGGGACGGGGAATGCGTCTGTCGGACTTCTTCCTCAACGTAGCGGGAGGTGGACGGCGGTTTGACGTTCTCTCGTGGAGATGCGGATCTGGAGCGGGATCGCTCTCTGGAGACTCTCCGGGGTCTCTGCTTGTATCTGAAGGCACACAAAGTAAAAGAGTGATACGTCACACTTTTAGATGCAGTGCAGATCAGATTTTACTTTCAACTGGCTGTGGGGTGACGTGATTGACTGTCTGGTCCTTATTTTTTCCGCCTCTTCTCTCATTAAAACTGAAAACTGATGAGTGTTAAATGTGGAATTTCCTCCTCGGAGCATAAGGATCATTAGGGTTACTCCCCAAGAGTCAAATCTGATGATATCCCATGAATTTCTAACTTGTGGGCACCGTTACAGATGAAATGACGCATATTAGATCTAACAATAACTGGTAGAACATGGATAACATGAACAGTAATGTATGTAAAGGAGGAAAAGACTGTGGGATTCAATAATATCACCACATCAGTACAAAAGAGCTTAAAAACCAGTTCATGAAGCTACCAGTTTTCACCCAGCTGTGCTGCTGTGTGCGCCAAATGGTTTAAGACTGACACTGTCCAACAATTTGATGCTGACACACACAACATAGAGCCACGATGGCTGGACCACCTGGTTCCTTCTGTATTTTAAATAAATAAACGCGCCACACCTTGCTTTACACCCAACCTGCATCTTTCAGTTCATCTGGACACGACAGTCTTCATTCAGTAGCTGTCTCTAAAACAAATGGCAGTCGATGAAAAAATAAGTAAATAAAGGACTCGTGTTAACTGCGATTATGGAAATGAGCAGCTGTCAACTGCAGAGAAACACTTTCTTCATTGAACTCATTTCATTTCTTTCCTTCGAGTCCTTCTACCATCTGGAGTCGCCTTTGCCGCTGTATGACAAAGCTGACGTCAAATTAACAAGCTGCTGTTTCTGCACCTCTCGATTTTTCCAACCTGGTGTGTTGTACCGCTGCAGCTGAACTGAGGACACAAGTGTTGTATTGTATTGTGACGTGGGTATTCCAGGGCATTTAGTCTCACGTTATCCTATTTGTCATTTAATGGTTGTTGGCAAAGAAAATCTACATTACTTCCACCTTCTGGTTGCAGTAGCACATTACAAAGATGGATTTTAGGAAGCAAAACAACAGACAGGCTACATCTGTGTAAATGTGGTCTTAGTCTAGAAGAGAAGTTGTACCTGTCATCCTCGCGGCTCCTGCTTCTTCCTCTTCCATACACCCGTCCACGAGACCTAAGGAAAAATGAAAACGTTATTTTCCTTCTCACAAAGAACACTTTGGACCGACCGACTCTCTTCTGAGAGATTAACTCACTCTCGAGGACTCTCCGAACGTCTGCGGCGGCGATCGTAAGACGGGCTGCGCGACCTGTATCTTTCGTAACTGCGGCTGCGCGACCGCCGGCGCCGGCTGTCTCGATCGTAGTCGTCATACCGGGAGGATCTTCCTGGGGAACGCCGCTCCTTTGATTTCATCTGATTTGGTGCTGGTGAAAAAGAAGAGGAGGAAGAAGTGGTTAAAGCAGAAAACAATTAAAACCATGATGGTTGATGCTTAATTTTAAACACTTAACAAATCTGAAAACGTGATTTAAAAGGAACCCCGACTATGACGACGCATACTGCAGATTTCTTGGTTGTTAAAACGTTGAGGGGGAAGGGGGAATCCTTTCAGTCTCAGTTCGTGACTGTTGTTTATGTCACAGTGCAGTCTGGGTAATGATGCCTAACAGCTTGAACAAGAGTGTACTAATGTAAGGCTCATTGGGAAGCTTTTACTACACTGACTCGCCACAGTGGGTAGCTCCACATATTTAATTCAGCAGATTTTATACCGTTTGTCCTGATGCGACCACAAATGGATTTCTGTCTCCTCCTGGCATCAAACCGTTAATCTTTTGCATGTTAAATAAATGTGTGGAGCCACAGAACTGATGCAGGTTATTTGTTTTTGCCTGAGTGGCGACATGTATCATTCCAGATGAGACTGCAGCACACCTCAGCAGCTTAAGCCAGTGTGCTGATGTAACCGTTGGCTCATGCAACAACCAAAGCAGCGTAACTGAGCTGAAATGAGACCAGTGCAGATAAATTGCATGAATAACACTTATGCATTCTCACCAATTTACTCAGTAAATCTGCTTGTTTTCTATATTTTGAAAAGTTAACAGGACAATGTTAGAGTCGATTCTGATGTCTCCTTATAAATAAAAGGATAATTTCCAGTTGTTCTTCACACTGAGGAAAGCTTCCTAATACTAAACTGGTGTCAGATAAATTCAGTGTCTGCAGATGTTGAAAACAGAGTACCGGCATGTTGTTGGAAATGGGTCTAATTTTAAACGCCATGTTTCATGGGGAGGAGACCACCAGCTAAATATTAATAAATAATAAATAATCAGGGTTCCTTTTAAAGAGATAAAACCGAGCTGGTCACACATTTTTCTATCATTGGAAGTCACAGATTAATATTTAAACCAACAGCAAAAATATTTCAAAGTGTTTGAATCTAATTCAGACACAAAAACCAGACACTTACTCTTCCTGTCGCCCTGTGCAAACTGGATTTCAATCTGGCGACCACAGACCCACTTCCTGTCCAGGCTGTGAAGAGCATCTTCGGCATCACGCACGTCCTCAAATATGCTGAGTGGTTAAGGTTTCTGTTTCTTTCTCTTTTTTTAAGGCCTCACAAATTTAAAGAAATGTTTTTTTTTCTCCTAAACAAATAAAAGGCTTCTCAAGAAAAAGAACCATGCACTTCATAAACGTTTACTTTAGTTAAATTTGTGAGGCCCAGTTTACCATGTAAAAACATTTATAAAAAGACACCGTTTACATTACTGTAAGACAGGTGAGAAAACAACACAAACACGCTCAGCTGACTGCTTTTTTTTTTTTTAAGGGATAAAAGATGAAGCAAGCTCTTTTCAAACATATCATCTAACTGTCTGAGGGATCACGACAGTGACTATATATAAAAAAATAAAATCAAACACAATAAGACTGGATTAAATCGTTTCATCAGTGTCACAGGGAAAGCTGATTTTGGTGTCATGTCAAATTTGTGGATGGGAGGATACAAAATAATTCAGACTTGTTACCTTTGCCCATGCTTGACTTTGAACTTCATCTTGATCTTTACACTCTTTAACCGACTCCCACAGAGACTCGGGGGTTTCCTGCTTGCTTTCTCCTCTTAAACCTCTTTTTCTTTTCCCCATTCTTTGCCGCCATATCCAAATCCAAGCTTTGTCTCCGTTCCCTTTTTCCTCTTCATGCTTTACTTTCTCTTTTCAACCTTTTCCCTCCCTCTGATCCTGCAGGTCTGTGTGTCTTTACAGCTACTCTATATGGGTCTTTGTAACTCTTTGTGGCCGGTTTCCACAACTGGACGCGTTTACATTTTCTGAAGCAATAACAGAGAAATATGCGTGTTAGATATTCAATCAGATTATGTGCAAAAAGAAAATGCATCACAAAAAATAAATTAATAAAAATCTTCTCTGCCGAAAGGAAATTTAAATAATTTGTTAGCAGCAGCATACACAGTTAAAAGTCATTGGGAAAGGATATTGAATGTATGCAAATCCTCTTGGCTGACGTGTATAGAAGTCAAGTGGGATGTAGACATCTACTATCGGCCCATAGCGGCCAAACTCACGCCGCAAATCCTCAGGCCTGAACACCGTAAATACAAGTATAACTCAACTGACCATCACGGGCATCTCTACCTACATCATCAACCAGTGGCAACAGCTGGAAGAGCAGCTGCTGAATAAAGGGACAGTTCACCTCAGAGTACATTTTGTTTCCTCTTACCTGGAGGGTGATCCACCTGTTAAAAGAGCTCAAAGACAATTTGTATCCCAGCAGGACTGTTTTTAAACAGAGCAGGTGGCAAACACTGAGGAGCTCTTTTGGGCATTTTTAAAATTTATTTATTTATTAATCAACCAAGAAACGAGAGGCCTGGATGACAAAGCAGGATTTGGGTAACTTCCGTATTACGAAGGTGTCTCACGTTAACCCAGCTGATGGTAACTAACCTGCCCCACAGTACATTAAGTTCCGATATCAGAGAGCAGTGAAATCAACAGCCTGTATTTTTTGCTCATGATTCAATTGTGGTCACATAATCAGCCCATTTTCCATCCATCCCCTTTGAATATAAGACTTCCTTATCATATATCAAATACAACTTCAGGGTTTTCCCTTCATACAAATGCTTTTAATGTCACTCAGAGAGCTTCTCACCTTCAAAGAAAGAAAAATATACCAAAACTGTCATTAAAATATAAAGCATTTGAACCATGTTGTGGATGTAATTTACTCAAGTACAAAATACCCTCTGTTTTATCAAGTGACCTAAATTAACAGGAAACTGGTTTTCTCTTCTTGTGGCCTATATATGTGCACAGTCATTGCAAAAATGAAAAACACTCAACTTGTGCACATAAAGCTTAAAAATGTTAATTTGGTTAAGAAACAATCTTTTATTTTGTGTCCAGATAAGATTATGTCCTTGTATGTAAAGCATTTTTAGTCGACTGGTCTTTTCTCCAAGGCAAAAGCCACCAAGGCTCACGGGTATTGTAATTTTTAGAAGTTTCATTGCCTAGTAGTCCATTGTTTTTTTCTTTAGTAAAATAATCTGGGAAATGTTTAGAAAATAGGGGCAAAAAAGCTCCTCACAGTTTGCCACACTCTTCAGGTGAACTATCCCTTTAAAATATCCACACTTTTTAATATTAACATGCAATTCATGTTAATGTCATTGGTGTAGCACTGACACATTATAAACAGTTACAAGGCCGTCCACAGATGTAAATGTAAAATTGAAGAAATTAAGGAAATTAAGTTCAGGTCACAGTGTCAGTGAGATTAAAATCAGCTTCAACATCCATGTCAAACAGAGTTAATCAGTTGTGAAAGAGGTCAGTGATACTTATTTTGGTTTGTGTTGTTAATAGTTTTGGAGATGTTCATGTTTAAATATTGCCTCAGATTGCAATGTGTTTAAAAAGCCTGAAAGTGGTTGGACTGACCTTTAATTTTCAATATATGCGTTAAAACATCACAGCAATCATTGCATATGCCCAAACTTTGGACCATACATTTTTTGGGCAATTCTAAGATGATTGAGAACAAAATGTTGATGATTTCTGATCGATTTACCCATTTCACTCTGCTTTTAAATACTAGTGCAAAACTTTAACTAGTTATTAACACATCTAGCAAGTTTAGTATTTTTAAAACCAAGTTAAACCAACCCTGTGTGGTCAGATTAGATTAACACTGAGACTAAACCTAGATATAACAACAACAATGAAATATGATAATAACAAATACATGAGGAAATCATTACAGGTACAGATTAATTCACAAGCTACACATACAAAATTAAAACGAGCTTTCATTTGCGATCGTGTATTCTGAGGTCAGTATTTTGCCAGTTTAAATGAGAATTTCTGTGCTAATCACATTTAAATATACAAACTTAAATCAGCAAACAGACCTCAGATTGTAACTAATCAATTAACCACGCGTGTTTAAAATTGATAACGGCCAACAAACATTAGGTTAACGTTAGCCGAGGCCATTAATTTTTGCCCCTTCATATTAAATCCACATTGTAGGGTTTCTTGCCTCCTTTAAAATCTTTCAAAGTTTCACGGAGCTGTTTACCAGCTTTCGTTAGCCAGTTAGCTTTGATAGCTTGACTGTAAACATGAAAAAGTTCGCGTCTAAAGAGCAACACAGACGTTAATAATGTTTATAAAACCACAACAAAGACATATATGGCCAAAATAACGTAACGTAGATTTGAAATGCGGCGCTGCTCCCGGTCAGCGTTACCCTTTCAGTTTGCACGTTGAGGCCTACCTTGCCTACCAGGCTAACTTAACTAGCTACAATTAACACGAGTTAACTCGTAGCGGCTTCTTTACGAGGACTCACCTGGACTCATCAGAGATGTTCCTGACAAACAAAGACGTGTTTGGAGGCCTCATGTATCTGGCCATAAAGTTACACTCACGTAGCAGAAGGATGTTTTCTTTTAGAGGGAAAACGAAAGGCTGCGAAGGGGGGAAAATTAGCAACGCATGCGCACTCAAAAGGCGCCTTCCTGCTTCTTCTTCGTTTACACGAAAGCGTGCACTTAAAAATCCCCACAGCGCCCCCTACAATCAGAATACTGCCTTACAGTAAATAACGATACGAGTTTTATAGTGTTTGCACATTTTATTTTATTAACTTCAGCTTTATTTATTTAGTTATAAGTTAACTCCGTTCATCTTCAGATGAGGAATTCTGAGAGGGATCCATGAGCTGGCCGGTCAGACACGTTTGCTCCTGCTGGTGAAGGTTATAGAGCCAGCAGTGATAGTCTAGATATAAACAGTAAGCAGACACATTAGGAGAACGTGGATGATTCACATTCATAGCAGTTTTAAGAAGAATTAGAGCCACCCACCTCAATCATTTCATCCCCTTGAATCTCTCTGACTGAGGTAAACTTGTCATTTTCAGCTATCAGCTTCCCGTTCTCCTCTCTGACAATGCACTAACCAGGAACAAAATCATTGTTGTAGTCAATAACAATTAAATATTAAAAGGTAAATAAATAGCAGAGATACGTCTCCTGCTTACTGTGCCTGCATAAATCACATCATTCATTTCTGCACTGCTCCTTCCAATATTAATTTAAAATTCACAAAACTCTAAAAACTCAAATGTGTTGAGCATGAGGTCCCTGAACTACCTTAAACTTCCTTCCATCCACAGTTGTTATTTCTGACTCTTTTCCCAGGCTGAACGAGTGGACTTTGGTGCAGGCTGGAGTCTTCACGGTGCAGGTGAAGTCTTTGCCGTTCTGCTCTATGATGATCACCGGTTTCACTTCCTTACGCATTTTAATAATCATTTGAGGTGCACCTGGAAAGTATAAATACAAAAAAAACATTTAATATATTCAGGAAATAAATAATCCTTTAGTTTTTAAAATATCTTACCTATGGATTTGAGAAACTCCTCAAGGTTTTCCTCAGAATAAACTTTCCAGGTGCCGTTGAAGTTCATGTTTGCTGCAGAGGATGTTGTCACAGTCTCATCACACGCTGCTGGTTGGCACGCTGGGGATTTCAAACTCCCTGTTATTTCTTTAATTGTCTTTCCACTGAGGGGCCTCAGTAGCCTGAACTCATCCATTAGTCCTTATAACAGTATGTCCTTTTTAATCCTGACATCTTTAAAGTATTCTCGCAGCCAGGCAGCGACACAGGTAGAGTCTGCTCCACCTTTTTTTGACTCCTCCTACTACCTGCACAGTTTGAATCAAACAAAATCAGCAGTAAGAAACTTTTTTTAAGACAGGAATTAAAGCTTTCCCTTATGATTTCAACAATTTTTTTATTTTTGCAAAATAAACATATAACAATATGTAATATAAAGAACATTACAACTGGTAAAAGCATAAAAAGCAAAAACACTTATAAGGCAAATGTGTGCAGGCAGCAAAAGCTCAGGCAGTCCAGTCTCTTAAACACTGACAGGTCTTGGAGCATGCTCAGTTAACAGGAACACACACACACACACACACAAAAAGAGCTTTGTTTACAAAACGTGGAAACATCACCAACACCTTGTTCGGTTTGACAAGAGCTGAAAACACTTTAGCGTACAAAAACAGGCACATTATAAACTGTGGAGCACGTATTAGTCATACAAACACACCGTCTGTTGAATTCCCTGAGAAAACACTGATCAGACATGCAGCGACAGCTGTGGAGATAAACACAGTGCTAAGCTTGTCCACAAATATCTGCAGCTCGTTTTTTAATTTTAAGCTCGTCAATGGCCTCTGATCATCAGATCGGTCTTTTCGTTACCAACATGAAACTTCAAGCAGCGCGAACATATTTACAATACAACATTTATGCATCTGATGCCGGAATTTTGTAAAGGCTGATGTGAGTGTGACTCGGGAACAATACAGATTGGTTTTTTTAAAGCAAAATAATCTGTTTTGATAGCAGTTTTTCTCAATTAGAGAAATTTGGCTAAGATATGTCAAAGCGGAACTTTTAAGGCCACACACTGTGCCACATAATAAACCTGATTATAGCGCTTAGGTTGATGCATGTAAAGCAGAACAGATCTGGCTGACTGTGCAGTTTTCAACCTCTGTAGCCTGGCAATTATGTTTTAGCAAAGTGATCACGAGGGGTATCTTTTTTTGGACTTTTGGCTTAGGCTTATTAAAACTCAAAGCTATAGCTCAGCTAAACATTTTCAGAATACTTCCTTTAGACTTAAAGAGAGGTGAATGTGGGTCTTTATAGAGACTATTATGGAGTATGTTTAATCGTCCTGTTTGATTGAAATCAAAACAGTCTATATGTCTGAGTTTGAATGTACACTGAAAATACTGAGTAAGTCATGAAAACATTAGTTTTGGATGTTTTACTTCAGTCTCATGTTTGGATATAGCTTGTTTTTATAATAAGTGCTGCTCTCACAACTGACCAGCAGTCCGGAGGAGAAACTCCACGTGAACCAGGTTCAGGGAGGAGCAGCTATCTGCACGGTGAGACTGGACAAAACACAAACTGTGGAAGAGAAAATGACATGCAACAATGGCTTCTAAACACATGTGGAGTGACATGAGGTGAGTGAAAAAGAAGTGCTCAGTGCATCATGGGAAGACCCCCAGCAGCCTGACTCTATAGCAGCATATCTAAGAGATGGTTCAGCCTCACCTGATCCAGCCCAAACTATAAGCTCTATCAGGAAAGTTGAGTCTAATCCAATCTAAGCTTCTGATTCTACTTTTAGAAACCACAAGTAACCCTGCAGTTTGAGAGCAATGAGCTCTGACAAGATAATATGATACTATGAGGTCTTATTTTGGGAACTGTATGTGAAGAGAAATATTTTAAATCCAGTTCTGGATTCAACAGGGAGCCCATGAAGGGAAGTCGATATAGGAAAAATGTGAGCTCTAGTTCCCCTGTCATTACTTCATGGTAATCCATGACGGCTTTAAGTTGTGAGGATTCATCCTCTGGGCACTATAGATGAACAAAACGTCATGGCAACCCAACTAAAGGTTGTTTAGATGTTTCAGTCTGTGATAAATACCCCAGACAGACAAACACTGGCAGCCAACGGCGTTTATCAGCCGGGCTTTACCTCATTATGTTTCTTATCTGTGCTTTCAGGGCAGGAGACTCCACCCGTCTGGTGCTTCAAGCTCATTGAAACAAATGCTTTGGCTTGAGGCGCATGTTAAAATTCAAAATGCTGAAACTTCAGGCGGGTATAAAAACTTCAAATAAGAAATGTCCCCTGCAGCACGCTTTGGCAATTCTGCATGTTGCATGATAAAAAAACATGTTATGAACGTATGGAACGAAGATTGCACAATCCTACATCACAAACCTACAACAATTTAAATGATAAATATCAAGCTTTGCTAAAGCTCTCTTGTCTTCAGGCCTCTCCTGTAAAATGTGCTTCACTCATGGCAGGAAGGTGCTGTCCTCATCATCCTCCGGGTTTGGACCGGGGTCACTGAGGCAGCGTGATACTTTCAGCTGATCCCCCTGGTCGTCCTGCTCTTTTGGCTTCAGCTCGGCGTCCCTGTTGGCCCTCGGCGTGCTGCTCTGATCGGGCTTCTCAGGGGTCTCCTTCAGCTCGCTGACATCATCAGCACAGCTGGGAGAAGCCCGCCCTCGGGGACTCTCGCTGTCATCGTAGGTGTACACTTTGTGCTCTGGAGAATAAAGGCAGGGGCTCATTAACAGTTTAACACCTTTTACAAACACCTTTAGATTTGGTTAATTAGGAACACCAGCACCAGTTATATTTTAAAATAATTTAGAGCATGCATATTCACTTACACATAAAAATTATTGTTTTAGGATAGGAAAGGATTCAAAAGAAAAATTATTGCAGTGAAAATAACCAAAAAATAAATAAATTAAACAGATTTTTACTTTTAATAGTTTATATCATCCTTTGCTTCTATTTATAAGCACTTATTAATCTTTACTATTAATGAAAATGTTAAAATATTATTTATTTTTAGGCTTTTACTGATGTGGGTGGAAATATTATTTAAATTAATTTTGGAAAAATAACCTCATTATTAAACAGAATTAAACAGAAATCACAGGTAAATATCGCACATTTGTACAGTTATTAAAATGTGCAACCTCATCCACTTAATCTAATTTTCCTCTGGGTGTAAATGTTTATAATAATCTGGTTATTCCATTTTAAAATCCTAAGCCAGTCTTGTAGCTAAATATGATACCCAACACAGGATAATATGATTAGAAAAGATCCAGGGCAGACACAGTGGAAGACAAAAGGTATCCTTTTATCGATCCCCATAAGACTCATTCTGTTTAATGCAAAATATTTGCATCATTGTACAGGACATATCCCGTGTGGAAAAGAAAAGTATTGTATTGATGCACAGACTTCCAGGTCTGCATCCGACAGCAGGACACAGCTGCTCAAATGCTCCAAAAGAATCCAGCAGCACAAAACTCAAAACAATGAGTGACTTTAAAGCCGGAACATAATTTTCATTCTCATAAAATCGTGCTTTAAACTGGCTCTTAGACTGACCTTGTTGAAAAAATACTTTTCTCACAGGGGGCGTCTCCTGGCGGTTTGCAGGGACCGTGAGGTAGTGGCTCATCTGTAAGAGAAGCATAACAGAGTTTAAAGAAGGACTTTGCAGGAAGTCACACCCAACAACGGAACAAAGCACTTTAGTATTGATTCTTATCCACAGCAAAACACAAGGATGGAGGGATCTAATGGGTCCTGAAATGATTCTGGTGCTGGATGGAGAGTCCTCTGACCGTCTGTTAAACCCCTTTGTTACACTTTCAAGAGGTTCAATCACTTTTAAACTCAGCACCAGGACATATTAAATAAGCTCTCTGAAGTTTCTCTCAATGCAAAGATCCCTTTCTGCAGGGTTTGGCTATGCATTTGAGCATTTGATTTAAAAAAAATAAAAGTACCAGTTATGATTAAATAAAACCACAATTTACAAAATTGGCTGGAAAAGATAAAAAATTCTATTTGGATAATGTTTGGTCACTGCCGAGCTTTCCTTTGTAGCTGGTTAAAACCCCCCTTATTGTTTTAAATGTGCTGTAAAATAAAACTGACATTGACAAAAATAGTTTTTCCCCCACTGGCTGTCTCTGTGTCTCCTCTCTGCCTTCAGCTCTGCCTGCTGAGGAGTTTTTACACTTCTCCTTCATATTTAATGTTGTTTCTTTGTAACAACTTGTATCTTGTACTTGATTCTGTTCATCTGGATGCAGAGTTCTAGGAGGAAGACATATTTGTCACTCATATCAGGGACTTCAGTCTGAAACATTTCTCCTTCCTAAAACTCTGCGTCCAGATGAACAGAATCAGCTTCCTGAGATTTCATTATCTGTATTACTTAGAATGCATCAAGACATCCTTCGAGTATCTTTAAAGGAAAGCTTGTATCTGGTACTCTATCTGATAAAAAATAAATGTATCTGAAAGTATCCTCATTTTACTTTTAGTGCCAAAAATCTTTACACATTTCTGTGAATCTGCATTTTTTATTAGCCCAAATTACCCTTTTAACTCTGCGAGTTCTCTGATTTTAACTCTTTGACATTAAAAACGTGGTAGTCAGGGAACAAAAAAATAAAGCTTCAAACTAGATGCACAAAAAGTTGGACAGATCTGAAATGTTCTAATGTTTCTAATTTGTTTAAGTCGACAGCTTTAGAGTTTAGAGTTGTTTAAACTCACCCTTCTCTCCATCTCCTTCTGCTTCCTGAAGCGAGCCTCGCTTATATCGTCCTCGAGCGCGTCGTTTAGCAGCTCATATCTGCTGTACGAGCGAAGCTGCAGAGGAGGAAGAAAGTATTAAATGCACATTTATTTTAAAAAGGATGGACCTTGTTTGCAACTCATGAACATGCATGCAAACATTCAGATTAGTCCAATCCATTTTGAACAAGCCGTCGATGTCTTCCTCACCCTTTGTCGGGTATTCTGCAGGTTGGCTCGCAGGACTCTTCTGATCTCCTCCTCACGACTCTTTGAGATGGCTCGGCTCGGTTTGGGCGACCCTTTGGCCTGAACGTTTCTGTTTGGAAACAGTGAACAAATTTAAAGTCCAGAACCTGCATTAGTGTGATATTACTCACAGCTTATACTTTTTAAAGCCATTCAGTTAGATTTTAATGTGCCTAACACAGAAAACAAGCACAAAGTGTATCCGCTGAGGGGGAGAATTGATAACTTGTTATGTAGAGGATCAGCAGCATCAGTGTTTTTGGTGGCATCTGGCTTTACTTATAATAAAAAAACTTCCTGAGATGTGTTTTTAACCTTAGCTTTATGCTGGGGAACAAAAAGACCTCCATCCTCCACAAAATCAATTTGGATTAAGGGTTAGTTCACCCAAAAAATACAGGTATGTCCGGGTTACTCAGTAATTCACTTCAATACTGTTTTTGGGGAATATCTCATGCACAGAAAGCAGTTCTTGCAGGACTTGCTTCTGACATTTACCGGATGGAGACGGTCGACACAATCGTGGGCAGCTTGGCGGCGCTCCCGCTCTCCACCATCATCATCGCCTGTTTCAGCTCCATCTTATTGTAGAAGGAGATGAGCTGAGGCTCGGTGGAGCGTTCTCCTGCGATCAGCCATCTCTTCACATAGGTCTTATTGAAGCGATTCAACCTGTATACAGAAGAAAAAGTTATTTTTTCTGTTTTATAAAAGGGGGATACAGTAATCTGACTTTGCAGTCCTGTGAAAAACTGAGTGCACCCTTACTGCTTCCAGGACTTAAGAGGATAAGTAGCAACCAGGTGCTGTTAATCAGATGTGCTTGAAGTTTAAGCACTTCTATCAAAGCAGAGGTTTTGGCAGTTAGAGTTACTTGTTGATCTACAATCTACTGAGTCATCTTCATGTTTTTTACAGGACTGCACAAAGACCAGTGAAAATTTTCTTTTTCACATGGCTGCATAACAACTTGAGGGCTTCTTCTGAACTACAAAGATGGAGGTGATAGAGAGGATACATTAAGAAAGAAAATACATACTTGTCCTTCCAGTGATGATGCCCATAATGACCACAGATGTCTTCAATTCCTGTGAGGAGATGATCCAGGAACTGATGGCAAAATTAGTTTACAGAGGGTGTTATTTATACATCTTATACACTGTTTGATCTGTAGCCCCATCCCTCTCATATATTAACAAGGACTGATGTGTTTTCTTATACACTAAGTGAATGAAATTGTCACCTGTGTGTGGATCTCCTCATTAATTGATTCTTTGCTCTCTTTCTTTTTCTTCACAGCTAGGAGCTCCACCAGGGGCCTGATCGTCATCCCCTGAAGAAAAAAAGAGAAATTAAGTTTTAACAAAACATACTGCACATTTATTTTAGACATATAAACACACTCACATAACAATACCCAATAAAAATACTGATTACTATAATTACTGATGTTGACACAGACGGGTGGAAGCCACAGCAACTTACAACTAGAGGCCAGTCAAGAGGAAAAAATGTGTGCGGGAAAAACATTAAACATAAAAGAGACAACTGATACACGTCTCTTTTCTTTATGTCCAGCCTCACATGCAAGCCTTTTCCTTTGCCATGTTGTTTTTGTCATACACCTAAATCCCAAGTACTCGTGTTATTCCCACCTGCACGAAGACAGTGAAGAAGATGACGGTGATGATGGCAGTGAGGAACAAGTTCTTGATTTCATTATTGTTCAGCAGGAACCCCAGTGAGAAGGCTATGGCACCTCGCAGGCCACCGTAGGCAATAATGAACTGGTCCTTTTTGGTCAGCTTCACAATACGGAATTTATTGATGAAGGCTGTAAGCCCGATGACTCCTGAAACACAGAAAAAAAAGAATTGATTAATTCATTATCAATATGATCATCAGTTTCCCTTTATTGGGTCTCTACACTTAACTGGTTATTGAATTTCACCACTGGATTTTCCCCATGAGTCCCCAAGTAGAGGAGCAAGATTCTGTTTTGCTCAGGCAGCAATGCCAATGGCTAAAAAACAGTAGCGATCAAAGCCACCACCCACTGATTTGAGTGTTAAAGCCTCAAAGTTAGTGTTTTGGTCTCTTCATGTTATTTCTTTCGAGCCAGAAGGGACCCTACTTGAATGAAAGGGTGAAGTTTTACAGTCATGGCCAAAGGCTGTGGAAGCACTGCCAAAACTAAACTTTACTTGCCTATAAAAAAGTTTGGAACTTATGAAATGCTTGTGATTGTTCTCCACTATATCATAAAAAACATATAATTTAAATAAAAAATAAACATTAGGACCACTGCCAAAACCCTTTGCTCATGACTGTAGACCTGATTAAACCAGGTCAGGGTAAGCAAGGCAGGCAGTGCTTGACCTCTTTCCCTGCATCTCTAACAGCGCTCTGTCATGAAGCAGAACTGACCTTGCTTGGTTTTGATCACGCTGTAATCTGTACTGCATTTCAATTACATGGGAGCCTTTGGGTTGTGTCCAGCGTGCTAGACAAGCTGCTCCTAGCTCCGCTTTCGCTGCACTCTCAGATTAGCATATATTACTATACAATGTTTATTGTGTTGCTAATAGGCAAGAAACAGAGAACTTCCTGGTTTATTGTGTTTTATTGTACTGACCCAGCACTCTAGAGACCAGACAGAAGATCACCGTGAAGATGACAAAGATCCAGTTCCAGGTGTGAGGACCAGCCACTGTGGAAACCCCGAGGAAAATGAAGATGAGTGTGTCGCTCACACTGCTCCACATCTTCAGGAAGTATTTGACGGTGGTGTAAGACTTGTGGGAGATGTTGGCCTCAACATATGGCCGCATAATCACGCCACAAGCAATCAAACTGTTTGGCAAGGAAAAGAAGGAGGAGAAGCAGTCAACGTAATGAGGTTTGATAGAAGTTTCTCTAAAGTTAGGGTTATTGGATTATTTAATGTATGATTTCAGCTGTAACCAAGACAAAAACCTAGAGTCTGTCGTGGTTTTATCGACACAAACTGTATATAAAGAAGGATAAAGCGTCTTCTTTTCCTTTCGCATCAAAGCCACCAGACGTAGAGGAGTAAAAGGGCCACCGTCTTTAAGCTGCACATGTAGTCAAGAAAACAGATAGCTGGGTGGTTCTGTTGGCTTAGTGTCAAGAACAGTTTAGGCGACAGGATCTCAGTATCAAATATCCACCCACGGTGCCACCAGTGGGCAAATTTGATTTCTGCAGCAGCAGAACAACAGGGCTGTAACCCACAGATGAAATAATTCGACTTAAATCCAGGGGAACTGTTATATTATCCTTCTTTATACACAGTCTAAGGTTAACACCACTTCCCAGCAGCCCCTGGTTTGTGGGTAAATTCACAGTTATTAGTGCAAATATGTGACTATGCTGTTAATGGCTGGTATGTTTTGTAATGAATAAAAATGACATTTTTACCTAACTGCTAACTGATATTTGTTAAATAAATATAAAAAATTAGTTTGATAATTAATGTTTTATCAAGTTTACAATATGACAAAGGAGAGAGATTTTAATTAAGATACATTTAATTTAGTTACATTTTTAATAAATTTGCAAAAATGTTTTCACTTTCTCATTAGGAAATATTAACACTAGTGTATTATATCTGATACAGAGTGTTTGTGAGTTTGAGACTTCAAACCTTTTTATCATAAAGCTCAGAGACCGAGCGCTCGTCTACTTACGACATGATCCCTGACAGGTGAAAGATCTCCGCTGAGAGGTAAGCCATGTAGCTGTAGAGGAAGACGAACAGCGGCTCGATGACGCGCGAGTATGAGGTGAAGCGGGACGTAAAAGCTCCCACGATGCCGTAGATGACGCCCACCATGACACCTCCCAGGGAAACCACGAAGAAAGAGATGACACCGAGGACGGCGCCGGTCACGGTAATCGCCTGCTCGTGAGCAAATTCCTTAAACAGGTGATACAGGACCTGGAGCAGAAACAGCGGTGTTTGTGTTTGCTTTTGCTTTTGTTCATGATTGTTTCACGGACCTAAAAAATTGATTTTATCTTGATAATTTCATTATTTAATGGGTTAATTACCTGATCAGCAGAAAATTTATAGTTCAGAAACTTTCTCAAGTGAAAATTTATACATGAGAAAAAAATTCCTTTCCTCCTAAATTGAGAGATTTCCTGCTTAGTCTTTATTTTTCTTTCACTACTTTTCTGTATCTATTTTTAGTGTTAACTGGATATAACAACACCTCAAAGTTTATTTGTTTTTTACTATATTTTAACATTTTATAGAAAAGTAATTAATTCACATTAAAAAGAATGAGTTTAATTATAATATATTTACTATTTGAGAATGCGAACGTTGCTCACCACAGTGACGGCATCATTGAGGAGCGACTCCCCGAACACGAGGATGTGCAGCAGCTCATTAATGTGGATCTCCTCGAACACGGCCAGGACGGACACGGGGTCCACGGCCGAGATGATGGAGCCAAACAGCAGGCAGGACAGCAGGTCCACGTGAGCCAGCTTGGCCGCATCAATCTGACAGACAGCGTACATCATCCCACCGATGAAAAAGACGTTCCACAGTGTCCCCACCATTGCAAACATCAGGATGGTGCCAATGTTCTCGGTGAAGGGGCGCATGGGCAGGAAGTAGCCCGCATCCAGGATGATAGGAGGCAGCAGGTACAGGAAGAACAGATTGGAGTCAAGGATGGGGGGTTGTTCTCCAGTCGCTTTGATGATGCCACCAACCAGCAGGCCAACAAAGATTAGCAGACAACTCTCCGGCACGATGTGAGACACAGTGGGGATGATGTGAAATCCTGCAGACACACCATAATCAAATTTAATACAATCATTAAGAAAAAATGCCAAAAACTCCTCGAACTGAACGTTTGAAATGTGGAGTTGTCCACTCTTCTGTGTTTTGTTGTTAAAATATGATTTTTGACACTAATAAATTACTTTTCAATATGTCGAATGTTCTTAATACTGAAAATAATTAGCAGTCAATGCCTGCATGAAGTCTAGAGCCCATGGACATCACTTTCAGTTGATGCTTTCCCTTGGGATAAATAAAGTATTATCAATCAATCAATCAAGGCTTGTTTCTGTCTTCAGTTTTGTATTTAAGCCATCTCAAAAGCAACTTCCTGAGTTGGTCAGTGCATTCATTAATTTTAACAATGTACCACAATGTTGACATGTCCTTTTCTAAGATGTTTGCTATCTCTCTGATAGGTTTTATTTTCTTCACTTGCATTGACATCTGTCTGGACCTCACATTAAGAGATCCTCACATTAAGAGATCCAAATTTAAATTTAACACTTGGGATCAACTCCAGAACTTTGATCTACTTACACACGTGGACAAAACTGTTGGTACACAATGGTCACAGAAATAACTTTAATCTGACAAAAGTAACAATAAACAAAAAATTCTATGAATGCTAACCAGTGAAAGTCAGACATTGCTTTTCAACCATGCTTCAACTGAATTATTTTAAAAAAAAAAATGCATGAAACAGGCCTGGACAAAAATGATGGACCCACAACTTAATATTTTGTTGCACAACCTTTTGAGGCAATCACTGCAATCAAACGATTCCTGTTAATGAGACTTCTGCAGGATTTATGGCCCACTCCTCATGAGCAAACTGCTCCAGTTGTTTCCGGTTTGAAGGGCGCCTTTTCCAGACTGCATGCTTCCTTCCAAAGATGCTCAATAGGATTGAGGTCAGGGCTCATAGAACGCCACTTTAAAATAGTCCAATGTTTTCCTCTTAGCCATTCTTGGGTGTTGTTAGCTGTGTGTTTTGGCTCATTGTCCTGTCGTAAGACCCATGACCTGCTTTCTGACACTGGCCAGCACATTTCTCTCTATAATCGCTTGATAGTCTTGAGATTTCATTGTACCCTGCACAGAATTAAGACACCCTGTGCCAGATGCAGCAAAGCAGCCCCAGAACATGACCGAGCCTCCTCCATGTTTTACAGCAGGGACAGCGTTCCTTTCTTGATAAGCTTCATTTTTCCGTCTGTGAACACAGAGCTGATGTGCCTTGGCAAAAAGTTCAGTTTTTGTCTCATCTGTCCACAGGACAGTTGTTTGAGCCAAAGTGGACTGCATGGGGCTATTACCATGTACAATAGCCAAATAGTGAATACACCTTGGATTAACATGTCCCTTTGGTCACATTATTTTCAGTCTTTTCTTGGGGTACCATCATTTTAGTCTAGGCCTGTGCCATGAGTTTATTTTTTTTTAAATAATTCCGTTAAAGCATGGTTGAAAAGCAATGTCTGACTTTCACCGGTTAACATTCATAGAATTTTTATTTAATTTTACTTTTGTCAGATTAAAGTTATTTGTGTGACCATTGTGAGTTTTTCCTTTCATTGACCAAAGGGTACCAACATTTTTGTACACATGTGTAATTTGGCACATGGCACAAGGCAAATTCTGAGCCTTTGAAATAGAGGACTGAGTATGTTAAACACCTTGAATTAAAGTTGAAATTTTTCATTTATTGTTTGATTTAAAATCCACTGTGGATAACTATCATCTAACTCTCACCATCAGAAAGTCTCTCAGTCTTGTTCTCTAAAACCTAAAGAATTATGGATTTGATCAACTGGTCCCTAAAAAACATGACACCCTATTCTAAATGAGAAGCCTGGGCTCGGTAGAGCCCGATTGTCCTGCAGAGACGTTTGCTGCCGGATACTCGATGGTCATTCGCAACTGTTGATGGAGGGCATTGAACGAGATTTGCCTATTCGGAACAATGATAACAGAGTTCTGGCTGACTGGACCTGGCTTGGACCTGGCTTATCGAAGAACAAAGAAAGTGGTTACAGCTGTTCAAAACCCCACAAGGCTGGCCGACATGATTGACGACGGGCAAGCCGTGAGTACTCAGACTGTTTATTGAATGCAATATTGATAAGAATGGGAACTGAGAGACCTGATGACCAGTGACGGACATTTAGACCAACTGCGAAATTGTAATGCAGTTGTTCGTTTGAACCCAAACAACCATCTCCTTCATGCGGCTACCCAAAGCCAAGACTGGCCAGAGAATTCTCCTTGATAGGAGGACTGTGCTTTGACTATCTGCTCCCATCCTTCAAGGTCACGTGCATCAGCTGGAAGACTGTTGACTTTTGATTAACCGGGCGAAAGAACACTCTCTCTCTCAAGTTGAACACAGGATACACACACACGCAAATCTCATGTACACTGAAACAGACACGCACTCACCCCCCTCCTTTTAATTTTTAGATTTTTTTGTGCATGAAAACATGTAAATCACATTTTAGCTAAAAACTTTAGAGCAGACATGCACTTGTCTCCAAGTGTTGCACCTTTTAAACATGTCAGGTGAACACATTTGAAAGCACAGTTTCCCGAAGAACAAATTTATAGTTTCATGCACCGGTCTCCACTTATAGGGTTTCATAATGGTTGACAAATATATGAATAAACCATTTATCAAAACATTATATATGGCTCATAAATGCTGGCTTAGAAGAAACTTGGATAGAAAGCACCTTGGAGAGCATGAGAGATCAAACTGAACCGATTACCAATCTGAATTAAAAATTTGACTTTCTCCCTGAAGGATCATGGGAGAAAGTATCATTAGGATTAAATGGGACCTGCACTCACTGGCCAGTTTATTAGATTCAGCTTCTCAATAATACAATCAGCCCACTAATTCATTCAGCCAATCACATGGTAGCAACTCAATGTATTTATGCATGTGGAGATGGCTAAATACACTGAAGCACTGGAAAGGGGAGGAAAGGAGGTTTACGTGACGCTGTGATCTCCAGGGTTTACAGAGAACGGACAGAAAAAGAGAAGATATCCAGTGAGCGGCAGATCTCTGGTTAAAAATGCCGTCATGATGTCAGAGTTCAGAGTCAGTTGAGCTTAGAAATGTCTCTGTGAGAACATGATAGTAAAGGATATTCCCACTGCACACAATTATACACAGAGTGCTTCAGTTATTTTAGGACAAAGCTGGACAGAACATCTATTTCCTGTTTCCAAAGCAAACGCTGGATTCAGACCTATGAAAGGGATCTCTGTGGAGATTTGTAGTACTCAAACTCTTCAAATAGCCTTCAGGTTTGACACAGCTGGACCCCTCCTACTTTGGACTCCCTATTTTACTAATTATATCATTCATATGTCAGTTTAGCTCTAAATTGCTGCAAATTTTAATGCGGGAGACTATGTTGAATTTTATTGGAGAATTAAGTTATTTAATATTATTATTATTATTATTATTATTATTATTATTATTATGGGGATATTTTAGACATTTATTAAAGACAGATGTTGCGCTGTTGCAGCTAATGGTCCAGACGCAGATAACTAAGAAGAAAACAAGACAAAATAATAATCCCGGTGGATGATTTTCTCACAATCTGGCAACCCAGTGACTCTGTTGTTACCATTTTAGTATATTTTGTTGGCTTTTTAAAGCATAAATAAATAAATAAATCCATTTAATACCATAAAATGTGTATCAGTTTCTGTTTGTGTCTGCTTTTGATTTATAAAACCTGTAAGTTTTCTACTTTAAAATTTCAAAAAAAACAAAGCTGAACACAAGCAGTAAGTGTACAAATTGTTCTTCTGCTCGGTGAAGCTGCAGGCCTCCCTACAACTACTGTAGCTCTTTCTTAGGACATTTTCAACACAGAAAAAGATCCATTCTGACTCTTTTGGTGCTATATTATCCACCGTGTTAAATGTCTAAAACATGTGGTGTTTTGCGGCGACTCTGATTGGCTTTCTCAGTCTCTCCTGTGGGTTTCCATTGGCTGAGCGGGGACAGCAAGGTTCTTTAGCGTCTTATCTGTTTGTCCAGCTGTTGTGACCGAGGGCCTGTCCGTCTTCCTGTCCTAATGCACTGCTTGATAACAAAGATCTCAGTGTGCAGAGTCAGGGAGGGGATGTGGGGGCGAGGGAGGCTTCAAGCAAAACCAGTGACTGCATAAACGTTCTTTACAGCAGCCTGGACCGCGGTCACATGTCGGGGAGACTGAATGTCAAAGCTTCTTTTAGCTCATTTGATTGTTTTGTTATTTCTGGCGATGAATTTCAAAAGTAACAACTGTCAGGTTCCTGAAATCTCTGCTTGCTACAAAGTGCCGGCTACAAACAACAAAAACTCCAAAGACAAATACACAGCTGCTAACAGTTTAGATAAGCAATGAGTCATTTAAGTCTTTTCTTGGTGGGAGGAAATTCTTTGTTAGTAGCTTCACATATGAGCATTTTTAAGTTTTTTTAAGCTTCTGTAACAGCAAACTCAACAGTTTTTAGATTTTCACTGTTACAAAGACAATAACAAACATTTTATTATGTTTAACTTGCAAAGAATTAGCATTTAAATATTAAAAATAATTAAAAGATTCAGTGATTAAATAAAATAATGTTAAATGCAAAGCATTTTTAAGCTTTATTTGGTGCAACTACCAGACAGTAAAGCTGACTTGTGTTTTTCTGCATTATTCCATCATATATATACACTGACCCTGTGGTGGATGCTCATATTAAGGTTCAAGTGATGAGGTCAGCCAAACCCACCTGGTGTCCAAACCCTTCCTCAGAGAGAGAGAAATCAGAAGAAGCTGGTTTAAACTGAGCATGAAGGGAGACACGGCTTGTTTTGACCCGTGAATCATGCAAAGCTACTCTAATAGAGTCCAATAATAAAATTATATAGAAGATGATGAGTAGAATATGTCCTCTTTAACGAAAGCAGCTGTCATTTATACTGAAACAGTTTTTCGCTTTGCAGTTGTTTATGATGGATTAACACGAGCTTACTGCGTGTTTTCTGTGTTTTCCATCAATACGTGAGCTTTCCGACAAGGAATAACAACATCCTGGACCACGTCTACAGCAATGTAAGCGGCGCATACAAGGCAGTGCCTCGGCCACATTTTGGACAGTCCGACCACATTTCTGTGTTTCTCTATCCAGCATACAGGCAGCTCCTCAAACGAGCCCCGTGAGTAAGTAAAATTACTAAAGTTTGGAGTGAAGAGACTAATTCGGCGCTTCAGGACTGCTTTGGTGCTACAAACTGGGGTGTGTTTAAGACTGCTCCAATGAGAGAGGACAGTTCTGTGGATTTAGAGGAATAAGCATCAGTGGTCACCAGCTACATCAGCACATGCATTGACAATAGTGTCCCCACCAAGTGCTATAAAACATATCCAAATCAGAAGCCATGGTTGAACTGTGAGGTACGTTCCATGCTACATGCACGCTCCATTGCATTTACCTCTGGTGACGCAGAGGGCTACAAAAAGGCCAGATATGACCTACTATTGACCTGAGGATGAGGAGAGACCAGCACGCCCCACTATACATCAACGGGATTCAGGTGGAGAGGGTGAAGACCATCAAATTCATCAGCACCCACATTAGTGAGGATCTCACCTGGACCCATAACACATGGCAGATGATGAAGAAGGCTCAACAACGACTCTTTTTCCTAAGGAGGCTGAGAAAATTTGGATTAACCTCCAAACTTCTCAGCAAGTTTTACATATGCACAGTGGAGAGTATCCTGACAAACTCCATCGCAGTGTGGTATGGAAACGACACCACTCAGGACAGGAAGGCTCTCCAGCACAACTCATCTGTTGAGTACCCCTCCCACCACTACAGGACATTTACAGCACTCGGGTCAGGAAAAGGACACACAACATCATCAAGGACAAACTTCTTGAATCGCTTTCAACACAAAGATAAAGAAAATAAACAGATAAAAAGAATGTAAATAGATGACTGAAACTTTAAAGAATGTGAAGACAGTGGAACCATAAAAGGTGATGCTCGTCTTCATTGGTGCAGACCTGCAGCTCTGAGGCTTCTTGCTTTGGAAATCGGTCAGCTTGTTTGTATCGGAGCATTCTGCACCTTTATAATCGCATCTTCAATAGAACTTGCATAAGTAAACAACAAAATAAACTTGGACTTTAAATAATTTCTGAAAGCTGCCTGAGAAGTCAGCTTAGAAGGACGTATTTATTCATGTTGCGTTGCTTCATTAGAGCGACACTCACCAAGTTTCATGAACAGGGCCAGGAGGATCCACAGAGAGATCTCAAAGGGCGTCCTAACATGTTCATAGTTGAAGGAGAGGACGGGGAAAGTCTTTTTATGAGCCGTGGAGTTTGCTTGGCTACGGGAATCCTCTTGTATCGTTCCGGATGATTTTTCTGAAACAACATCATGACTCGCGAAGCCACGAGAGAAGAAAACGAGAAATAAAAGGCACAATAACCCCGTCAGTCGCAGAGTGGAGCTCCTCCGGATTGGATCCATTTTCAGCTGGTCTGAAGGATGGACCGCCGCGGCTGCTGTTGCTGCTGCTCAGATCCGAGGAAGATGAGGGTGAGGATAGGATGGGAAGAGAGCTTGGGGAGGCACGGAGAAGCGCGCACGTTTACGCACAAACTCTCCAGGCATGTTAAAATCACGCATAACGCTGTCTTCTTGCCATCAGCTGGAGGTTTTACAGGTGGTTTAAACCCACCTGAGTCTTTAGTTGATCTCGATTTTCTTTCCTCCCCTTTTAGTGCAACTCTAAGAAGTTAAATTCATCACATGGATTTCTATCTTGATCACACCCGCTCCTCTCTTCCTTCACGGGCTGCTCGAAGCGAAGTGCCACCTGCTGGAGTGGAAGACCAAAACCGGCCACCAGGAAGAGTACAATATTACATTGCACTTCTGACTTTTTGTTCTGTAGTTTTACTTCTTAGATTAGGTTCCAAATTAAATAAGGTATATAATTTTAATAATAGGTAAATTAGGGGTGTTACACATGCAGTACAGGGCTCAGAAGCAGCCCATCAGAGGGTCTTTTAGCTGTTCCCTACTTGCAAAACGAAAGTAAAGGCTTTGTTCCTTTTGAGATTCAGTTTGTGTGTCAGCAGTGTTCATTTATATTCTTTGAAGAAATTTAACAACCTGTAAACTAAACATTGCATAGGCATAGGATCAAAATGAATCCCACGTGGTTCCTTGTTGCTAAAACTTGTATTCTACCATCAGCAGAGGAACACAGTACTGCCTACAAGTTTTGGCATACCTCTCATTTCTTTGCACCTTGCTAGGAAAAACAAAGAAATGGCTGTAAACACTGTATACAAGGGAAAACAGTTTGTACAACAAAAATTAAAATGGCGAGGGGGCAGCTCAAAACATTTGCACAGTTCTGTATTATAATTTCACATTTTTAACATGTGATAGTTACGCAGTGTTGCACTGAGATTATGTACCCACTTCTCATGTGATTTAAACAGCACTGGCTCAGTATCACATAATGCCAGCTTAAACTGAGGGAGAAAGCAGTGTGATAAATCACAGCTTCCTGTTACCACAGAGGATGCGTCTGCATCAGTCAGCAGCCAGAATAAGAAGTCAATCTGCTCTTTAGTCGTGACTCATTTGTGGTTTTATTTGCTCAAACCGTTCCTGGGGATCCAGAGATCTGCGATTGTGAAATCAAATGAGCTCAAACACCTTCTTAGGTTTATTAATTTAAACATAAATTAAATCAGAATTAAACTGGCTCACACATCTGTGTCTCCATCTGTCACCAGCACAGAAGAATGAGTAAAAACCAACATCCAAACTCATTAGACACACCATTTATTTTCAAACACGGCCTGTTCCCACTGTGCCAGCTTTCCTCTTCTGGCGGATGGAAGCAGCTGCCTGCAGGCTGTTTGCTGTTAATCAGTCTCAGAGCTGTTAGCTGCAGAGAGATGAAGACAAATGGATTTATTAAGTACGGGTTCCAGAGAAAAGGATTTGTTTTGGGCACTTGATCAGAAGGCTAAAGAATTAATCCACATTCAAATATGAACACTCCCTTTCCATGTTTAGGTTCAACTTTAAATGAATGCAGTTCAAATTAACAGGCTGTCCACTCTGAAAAGGAAGCAAAAGACTTAATGTGCTAGAAAGTTTATTCTGTTCATCTGGACCAGGTAAACATTTTCTCCCAGGTGTCATCCACATACCTGAACCACTGGCCAGGTGCTGCTCCAGGATCAAACCTCTCTTCATGCATTGCTGGTCTTTGGATATGAAATATGGAGATTGAAGACAGTGCCAAGCAGTGGTGGTCCTAGCCTGTTTGGCGCCATGGGCAAACACTCCCTCTGGCGCAACTGTAACCCACATAATTTCCTTAAGGATTAATAAAGTTTCTGCTGTGTGGGTGGGCAGCTAGAAATCACTGGTGGGCAACATGAGTGAGGAGAAAACTGGAGCAGCCAAGCAGGGAGCTGCAGGTTGCTGGTTTGAGTCTCTGTTCAGATGCTGGTGTCTCCTCTCTCTGAGATGTCTGCAAACAGTCCCAGATAAAACAATAAGGATAATAAACAAACACGTGACTAAAATAACAATTGTGACTCTGATGTGTTTCATGTGTAGCAGGATGGCCTCTATACAGCAGTCGCTGCAAGCATCCACATCGGCACACTTCCTTTTCTTTAAGCAGGCGTGCTGGGCTCCTCCTAAGGAAAGTGTGAAACTTCATTTCCTTCATGCTGGTGAACTTTTTACCAAATATTTTCATCAAAGCTTTTCCATCACTGACAGGGATTGTTTGGATCTTCACACTCATCTCCACCAACCCTAAAAAATGAGTCTCACTTTGCTCATATAATGCCAGGAGTGTCTCCATATTTCACAAAAGTCTGTGCAAACATGTAACAGTATCCCATATTCATATAAATATTATTGATATTATAACAAAAGCTGTCACCAACACAATTGTCCCAAGTGCTTTTTTTATTAGTTATTGCAAATGCTTGATTGCAGTTCTTGCTAGATGACAAAACCACTTATTAGGTTTAGAAGGAAATGACTTTTTCTACATGAGGTAAAGTTGGAGAGCTGTTTCCCCAAACTAAATGAAATCATCATTTAAAAAACTACAATCTGTATTTACTCTGAACATCTGTGTTAACGTTTGAAATTGTAAACATGTAAGTGTAACAAACATGTTAAAACATAAGAAATCAGGAAGGGGCATGTATAGGAATTTCTTTTACTTATGTATTAATCACATTATTTTATTGTATGATACCTTGGTGCCACTGGATTTTAACATGTCTCACACTCATACAGTAAGACAAATGGTGGGGGTCTAGTAAGGAAGTTGGGGGAAGCAGGCAACTCCACAGGAAGAGTCTTTTGTCTCTTTGAGGACTCTGGTAGGTAGCAAGGGAGTTTGAACCTTAAGGTGTGAAACAGCTGTGTACTGCCTTTTGTTCCTGGAGAAGGTATTTAAAGTCACCCCTAGTTTGTGGATTTGTGGTAAGCCATAGCTGTAGCTTCCCTGGGTATAATCTGTTGCATGAGGTCCAGTCAGTAGCAGCGTCCTGCTCCATCTGCTTCAGATCGTGCCACCCTTTTCCTGCAGCCACCACCTGGACCTTATTTTCAGGGCTTATTTCAGAATAATTTTCTCATCAGTCGGGTTTAATAAAACTGTACACCTACCTTTCACAAGAATTATTCTTCTCTGTTTTAGTTGGTTATTAGACAAACTCTTCACCCACTCATCCACATCCTCAGTGCGAGTCTGGCATACATTGCTCTGCCTGCAGCCGAGGTCCTGGTTTATAGTATGTTGAAGTACATCAAACTTCTCCCTGGAGGCTATGACTTCATGATGTGCTGGATGAGCCTTCTCAGTGAATTCAATCACCTGTTGAAAACCTTCCTCATCAGAATCTGCATTGAATCATTGAATCCGTTCTGCTTTAGATTTAAACACATCGATTGCGTTTGTTTGTCTGCATCTGAAGCTGAAACTCGGGTAGTTCCTGTAGTCTGCCATCTCCAGTGACATTTGCTCATACTCACGTATCAGTTTTAGGCAGTTCTTACACAGGTGAGGCAAAATATCATCATGCATTCCCAACAATCCAGGTGGGGTGGCTGACCTCAGGCATGCCTTTTTCCACACCACAACAGGTGTAAACAATTGGCAATTAAGCTGTGGCAACACCCAGAGACTTGCACTGGCACTGCAAGGCGAGTAGTTTCAGAGAGATGTAGCACAGGGAAATTGTTAGTATGCACATCTTACGTACACCTTTCAGGACCTGGATTATTAATTATGACTATTAATATAAGTGATTACATTTCCCACTTATTTTAGGATCAATAAAGTTAAACTAAATAAAGTTAAACTAACTCAAAATAAGAAGATGAGAGAATCAACGATGAGTAAAGGAGGACAAGAGCGAGGTAAAGTCAGTGAGGGAACAGGTAAATAAACAGGAATCTTTTAATCTGAGTGAAGGCTACACATATCATCCTAATTATTTTAGATTCTGCGGGTCTGCAGACTCAGACGTTTGCCCTGCTCACAAACAAACATAAGATTTATGACCACAGTTAATATAAAGAGATCATGGTCTCAGTTTGCTCTTCAGTTATCTTATTGAGTACAGCATGTGGTTCATTCTGTAATTTGTCGTCCCATTAGAGTCAATCAGAAGGAAACAACAGGGCACAGCTGCTCTGTGATTCACACCACAAGAGTTGTGTTTTCTCTTCCTCAGTTCACAACTCTGTCCTCACAAACAAACAGCCTCGGTGGCTAAAGATCCAACTTTTATTTACACTCTGTGCTCACAAATGAAAGTCAAACAATAAAATTATGAACACCAGAGATGTTGAAATGTCAATTCTAAGATGAACATGATCACCATGCAGTTAACAGGCACTAACTAAATTTCCTAGAAGCTCTTTCAATATAATCTCGATCTATATTAGAAGCATCAATTTTATGGTTTTGTATGTCTTTATGTTCAGGAATGAGACACAGAAAAGGACAGGGTGTTATTCGGTGTCCATCTGGAGGCAGATGTGCTGATATGATACAGAAACAAGTCCCATGCAGTGACCCACAGGAGGGCTCGGTCATCTAGATCAGCAGTGATATTGTAATTCCCCTATTTATTACTGGGTATCATCCTTTACAGCTCTGAGTCACTCCCAGGCCTGATTGGAAAAAACCGATTCAAAGCGTCACCCAAAGCGAGAACCGGAAAAGGGAGTCTGTTCATCCCAACATCCCGGACCATTTGACAAACTCATGTGAGACCGAAGAATCAGTCGATTTGAAAATAAACTCATGTCACGATTCACGCCTTGCAGTAAAATCACTTCCTCTGCTGGAGCTTCAGTCACATTAATCACCCCATACAGACTGTGCAGTCGCCTGACAGCATCCGTTTCCCCTCAGACCGTTTCCACATGGATGAAGCCTGAGAACCAGAGAGCGCTTTGAAAACATTCTGACTGATGTGTCTGTCCTGTCTGCTTTTACAGGACAGAATGGTGCGATCCTGTTAAGCTTTAAAGGCTTGTTGTCCTTGAGCCGAGAAGCACCTGAATGGACTGCAGTCTGCTGTTTGAAAACATTAGTCTGCACACAGAGCTCAGAAAATGTGAACATTTTTATTAGACGCACAAAGAAGTGTAGATATCTCTGAGTTAGCATCTTACATTTACAGACATTTTCTTCAGTAAGTCGTTCGAAGATGCTTCGAAGATGCTTAGTGTGATTAGTGAAGAAATACTCAGATGTGATGCTGCTTAATAATTTATATAAAAACTATCAGAAATGCCTGGAAGGGTGTGTTTGTGACTAATATTAATGAATAAAATAACTTTGTAAGATTTTCAACTTACATTAGTTTTGCTGGATGTTTCTTCCTGTTAAAAAGGAGTTTTTCCTTCCCACTGTCACCAAAGCACTTGCACATAGGGGGTCTAATCATTGTTGGGCTTTTCTCTGTTTTCCTTGTATTATTGTAGGATTTTTAGCTGACAATAAAAAGCACCTTGAGGCGACTTGTTGTGATTTGGTTCTATATGAATAAAATTGAATTGAATTACATCTGTATTATACACATTTTTAAATTAAAACTAAACTCTAATGCTGTTTGTTAATTGATGATTAACTGAATTAAAGTACAAATCTCTGATTTAATACGCACTCCTTTTAAAGACATCCTGCACACAACACGTAGGGTTATCAAACTACAGCTTCACACATGCGACATGCTGATGACCGACTCACATTTTCCTTCGGGGACACTTAGATTTTCCTTCTAGCACCACACAGACACACCCACACACATAAACACACTCCTCCTCCGCTGACTTTCTCTGACGTTCACAAAGACATGTCGCATGAACCGCAGAAACTGAACCGGTGAACAGGTGAGATCTCTCAGGCGTTTGGCTGCTTCAGCTGGACTCTCTCTGACATCCGCCTGGCGCTGTACAGAGACACTCCCATCCCCACCGCGGCCATCGTCATGGCGATAGGATCGATGAGGCTGCTCTGCGGCTGAATCTGGACCTCACCCGACATCTGCCTCTGTGGACGAGGTGGACACACAGGTGAAGAAAGGCTGTTAAAATATTCTTACTCCTCACTGAGTGTTTTCCTTTCAGTCACCTAGGGACTGCTATAGTGAGACACTAAAGCTTTCAGTGAATGCTCCACTTGGGTAATAATTCATCTGGCTGATGACAGCTTTAAATGTTCACGCTGTCCAATAAAGTTAAATTCAATAAAACAAAGGAAAGGCCCCAGAAGGTGCTTTAATTTCCACACCTTAAATGAGACTGATAACCGGGACGATAAATGTGATGCTTACATCATATATAACTTCTTTGGTTGGGTTTAGGAAAGGTCATGGTTTGGGGTAAAATTAACCCTTTTACCACTGATGATGATGAGTTGGAAGTGACAGATTCATCTCATCAATGTGTGTCAGGGCACAAATGCTTGCTTTGACAAAACAGCACTAATAACGGTAATAAAAATGTGTGGGCATAAAGAACACAAATGAATCCTGATCCCTTTATTTTCCTGGTAACATTTCACTAATGTAAAAATAACCAACACAAATGACCAAATCGTGATCTCGAATCAGTCCTCACGCACCCTCCATAACCGACTCCATCTCCCCGTGGACCAGCACTATTTCTCGTTTATTATTAATAAATACCCTCTAACTGGATCTTAGTTTGTTTCTTTACATTGTCATTCTGTATTTCTTTAGTCTTTTCAGTCTTGAGGTCTTTCTTCGAGTTACTGTATATATCAGAGTTTATTAGTTTGCTCAGATTTTTTCCTCATATTAAGTTTACGTTTGTGTTTCACTATTTGGTTATGATTGCTTACTTCCTGTTCTACTTTATAAGTCATCTTCCGTGACTCGTAATACATTTTACGTCCTCCCCTGTGATTGTGCTGATTGTCTGCACCTACTTCTTGTTTTTCACTGCTGTGTTCACATCCCCGATTGCATTTCTGTGTATACACAGCGCCGTCTCACCCCGCAGTCCTTTGCCTCACTGTCTCTTCTGCATGTCTTCAGTTAGTTTTCCATTTTTTTATTTTCAGAGTGGATTAATAAAATCTAATCATTGTTAAAGTAACAAGTTTTAAACCCTTTCCAACTTCACTACAGTAGCAAACATCATAACCTGTCATCTGTGCATCTGTTGGACACGCCCAGGAGTCCGCATAACTCCACCCTTTAGGCGTGACAGACCTACCTCCTTACCACCAGACACAACCTGCTTCACTGCAGTTTTTTTCAACTACTTTAATATAGCTTAAATTAACAGTATATGAAGGAATTAAATTAGACACAAAAAGTGTGATTTAATCGCCCGATGGGCCAATGGAGGGAAAACTTTTCCTAAAACCACTGATCTGTCTTTGATCTGTGAGCGATTAAAGATCAAATTGATATAAAGTAAAGGCTAAAGAAGAAGTCACTCATTTTTTATGAAGGTAAACATTAAATCTACTCACCTACCTCACCACCATTTTTGGTACTTTTGAGAACTGAGCAGGACGACAGCATCAGTTATTTTTCTGTTGCTGGAGTCTGAACAGCTTATATAACATAAACCCTCCAGAGATGGAGCTTTCTGAACATCCTGTCCACTGCTGCTGTTTGTCATAGTCTAAAGTATCGCTATTAAAAATGTATAGAAACCATAAATTATTCATTCAGACTCAGATTTGCTTTATGATAACAACAGCTAGAAGACTTTTCTGTGCACACACGTTTACTGATGAAGAACCACTTAATGATGAAACATGGATGTAATCAGGAATTAAGAGTCACAAACCTGGAGGAGGCGGAAGTATCCCGGTGTCAGTCTTCCCAGTCTGATCATCATTCCTGCTGCCTCAGTTTCTCCGACGGGAGAGGAGCTTCCTGCAGGAGAGGAAAACTCCCATCCCTCTTACTGTTTTCATTAAGTGAGCATTGTTAGATGAGATTTATGCAGACAGTATGGCTCAGTTTCCCAGACATGGACTTAGATTTAAAACAATTTTCAGAGGTGATCTTCTGTGAAATTTTCTTTTAATTTAGGACTAGGCTCACTCAGTGTCTGGCAAACTGGCTGAATATATTATGGTTGCTTTGGACGCCTTCACTGTTTGACGGGAAAAGCCCAAAAATATATAATTAGATGCATTTCACAGAAAAATAAAGGGAAAAGACACATTTTTCTTCCACATCTCATTTATCCTGCTGTGACACCCTCCAATTTATCTCAAGGAGAACTTAATCTTCTTGATGGAAATCAGTGACTTTAAAAACAGATTTCTGCCTCACTTTGAACTGCCTGGTTTATTTGAGGATGTTTTTAATAGATACATATTTAAACCATACTCAAGAGAAGTAAATCTCTGTGGAGAAATGAACACTTAAATTTTATTTTGAGCTATTCATTGTAACAAACCTAATACGTTGCAGACAACATAAAACTGTCTTTAACCCAACTAGTTTAGTCATATTGAGGTAATTCAAACTGATATCACAGCCTGACATAAGTTTTGTCACATCTCAGTTTCAAAGCCACTAAAGCAAGGAAATGTTTGAGGATATTAATTTTTTATTAATATCAATACCTTATTTTAAGTCTTCTTGTTTAGTATTTCTAAGGCTTACACTGTGTGACCCTTTAATAAACAGTTTATAACACATTTTAAAATGTTTTTGGACGTATTTGCCTTAAGCAGAAGCTAACTGATGACAGTAAAAGCTGTAATTATATAAACTTTTACTTTATCACTTTAACAGCTTCATTATAATGTGTTATAAGCCATTTATTGTTGGTGTCTCCACAGCGTCATCAGCCTTCAGGTAAAACATATCAGCCTCACAGTTTGAAGTTAGGAGGTCCTCGTGGAGTTGATGAGCATCCAGTTGGGATCCAGACGTGCCTTCATCGACGGCAGACGGACCTCCGGCCCCGTGAAGCCCCTCGGCAGTCTGAGCAAACAGGGGGCAGCCTGACGTGCTGAAGAGGGTCCTGTGTGTCCCTGCTCTTTTGTACAGTGTGCCACACAAACACTCGCAGCGCCGCATGAAAAGCTCCGGCCTGTCAGGGGTGATTTGGCCATCCAGCCAGTGAAACGGGTGAGAGCGGAGAGAGGAGGAGAAGAAGAAGAGGTCGCTCTGTGCAGCATGTTGCACGCTTGAAGGAACATGTGTGTTAATGCACTGCAGTCACTTATGTAACCCATAAAAGAGAAAATACTTTTTAACAACCCAGCAGTAAAAAGTTTAATTTTTACAGCCAAAAAAACTGCAGCATTTAATGAGAGCGTTAACCTCGAGTGGATGTAATTACACTGTGGGCTTATTATGTTTAAAGGTAAAGTGATGTTACATAATGCAGCGGAGTCTATGAGGCCACATTGATTGTTCAGGCTCTCTTTGTTCGTGGTGCAGGAGTGGTTACATAAATGCAGGATGAAAACATACCAAAACATTAGAATTTTATTTTTAACGATTTAAAGATTATTGTTAATAAATCTAATTACTTTATTAGTTTTGATGCAAAAACCATAATTATTTGGAAAAAAAGTACAATTTGAATTTAAAACAGATTGTACATGAATGCTCTGTGCACCGAAATAAGTCATGTTAGCTCCAAAGGAAAGCCAAGTTACTGCTTCTCACAGTCACACTGAGAGGACTTGAAAAATATGTAAATAAATAAAAATATAATAGTCTGGTTATGGCTCAGATAAGTCTTCAGGAAATTAAAGTAAGCCAGTGTAACATTGTCTGAAAGGACAGAGACTGTGTGTGTGCCTGTATAAAGGGCTGGGGTGGTGGGCTAGACTACAAGGTGTTGATTGTACACATGGAGTGACCTCACGTCTGCATCTGCTGCATCCCTCGAGAGCCACAGGAACCAGAAATGTAAACACTATAAGCAGCTTTCTTGAATTATTTTTCTTTTATCTTTCTTGTTTTCTCTTCCTGACAAGTTGGTTTTCTTGTTCTAGCCTTAGTTTTTAGATCTTGGTCTGTATTTTGCTTCGGTTCCTATTTTGAGTTTAGATTGTCCCAATCTGTTCTCGTCTCTGTGTTAATGCTGTTGGGTTCATGTTTAATGTGAGTTTTCTTGTCTCTGTGTTTAGTACGTGTCTTTTTTATGCAAGCTTGTTTCTGCAACAGAAAAAGAAAAAAACATTTTGCCAGGCAGAGCAAAGGTACAATTTTAAGCTATTTTCTTTTTAAGTTAACAACCCCAAATTGTGTTTTTTAGATGGTGGATACAAACTTCCATACCTTTAGGTTGTTTTCTCTTCATTTTCCTTCTGTTTTGCTCTGGAGTTTTGAGTCTCCACCTGTGTCTAATCCCTAATCATCACTCTGTCTAGAATTACACCTTGCACTCAAAACAATAGTACTTGTCCTCATAAATATGAAGCAATAACTGTGAGTAAAATGCAAATTATTCAAATTATTAATCAATAAGGTAAACATGCTTGGTATAAACTGAATGCACACCAATTAAGTAAATTTCATTTAACCATTAAGTTTAATGTTTAACATTTCACTTTGTAACAAAATTACAAAAAAAACCTTGCATAATTAACTTACTTAAAGTCTGCATTTTTGAGTATTATAATATTATTTTTTTAGTGTGGGTTGTTTGCACTGAGTCACTCCTTCACTGCCCTTTTTTCCCCCCGTTTAAAAAAAAAAACCGTATGTATCTTCTTGCCGATTGGACTCAGTTATTTTGGACTGCTTTAAACTAGTAAAGTTCACTTTAAGTTGTAATGAACTTTCTGACCCCTCTGCTCTACTCATGTATCTTGACAATTCCTGTAAAACACCTTAATGCAGTCTTTACATTAATGCAGTTTAATTTTATGAGCATACAGCACAATAAATGCTGTGACATGACAATGTGAATGCCTTGTATTAAGAGTGACTTCGGTAACGTCAGTCTGCAGAAGACGCCGTGCTGAAGTAGTCTGGGTTTGGTGTTGTTGGTTCTCCTTTGTCCTGACTTGGGGCTCTGACCGGCGTTCTTACCAGCGTCACCTTCACTCCTGCCGGACCCTGAGCGTCCGTGCTCTCCACTCCAACGACGTGTCCGATGAAATGCTGAAACACACCGAAACAGAACGTCAAGACTACAGCGAGTTGCTCCTCAATTTTTAAAATTTTGATCATTGTTCACAAATAACAGGAAAAGAACTGAATTAAAGATAAAGAAACTCTTTTGTATCTAACAACTCTTTACAGAGCATATTCTGAAGGGCATCACATTTCACCAAAACTTCAGATTTATATTTGGTTATCACCTTAAAATATTAAAAGTTTGCATAATAACTACCGGTACACCAATTCCTCACCACCATTTGTTCTTACCCCCTGCGTATTTAAGCTGACTTCATGATCATTTTGTGCTTTGTGCATTATTAGTGCAGAGTTAAGATCTACTGAAGTTATTAATTAGTGAAGTCAAGCTACAGCAAGTCTAGTTAAGAGTATTTTCCTTTGTGCGTCGTACTTAACCCTGTCTCCCTGTCTACAGAGCTTCCTGGATTTTCCCCCGTGTGATTCCCGTGTGGCAGTGTCGGAGTGTAAGCCTGTGATCGTGTGTGTGGATGATTTGAAGAACGCGTGCTTTCCCCCTGGACTTCCCTGGAGACCCCTTCTTCCCTCACTCAGCTGTATATAGCACCCCCCGCACCTTCTTGTATATACACCTGGTGAATTGTAAATAAATCCTTCTTGTGAGCATCAGAACTGGAGTCCTGCGCTTGAGTCCTCCTCCAAACCGTAACATAAAGTACGTCTAATCTCATCTTATATATTTTCATTCATCTTCTTCATTTATGTTATTGGGCCCCTGAATGTCAGGATTTATCTACTATTAAAACTAATTTCAGAGATGCTTTCTAAGCCACAAACTCCAAATTAAGCTGAAATTCATTACATGCATTAAAAATGCTCATTCTCAGAACCAGAAAATGAGCTATACCTGAAACAGACTTTTTTCTTTGCTCCATTTTGTGAAAATAAGATATGAGATTTAAGTATTTTAATCAATTAAGTGGGTGACCTGTAAAAGTCACGAAAGGTTAAGTGTAAAGACCTCAGCAGGGCGGATAGCAGCGTCCTCGTGCTTTGGTTTAGGTCTGGATGATTCGGCGTACTTCTCCCTCTGTGCTTTTACTTCCTGTATACAAAGCGCATAACAAAAATATACACTTACTACTTATACTGAGAATCTAGATATTATTATTGTTATTATTATTATTATTAGGATAGAATTTATAGTTAAAAATCTTTAAACCTTCAGGGCTTCATAGTTTGAAGTTCTGGAAACATAATCCTCCCATGACTTCGCCATGAACTCCTTTTGCTTCCAGCGAGACTTCATCTGCGATAAAGACAGAAAAAAGTCAGAATTCATTTTACTATCAAATCAATTTTATTTATATAGCACTTTTAAAAACAACAACTGTTGACCAGAAAATAACAATAAAATAATCAGATAAAATTTAAAAGGAAAGTAAAATAAAAGATAAGAAAAAAATAAGAATAAAATAAGAATTTTATCATTAATAATAAAATAATGACAAAATAATGACATTTTTACTCTTTGGCTTTTAATAAGCATTATTAAAAGCCATAGAGTAAAAATGGGACTTTAAACGAGTTTTAAATGTATCCAGTGTTGGAGAGGTCCTGATATGTAAAGGCAGTTTCGGAGCAGTCACAGCAAAAGCCTGATCTCCTCCAACTAAAACAAATTGTCCCAGAGGATCTCTGCTTCTAGTCAAACATACAATGAAAACGTTTTACTAGACATACAAAAAAAGAAAGAAAAAAAAAGAGTGAATTTGTTTGATTATGCATGTGAAAATAAATCTGATTATTTGTATAGTAGCTCAGGAAGAAAAAAAAAACAATCTGTGTAATATAATTTGTCTTTTTGGGGTTTTTTGTTAAAGAAAAACATTTTAAGCTGACTTTCATGTAAGCTATTTCCACTCCTTTACTCCGTACCTCTGTGTATGTGAGTTTCTCTTCTCTGATGTCCTCCTTCTGATGGTGCTCCAGGATGCTGTTTTGTTCCTCCACGATCCTCTTCGCCGTGTCCTCTGCGATCTTGCAGATGGTGCTCAGAGCCTCCTGGTCGGGGCTGATCGGCCTACCGCCTTCCAGACTCAGTTCCCGGCTGATCTCATCCCACACCTCACCGACCTGCAGCACCACAAGAGACAGACATGTTGATGTTTATCTCGGTTTATGTCCTCTGCATCTGAAACCTTTAAGAGAGCTCCAGACTCCTTTAAGTCTTTACTCCCTGTGACTAACGGTTATTTATAGATTGTTTTCCTGACAGACTTTCACTGCCTGAGTATCCAAAACTTAAGCTGCTGGTTCAGCCACAGTAAGACAAAATAAGTTGGTCCCTCAGAGTTCTCGCTCTCTGTATTTTGTTGAACGAGGACTTTTGTACTTTCACTTTGAATATCTCTACTCTACTCACAGCTAAAGCTTCATATTAATTTCAGGTTTGAACAAACTTTGAACAGATTGTAAGTCTGAGCAACTATTATATGAAGCATCAACAGTATTTCCTCTTCACTTTTACCTTAAAGTCTAGATATCTCCTGATGATGGTCAGAGTCACATAATCTTTTCCCAACAATCCAGGAAGATCCTGAAACCCTGAAAAAGGAAAAAGTCACAAATACTCCCGTTTGCTTTTTAATATAACAATATTAGCTGTGCCCAACAACTGAATGTTTTGAACAGAACATCATGATATCATTTTATTACTCTGATATTTCAAAACTTCAAAATATCTTCAATCAATAAGTGATAAATTTCATTTAAAAAAGCCAAATTGAGACTGAATATGATTTGAAAGACTACAAAAAGAAACATGTAAAAATAGCCTTTTGTTTTACAACCTTCTGGATTTTGTTTTAATGGTATTTTTTTATTAATAAAAATAAATACTAAATAAATAAATATGTATAACTGGTCTATAGGAGGAGCTACAAAGAAATTGGGCTAATCAAATAATCTAATTACAAAATCTTCTTAATAAATACTTTACATTTAGTATGAAACTGAATAATTTGTTTGGTTACCAATTTTGCAGAAGACGGAGTAAATCTTCGATCGCAGGTTCTCTGACATCTCCAATACTGCAGCACTCGGCACATTAGCAGGAAATGAAAGCTGAGCTTCATCAAGCTGGAAAAGACTGTGGATGGGCCTCTGAGGATCTTCAAGATAAAAGAAATAACAAAGAGAACTATATGAGATTACAGAGCCAAAAGGACCTAAAATCTGATTTTTACCTGCTGGCAAAATGTAAAACTTTTAAAACCTTCTGTCTGAGACGGAGAGATGAAAAAACAAAATCCATCAGCTATGCAAAAACATACAAAAAAGTATTTTCATTTACATTGTTTCCAGTTATATTTAACCATTCCCTGCATCTGGTTGGCTCAGTGGTACAGAACGTTATCGTTACATAAAAATGTCAGATAAAAATCAGATGTTTATAAAATCCAGGTTGGGAAAAGAAATAATGCTGTGTGTGTCGAAGTCCAACACAGACAGTGGAGGACAAAGCAGAGGCGCCCGTAAAAGACCCCAAAACAACATTACAGACTAACAGGATACTTTAAAAAAAAAAAAAAATTGCATCAGCAGTTTAGTAGAAACATTTACCTGTTAGTGCAGCAGAAATCTAAAAAACATAAAGTTCTTTATTTCGATTTGATATCTAATTGAAAGAAAAAGGTGAAATCTGTTCTCAGTGCGATGATCTGAATCAACATGGAAGCATCGCAGACCGACCTGCGATGCTTCCATGTTGATTTCGAGGAACTCCTAGCTCCTCCTCTTCCTCTCTCCACAGCTGCAGCAGGAGTCTCGGAGCCGTCTGTCCGTTGCCGTCCCTCCACGTCAGAATGTACGGCACCGTGTTCGGGTTGTCACATAACTCTAACAGGGTGGCGAGGACGACACCGTGCACACACCTGGGGCTTGTCTGCAGGAGAAAAGGACGTTTATATTACCTGTGAACGCTGCCTTGTATGAACTAGCTTTAACACAGAGCAGCTGAGATCCTATTTTTAATCACAAAATACAGGAAGAAAAAAGGAAACTTTTATAGCCTCGACAGTAAATTCAGGAAACTTTTACTCACACTGAGTAAGTTGAGGAGAAGAAACACCCCGTCTTTAACCAGAAAGTAATCTTCTGTGGTGTAGCAGCCTACGACACACGACCTGATGGGAGAAAAGGCGCACAGACAGAAACTTTCTCAGCTGTAGGAGACAAAAAATAGACCCCTGATAGTTGGCTTGTAATTGCAACAAAAAATGTGCTTGTTGAGCTGCTCGCAGGTCCATAACAGAACTGAAAAATCAAGATCAGACCCGTATAACAAGTGTTATGATGACCTGAACTCGAGGTCATTATAACAGATCTCGAGATTCTGTACTTTTATTTCTAATGGGGTAGACATCAAATATTTCTCCAGATTAGGTTAAAATTCACTGACCCTCTTCATGCTGATGGTCATATCTGTTACTACACCATAGCCTATGGATAAAACTATGATTAAATGTAGGTAATATTGTAGAAAGTAGTAAATAATGTTTCCCAGAAAGTTGATTCTGTTCATATGGACCACAATTCACTCACGTTCTGTGGACAAACACATCGAATTCACCAGGGAGGATATGAAATAGGACAGTAAAACGACAAATTACTGTGAGTAATAGAGAGACTTTTGAAAGTTCATGTGTACCATAAACCAATGCTTACAGCCCAGTATTTAAGGTATAACTCTCACCAGTCTCTGGAGCACAAATTGGGTATTATTAGAACGCTACAGCACCATCTCCTCAGAGCACAGTCCCCCCCCCTCCAGGATCCTCCAGGATCCAGAAGGTTAATCACTGCCTGCATAAAAACTGTTGGTGATCCCTCATGTCAGGGGTGTCCAACTCCAGGCCTCGAGGGCCGGTGTCCTGCAGGTTTTAGATGTGTTTGATCCAACACAGCTGATTTAAATGACAAAATTACCTCCTCAACATGTCTTGAAGTTCTCCAGAGGCCTGGTAATGAAATAATCATTTGATTCAGGTGTGTTAACCCAGAGTGAGATCTAAAACCTGCAGGACACCGGCCCTTAAGGCCTGGAGTTGGATACCCCTGCCTTATGTGAACAGCTGAGACAGGCTTTTTGAAAAACACAGCATCTCTGTCACTTTCGCCAAAAAATGGTCCACTCCAAGGACCCCAGGTCTCTCGGAGTAAACAGAATAATATAGTGTACGTCATTAAGTGCCAGGAGGACTGCTGTTTATCATGCATCAGGGAAACCAAAAAACCTCTCGCTAAACACACAGAAGACATGCTTCCTTGGGGTGGGACTCTGCAGTCTATTGAACCTGCAGGCCAGTGGCCAATCTTTCATTTATGAGGAAGTGCACATCCTGGGCAGGGAGCAACACTGGTTAGAGTGAGGAGTCAAGGAAGGCGAACAACCATAGTACATCTGTCACCTTCTTACAGTGCCGTGATTGCAGCCACTCCCAAGTAGGGCTGGGCCATATTATACCGTTCACGATAATACCGGTATAATGTTAGGCAACGATAGGAAAATGAAATATCGCGATAGAATGGGAGTAAAACGCGCATGCGCAGTGCCTTTGTTTTCATACGCACATGGCCGATTGTTGAGTGAAACAGATGAACCAGAATTGGTTTGTAAAAATGGTGCAACTTCCGTGATGTGGAACTGGTTTGGTGTTTGTCCGTCAGATACACAACAAAGCACATTTTTTTGCAGAACATGCAAGCGGCCGTTGTTATTGTCATATTTGTCGGACTAAGATGCTCTTAAATCTGGGAGTAATCTGGGTCCTAAACTCCGTATGCTTCAGGTCAAACAACACTGCAGCATCACTTAGAGTTAAAAACTGTATAAATTCTTTCATCTTTAATAAAACGATCAGCATTGCTGCTTTACCAGGTGTAACTATAAAGTTTAACTTCCAGGCATCCATGAAAACAAAAGTTATTACATTTAACGGAGTTAGAAGTTAGCAGGAAGCTAGCGGAAGTTAGCTCGCTAGTTTCGCTAGTTACCTAAGCATGATATTGCATGTTCTGACTGAGAGATTTCTGAAAAAAATCAAACGTACAGCTCTGCTATCACTTCCAACATAAATGAAGACAGGAAACTAAACAGCAGTGACGTTTGTAGGGTTACTGAAGTTGGGCTAGCTGGTATATAATGATGTGCTACGTGATCGCTAGCGACACAGCTATGTTAGCATAACATAAACAGTGAAGCTGGAGGACGAACACTAACACTTTTCCACTTATAAAAGTTAACGTTAAAGTTCCTGATAGTTAGAGACAAATGCAATCGCATGGCAGGATGCTGTAAACGGACCAAACTTCAGTCAGGAGAACAACTGAGATAATCCATCCACAATACGAGGTTAGTCATTAATATACTGCAACAACATGGGAATAGAGCAGCTGCCAGAGAATTCACCATTAATGAATCAATGGTACAGAAGTGGAGGAAGCAAGAAGAATGAGTTTAATAAAGTTTGATTTATCTGACTGCTTTGTTTCGCTTAATGTGCCTTATAATCCTGTGCACCTTATGGTCCGAAAAATACGTACTGCACACTGCAGTTTAATGTTGCAAAGCACCTCTTTTTAACTTCAGTGGATATTATACATGGTTATGCTCAGGATGTGTCAGCCCATTTCTACTGGAAATGCCTTTTGGTTAAACTTTCAGCAAGGAATTTGCATTTGCACTGTTACATTTTTATAAAGCTTTAATGTACATAAAAACCAGCTTCTTGTTTAAGTGAAAATAAATGGAAGATTGTTTTTTTGCGCTAGTAATGTTGTGGAGTTGTATTTTGTCTCGCATCAATTATATCGTTGGTTATATCGTTATCGCAAATTTTCAAATATATATCGTGATAAATATTTTTGGCCATATCGCCCTGCTCTACTCCCAAGCTCACTGTAAGTCGTACTGATTAATGTTCATTATGACTAGTTTACTGCATAAACCTTCAGAAAAACGAAAATAAAATTGAAAATAAAATACTTATCAGCAAAAGGCCCCAGATTTAAGAGGTTAAATGCCTCTGAGCTGAACTGCATTCATATTATGTAAACTGAGCAAGTCCCATTTGTCCGCTAAGGCAGTTATGCCATTAAATCGAAGTGAGTTTTTCATCTGCTCCAATACAGAAACTATATTATACAATTAAATTATGCCTAACAAAGACATCATCATACATCTGGCTAACAGAGTTACACTTCTGGTTTCTCATATTACTCTAGCCTGGATCTGGCAAATGTAAATGACTGTACAAGTATGAATAAATACAGCAGTTAATCTATTAAAGTGTGCTGCAGTTCACTGACCACACACAGTCCACTGTGGAGAGCACGAGCTTGTTGTGTCCGAGGCCGCTGTAAAACTTGTCGGAGCCTTTTTTCAGAAAATGAACCGCCATCTCAACTCCCTCTGAGCCAAACAGTTCCTATGAAACAGAACAGGCAGCAAACAAACACAGACTCACCAGATATCCAACTAGCCAGTTCTAAGCGCTTTTATTAAGTTAGCAATATGAGCTTTACCTTTCTGTGCATGTCGGTCTCACACAGCGTTGAAAGGATCACCTGAATATCCGACTTTATCTCCAGAGCGACGACATCATCTTCATCAGGACCCGCGTCTATCTGCATGAGAATCCCTGAGGAAACACGACAGCTTTGACTCTACTGAATTCATCAACAGTAAATGTTGATATTGAGCATGTGTCATGTGTCCAGTCCAGTCACCCAGAAGCTGGTTGATGATTCCCTGATCACAGAGGTCCTGGTTTACAGACTCTTCACCCAGAGAAGTCACCGATCTCAGCACTCTGATACAGTGCCGCGTCTGTGCCTTCTTACCGCCTCTGCCTCCGGTGGCGTGGAAGCTGTGACCCTGGCCAAAGTAAGAATCTGAAATAAAGGAGAGAATATAGTTACTGACTGATTGTTCAGTTTGTGAAAAAGTTTGCGAACCCTTTAAGATTTTGTATATTTCTGCATATATTTTCTTTGCAAGCTCCTTTGAATATTTCTGCATAGATATTATCTAAAATATAACAAGTGTTTTACCCATTTCCTAAATACAGATAAAGAAAACCTGATTAAAAATTCAAATGAAAATGTTTCATTGGACTTTATTTAATGAGGTGTGTATTACATGGATTACATACTTCATTAAAAGTCAAAAGCATGTGAGAGGAGTTGAAATGTGTATTATTTAAGAGCTATTTTTGGTTAGATTTGGGGGTGTGATTATGAGGTATTTTGTAAGCTGTGAAACTAGTTAAACTATCAGTTGCATTAAAAAATAACCTTTAAGAGACAAAAGAAGAGTATGATAAAGTGTAAGAGATAAAAGCTGTTTAAATGTCCGTTGCGTAGCAAATCATGGTCATGACAAAAAGTAAGTGTATAAGTGACTTTGTGTTTGGCTCAAATACACTCTGATAGGACACTGCAATTCCCTTGACCTTTAACCTTTCAGATACAGTACAGATTCTGCTTGGTCTTGTTTTTCTTGTGTTTCCTAACCTGGCCCAACACACCAGTCCAGCAGGAGTAGCAGACAGGTACTCCCCTCACAGGAAATGTACTCCTCCAACATGAGCGGCCCGATGGTGGCGAGGGTGGCCAGCGCCTGCAGCTGGAGCTCCTCCTTTTGCGCAGCGGACCAGTGTCGTGACCCCGACTGACACTCAGACGAGGAGGCGACAGGCGGCTTCATGAGCGCCAGCAGAGCCAGAACAACACGTTCTTCTTTATAAAGCTGAGAGAAGAAAACTGAGTCATCACACAGGTTATCCAAACTTAAACAATAACTGGGTGAGCGTGTGACTGACCTGCAGGGCAGCCAAGTCCCTCGACATAACAACCAGCAGATTCAACAGCAACTTCTTCATTTTCAAGTCTTCGTTACTATAGCTGAGCTTCAGGTTGCGGATCAAAGGGTTGTGACTTTTCACTAAAACATAAATAAAATAAGCAGTTTTATTTTCATAAAAGATGCTACTGTATTCATGAATAATGAAGTCATTTGTAAAAAAGTGTAACATTTAAAGGATCGAGTGCCCTCACGCTCTGGAAATGTGCTGAAAACCACAAGCTGTTTGGCAAATGAACTCTCCTGAAAATTAGAAACACCTCAAATTATTAAAGAAATTCATAAAAACACCCGGTGGGTGAAAAAAAGTAACAAATTACTATTCATTAAACTGTCCTGTACTCACAATAAGCTGTGAGCCTGGACTTTCTGCAATGAGAGTTGTGATCACGAGCAGATCGTTTCTGAGTTGGAGGTCTGAATGTCCAGAGCCGGTGTTCAGCAGGTGAAAAAATGCTTCTTTCAGAGAGCTGAGGAACAAATAAAGCCAAAAGTCAGCTATCAAAGGATAAATGACAGCACAAAGGCCTGCCACATAAGGAACACACAACCAACAGAAATCAGATGAATTACAAATAATTAAACTTTTCCATTAAAAATGATGGTTTGGCTAAAATCAGAGCTGCAGGCATTTCAATTATGTAAAATCATTACACACAACAAAAGAATGATGTATTTGTTATGTTTATTTCATTGTAGTTCTGTATTTCTTCCCTAGTCTTTTAAAGGTGTGTTGATTGTTCGAGGCATTTAATAGATTAGAAAAACATTGTACTTAAAATCTTGAAATTTTTGTGAAGTAAACTCCAAGGAATTTTCCCTTATGCTGCCTCATTTAAAAGATTCTACATCCATCAGGCACATCGTGCACATTTAAAAGCATCTTAAATGAGGAGGACACGCGTACAGGACACACTCCAGGGTGCCGAGCTGAGCGGTGACCACCTCCTTGTTGCCCCTCTCCAGCAGGTTCCAGAGGATTTCGGAAGAACGGAACAGGACCTGGCCGGACGGATCGTGGTCGTTCATGTGGAGACATACCGTCTCTGCTCCTCGTGCGTGGAGTATTGACGAACAGTTCATATCTGTGGTTGTAAAGTGAAACATAGACGTGTGTAACCCAGTAAATAACCCAGTTATTTTAAGGACACTTAAAATCATCATTGTCCGAAAGTCTGATTTATGTTCTTGAGAGCTGGCTACGTTCTCCAATGAAGGAGGTCATCTGCTCCTCCCCTTCCCTCCCTCACTGGCTCTGCATTGAAATAAATGACTGACCAGAGCAGCTGGAGAGGATCTGAAGGATGTGAAGGAGTTGCAGTTTGATGGTGGGCTGGTTTTCGAGAGTGGCCATGGAGAGGAGAAGTGTCTGAGCCAGCTCACTGCGCTCCAGCAGCTGCAGCCTGTAGCCTGGAGAGGTCGGCTGGAGGCCTGAGGAAACAGAGCAGAAACATTATTAAATACAACTATAAATGTTTAAATGCCAGGTTCAACATCAGGGAAGAAACAAGCTAAGAGATCATTATAAGCCATTTAAAGTGGATTTATTAAGGTGATTTCAGCCATAGCGCAATCCCTCACATCAGCTTCTGTTTAAAACAAGTAATTTTAGCCCTTTTCCTCTTACCCCAACCTCATCCTGATTGGCTGACCCTCACAAACAGAAGCAGGTGGTGCTTCTATGCTTATATGCAGAGTTGTGCAACTTAGATGAACATATTAGAGTTATCAGCCTTTACAGAGCCAGGAGATGAAAAAAAGGCTTTTGTCAAACATGGATTAATTTTTCATACAATCTCCTCATTACCCAAAACTTTGAAATGTTAAAAATAATCATTAAATATTCTTATTGATTATATTTTCTTCTTTTTTCCCCCTTGAATTATGTATAAATGCCACATATTGTACAATTGTATATATATTTCATGTGAGCTTGTTCTTTTTTCTTTGTTCGGAAGAGAGCAGAGTGGGAGGTGAGGGTGGGGGAAAAGGGTTTCTATTACAACAGCATATTATTGGAAACTACCTTTGTATGTTGTTGCAAAAGTAATAAAAATATTTTTAAAAAAATCATTAAAAATTCTAAAAGTGTGCATAAAACAGAAATTAAGAAATTAAATTGTCCACTTTAAGGAACAAGACAATTACACTAATAACTAAAGAGGAATCAACATTAAAAAAAGTCATGCCATGGTCAGAAAAAAACCCCCACAAATTAGATTCAGATGAAAATAAAAATTAGAGTCGCACTAAACATGAGTTTCTGGAACAAATGATGGTCAATTACTTTAATAAAGACTAAACTAACAACAAAATATATAAGTAAAAATGAGCCCTTGTACTGACCAGCCACCTACTTCACACTGGCGATATGCCTCTTGAAAGTCTACCCAAAACACTCTTTTAAATTATCAGAAAAATAACTTACCAATCCTTATTTCAGCCTCATATTTGACAGATTTTATGATCTATTCAACTTGTGCTATAATGTGTTCAAAAACTTTATCTCTTAATCCTGAACAGCCTCATAGGACACTGGGTACGGCTGTAAGCTCATGTACATATCTATATGAAATCTAACCAATTCTAATAAAGAAAACATGAAGAAAACAAATGAAAAGAAAAGAGAAGAAACACAAAGGACAAAGAAAAGCACAAGCATGCCACCACAGACGCCATGACAGAGCCTCACTTAGTGAAAGTCTAGAAAATCGGTTGTTAGAAGGGAAAGTCCGAGGCTTTCGTGTGGTACCATCCGTACCATCGAGCATCTGTTTGGGAGCCACAGAGCTGTAGAATGATTTCACGCATTCAAATATGAGCTGCCTCACTTCGGCATCAGACACTCTCATCAGACACCCTGCCAAGAGAAACACAACTCAGAAGCGCTCCATGTCGTCATTCTCATCTGAAGAACAAAAACTTCAAATGATTAAACATTTCTTAAAATTTAATAATCTATATTTCTGAGTTGTTTTTAAAAATTCACATCTTTAGAGGGAGCTAGCTTGTTTTGAATGTCATGCAGCATGTAAGGTTAACATGCCATAGCAGAAATCTTTCGATCATTAGGTTTGTAAAAATGTGATCATGTATTGCAAACAAGACCATTAAAAACCAACTAAAATAATAAAAATGTTTCAAAATTAGAAGCTGGAATTATGAAATGTTTCACAATTTTGTTCCTGTTTTGAATTTTTAACACTCTACGATCAAATAATGTTACTTTCTGTCTTTTTGTTTTAAAAAAACCCAACAACATAATTTGCACCTGTATATATATGTATTTAAAGCAGCAGTGACTGGCCAATCTGCGAGCCCTTTATTACCCATATGAGAGAGAAACTCTGTGACATCCTGAGCGTAGTGCAGCTCGTCAGATGTCTTCTCCTTCAGAAAGGGAAGCCTGAGACGAAAGACAGCAGCACTCTGATGATCAGATCATCTTGTGAGATAAAATATGAGCTGTTTGCTTGAAAGGGTTTCTTACCTACAAATTGTAAGAGCTTCACACAGAATGGACACATATTCGGGGTGATCTGTCACCTTCTCTGCGCAGATGTTGAGTATTTTTGCGATGGCTGTCAGTTCTTTTAAAAGCTTCAGACAGTTAAAGAAGTTTTTGGCAGATTGTTCACTCATGCAGAGCTAAATCCCGATAAGGGAGGGGAGGTGATGGGTCATTGTGATAACTGAGCCTATTTCTGAACACAGAAAATGCTGACAGAAAGAGTGATGCTGTGATAAATTAGAGCCTTGGGACCAATGTTTGGTTTTGTGTTTACATGGTATGAGAGCAGATCTATTTCCATCACTGCAGCAGGGGACCATAATGAGGAAAATTTGACAATCTGCTGCGCTGTGTGACGCATGAGAGGGATTTCTTAGAAAGACAGTCTACAATATGAGAAAAAAACCGAAAGGATACAAAGCCAATTTGGCTTTTCTTCAGTAGTTTCTTCAGAACAAAAAGGTGCCTTTCCTTCAAGTTAGTCTTTAGTAAAAATAGGGGGATTAAATGCACTATATGTGTAATACAATAGCAGAAAAAAGAGGACTGGCATTCAGGTTTTTAACTTACTGTCAAAGGATCTTCAAGAAGACAAATCACCTTACTGAGATCGAGACTTTTAGCATTAACCTGGAGAGGAATTTAGGTTATAGTTTAGGCTGGGATATAATTTGCAATTTCTGAAATGCTCAGAAAAGTTAGAAACAATTTAACAGCAACACTATTGTGTTCAGCTGTTGATGCTTTAAATACCTGTAAATCAGGCGTTATCACACTCTAACAATGTCATTTACTTTCCCGGTGGAGACATTTCCAAACTGCTCACCTCCTGATGGCGGTGGCTCTTCTGGGATGCTTTCAAACCAATTACAGGGATCCCCGGCTTTCTTCTGTGCACAACTTTTCCCGAATCCATTTGTAAATTTAGAACCGCTTTCTAGCTTCAGTTTTTAAAGGCTAAAATTTTAAAAAAAATAAACATTCTCCTTTTTTAATACCTGCTGTTTTTGTTTTCGAACAAACGTGCTAACGATGCTCAGCCTGAACTTATGTAGCTTTTTAACAATCACCTCTCCTCTTCTTCTCTCCGTTTATGTTGCCAGTCTGACAGCGTACTGCCGTTGCTATGGTTACCCTGGCAGTACGGAGAGCGGCAGAGTTCAAAAATCAGAGCGACACGCCCATTTCCTCTTCAAAACCGGAAGTGGTATTCTGGAAACGACAGCGCATTGATTTTCGTCCCCACAACAATAAAATAGAGACAAAACAACGATTAAAAGCAAAAAGGCGTCTCAGAATTTCACTTGGACGTCGAGGGCTTGAAAGAAACCCCGCGGGCAGCCATGCTGTCGGACGCAGGTCAGTGCTAAAGAGGCGCCGCTGCTGCTTGCTAGGTGCTAAAGTGACAGCTGACGTTGTTGGGCAGATTTAAAGAGCTGGCTAATGTGCGCGTCTTTGCTATGTTTACATACCAATTGGCCTCGTGTTTCGGTCGCTTTTTTCAGCTATTTATAACCTGAGTGAATTCTATGTTTTTGCACACGTGTTCTATGTCATAAATATTTTGTCGACGTTAATACAGGCCCGAGCTGCACTACACAGTCACTATTATATTGTTGTCATTGGTGTTAAGACTATCCCGGTAATGCTTCTGGTGCACGGAGAGCCAAGAAGAGGAGCTCCGGGGAGTCACCAGGGGACGGACAGATACTGCGCTCCTCAGGAAGGCAGGTCAACGTCCGGGTGAAGCGCACCAACAACCCTCCACCTGGTCAGGTAAGGTACACAATGAGTTAATATAATGACTATATCTCGGTTAAGTTTCAGTTCGCATTCATGCAAAGTAGGGTCACACAAAGGTTTCAGTTTGGTTTTTAATGTTTCCAGGTGTGCAGTTTTAGGTAAATGTTGCTTTTATTATTATACTAGAAGGTTACTTTTCAGGGGGCAGTGTTTAAGCAATTCATCAACAAAGCACTTTTTAAAGCCAGTTGACTGGCAGTGATGTAGACGTAGAAGTCTTAGTCAACATACCACCAACACAACTCATGAAGTTATGAGGATTTGCCCCTTGACCTCTATTGAGGTTGTTGGGCCACCACTCTCTGGGTCTCTGTCGGGTTCATGCCTACCTGTTCACAGATCTTATCCACCCATAATCTTAATCTGTCTGTTTTGTCTCTGCATTCACTTAACTGCTCCTTGCAGTATGATTTTCACAAGGCCTGAAAAACCAGAGACACTCTCTATACCATCTCAAGTTGCAAAGCAATTATGCAGACCTTTTATACCTGTCACAGGTTTTGGGCATGAGATCTTCCTGTAGCATCTCAATTTATGCTACGATTCTTCTTACGGTTTTGCCGTAAGAAGACACTACTGATACTCAAAAGACAACGGAGCACAGCAGGTAGACTTTGGATCGGAGAGATGTTTTTGTCTCTAGATTCCCGTAACGCTTGCTATGACAGCTGTGTTATCCTTGCCAAAACCTTAGATTTTGAGCTTTCATTTGATACAGTATGACAGGACCAAGGTACTTGAAATCCTTCATTATTTCTAGTCTTCTGCTAACTTTAACCAAATCCCATAATTTACAGGGAGATTCCTAAGCCCCCTATATAATATGTGCACCACATTGTTCAAATTCAATTTATGCCCATAGTCAGAATATGTATTTCTATATATATTATGTGTTCCTGAAGTCTGTCTCAAAGAAATTACTTTAAAAACCAAGGCTAGTTAGAACTGTCCAGTCAAAGCAACAAGATCCTAGGGTTGAAGCTAGGCTACGGCTTTTCCATGTAGTGTTTGTATGTTGGCCTGCATGTGGTTGTCTTGGAGTGTATGTTACGTTAAATTGTGATTGTGAATTGGACATAGGAATGAATGTGAGTCTCATGATATTTCATTTTTCTCTTTGGATTACAGAGCAAAAGAAAAGCCACAGACACAGAGGAAGAAGATGACCAGTCTGAGAAGAAGTACAGAAAATGTGAGAAGGCCGGGTGTTCTGCCATGTACCCTGTTTGTTTTGCAAGCGCATCTGAAAGGTAACATCAGATGTCAGGTAAATCAGATAGTTACTTATATCACTTTTTACAGTTCTCAAACAGCACTTCTTGTCTCTTTTCAGATGTGCTAAAAATGGGTACACGTCACGGTGGTATCATCTGTCATGTGGGGAGCATTTTTGCAATGAGTGTTTTGATCACTACTACAGAAGGTGAGACAAATGCAGGCTAAAGATATCAACAGTGTTTCTGTAGCACTGCTTAAAACACCTCTAAGTTGTTTACAGTGATTTCTGCTACATTAAGTTGAGAAGATGGATATTTTATGGTTTCCATCATCTCAGAAATTTAGTGGCACGCTTCCCTCTCTCGTTTGCAGCAATCTATTTAAAAATAAATGTTAACATACCAGGAAGGCACACAATTACAGTTACATACAGACAACATTTATAACAGCAAACTGCTCCCTGCAAAAAGAAGCATATTTAAAAGGTGTAAAAGAAAAGAAACTGCAGAACCCTCAACAAACAACTGTTCTGACTGACACGTGGTTTAAAAAGCTCAGAATTTCACATCAATCCACTGACAGTCAGATTAATGCATCATGTAATGTGTTACAGATGTTGTACTGATTGGCTGCAGTGCTGAGTGAAAAAAATAAACCTCTTAATGTACCAGTGGATCTACATTCCTACTCTCTCTAATTAATGCAAGCAAAGAGAAGAAACCGATATGGATACAAGCAATGGAAATGAGTGTCTTCTGAAGAGTATCTGGGCTCTCCCTTAGAGACAGGGTGAGCAGTTTAATCATTCAGGAGCAAGTCAAGACTAGAGCAGGAACCCCTCCACATTGAAAGGAGCCATATGATGTGGTTCAGCATCTGATTGGCACATCTAGGATCTGTTTCACGCTTATCAGACTGGGAGGAGATCCCAGGAAAAATTTAGGACATGCTGGAAAAAGTATGCCCTATGGCTGGTTTGGGAATTCCTTTGTGTCCCCTCAGAAGAACTAGAAGAGGTGGCCTAGTTGAGGGAAATCTAGACGTCAATGAAACTGCTGCTGAAAGGATAATTGGATGGATTGATATTATTCTATCTTTTTTTCCCTTCAATGTTCTTTCTAGAAGGGAGGAAACCAGTGTATAACATTTAATCTGAGTTTTTTTTTTCTTTCCCCATATCAGTGCTGTTTGATTTTTGCCACTTGCTTTGAGTCATTAAATTATAAGCATGTATCGCTGTATACACGCAAACCTGAAACAGCCGTGGGTTCAGTGACATTACTTTTGAAATAATCTTGTCACATGTTCCTCAGACCTATTTACATTGTTTCTGCACTACCAAACTGTGAAGCTGTGAGTTACTTGTCAAAATAATTAGAATAACTTTTTTTTTTTTTTGCTCCTTCACTTCAGTCACAAAGACGGCTTTGAGACCTTTGCTTTGTGGAAGAAAGTGTGGACTAGTAATGGGAAAAGTGAGCCCAGTCTTAAAGCTTTCATGGCAGATCAGCAGCTGCCATACTGGGTATGTATAAGAAGCTTTTCTGGTTCTAGATACATGTATTAACTGTTCACACATGTAGCTACGTGTCATAAATACTCTCATGTTCATTTCTTTCAGGTTCAATGCACCAAACCCGACTGCAGGAAGTGGCGCCAGCTGACCAAGGAGATCCAGCTCACTGCCTCCTTAGCAGCAGCATACCGCTGTGGGATGAAGTTCAACAACATTAAGGTAAAGAGGGAAAGATATAATCATCGATCCCCATCAAGACAAAAATCTATTTTTCTGATAAAAATCTTGCTCATTTGCCTACAGAGCGAGGAACCCGACCAGTGCTCCCAACCAGAGGACTTGGTAAGCTAGTTGTGTTTGCTAGAATCTGTTTGAGGACAGTGTGTAAACTTTACAAGTTACTGCATTTGTTTAATGCTGAGCTGTTTTATTCCTGAAGAGAGTGGCAGAGGTGACGGACAGCTGGTGGCATTCAATGCTCATTTTGCCGCCACTGTTTAAAGACAGCCCAGCCAGCCCTTTCCTCACTGCGTACTACCCCGACTGTGTGGGGATGAGTCCATCAGGTTCTTCTAGCAACATGTCTCTGGGCGAGCTGAGGGCGGATCACTGCAGAGCTGCTCAGCCTCAAAGTAAGTCTGAGTTCAGAAGAAATGCCATATTTAAGCACCTACTATTCACCATGCTATTTTTTTTTTTTTTACACATAATTACTGTTTTGTGTCCCCATTGGAGATCCTGATCATTATTATGTCCCTCAGTTCCAGGCTTGTGTCCATACTTCCAGCCCTTCTACCAGCCAAATGAGTGCGGAAAGGCTCTGTGTGTGCGGCCTGATATGATGGAGCTAGATGAGCTTTATGAGTTTCCAGAGTTTTCCCGCGATCCCACCATGTATCTGGCTCTGCGTAACCTTATCCTGGCCTCCTGGCACAAGAACTGTAAGGTACAACAAAGCCAAAAGTGACCACTGGGGTCATTTAAAATCTCAAATAAGGGTGAAAAAGATCACTCAGAATCACCAATGTTTTTTTTAATTAAATTTTATTTTAGTGTAGAAAAATATTTTAAATTCAGAGGTGTCATGGGATTTGTCTTTGTACAAATAATAAAACTCAACCAGTTTAATATGTTTAAACTAGGCAATATATAATGCGCATGCGTTCTTTTCACCTTTTCCTACAAAAAAGGAACAGAAATCTCCAAAAGAACAACAAACAAATAAAACAATTAGATTTTCTTCCTGTTTTCCTTCCTGTTTTTGAAGGAGGTGCTGACTTCAGAGAAATGTGCCCAGCACATCATTGTTCGTGGGTTGGTGCGTGTGCGCTGCGTGCAGGAGTTGGACCGAGTGCTCCATTTCATGACCAGGAAGGGTCTCATCAACACCGGTGTGCTGGCAGCAAAACAGCCTCTGCTCCCAGAAACATACTGCTCTGTGAGCGTCCTCATCTACACAAGATTATTACACATCTGTAATGTCATGTGAAGTTTTTATTGTTTTTGCTACTACTTATTTTCTTATGTTTTTTAGCACCTTGTACATTTTATGATTTTATGCAGAAAAATGTTATCATCATTGGTGCCGGGGCTTCAGGACTGGCTGCTGCACGCCAGCTGCAAAACTTTGGCACTCAGGTAAAGATCCTCATCTCGCCTGGAGTCTCGTTCCATCTCCCCTGATTGTGATCAAATAGTTAATTTTGCATAGGAAGTTTCCTGTTTGTATGAGGACCATGAAAACATTTCATTTCTCTGCTGTCGGCCAAGAAGGTTGTGTTTTTGGTAGTATTTCTGTGCACATCATTCACTCTGTAAACATGATAGCTCTAAAAGTTTTTAATGAATTCTTTATAAGGGCGTAGAGTGGAGTTATGTTAGCAATCCATTAAAATTCAACCTACTTTCACCAAAGCCTTGTAACTTACAAATGATGGTTTTTGTAAGCGTGGTGCGTATTGTCAACATAGAAAGTACCATATAAAGATTTAAAATATCATGTCACATCTGACCTTTGACCTCTCCTTCAATGTCAGTCAATAGATCTGAACGTCAAAGTGATAAACAAGTTATATAGAGCTATCTAAAACTATGTTTACTACCATTGTTTGTATTCACAACGTATGGGGAATGAGATATGGGGTGTTTTACTGTTTACAAATGCTCAGTTCTTACTAACTGAGGGTATTATGCACACTTGGCGTAGTGTGCCAAGAAAATGTCCTCTGCTCAGAGAAATCCTGCTCACTGCATATTTTCTTTTTCGGGCCCGGTGGTTGTGTGGGGAAAATCCCAGTAGACTGAAAAACACAGACTAGCCCATCAGACACCAACAGCCATGCCACGTTCAAAGTCCCTTAAATCACCTTTCTTATCCATTCTGATCCTTGGTTTAAACTTCAGCAGGTCGTCTTGATCATGTCTACATGCTTAATTGCATTGGGTTTTACCATGTGATTGGCTGAGTAGATATTTGCATCAATAAGCAGTTGAACAGGTGTACCTAATGAATTGTTCTGTGAGCGTATTTCACCCTGATGAGTTTTACATACTCTTCGTTTGTTTGGGCTTACAGGTGGTGGTGCTCGAGGCGAGAGACAGAATAGGTGGTCGGGTGTGGGATGATGCCTCTCTGGGTGTCACTGCGGGTCGAGGAGCTCAAATCGTTAATGGCTGTGTAAACAACCCCATTGCCCTGATGTGTGAACAGGTAAGAATGAATGTGCTGAAATTCACCTATTTCTGATAAATCTTAAGTCAGAGCTTTGCAAAAGTTTCAGTTTTAATGCCAAAATATTTTTAAACCCCTATTCCTTTTTGTAATGAATACAGAAATGCAGCTTCAGTGTTGCATTATTGAAAGGACAGGTTACAGGACACTTTGGGACTCTCCAAGTTCATACTCTTAGAAGTTAATATTTTGAGACTGTGCCACCTGTGTTCAGTCTTCTTTACCTGCCATGGTGAACCTAGGGTTGAGATATGCTGATCATAGTTTTGTTTGTTTTGTTGTATATATTTAAGTTTACCTGGAAGTCCTTTTTACAGACTTGTCCATGCTCACAGTACATAGACATGCATTGTTTTTATTTTTTTTTAAATGCATATTAAATTTGATAAATAAAAAAACACTACTATTAGGTACCCTTTTGTGACTTCTCTCCTGTAGTTGGGCATCAAGATGCACAAGCTCGGAGAGCGATGTGACCTCTTTCAGGAGGGAGGGCAGGTCACTGACCCTGCCATTGACAAGCGCATGGACTTCCACTTTAATGCCATCCTGGATGTGGTGTCAGAATGGAGGAAGGACAAGTCGCAGAACCAGGACACAGCACTGGGAGGTGCTGTCATCATGTGTTTCACTGAAGCTCCTTTTGCTTAATTCTTTTTGATGAGAATTCCCAATGAGAGAAGAAAAGTCTCACAAAGCTACTCTTCCCTCATCACGTTTGGGTCATAATCTTAGAAAATATTTCTTAGTGTTTGCACTTATCAGCCAATAATTACGCTGCAGTCAGGACTTTGAACTCTGTGTATAAAATACTGATGTCATGGCTGTTTTATTAAGAAGTAGTTCTAAAATCATAGACTGTTTATAAAAGATGGCCATAACCACTATGACACTTGTGAGTGAGGTCCAGCTGCTCACCCTAAAACACACCCTGCTTTTTTTGTCAGTTTGATTTTAATAGGAACCATAATTTATTAAATGAATATTGTGTTAAATAAGCCTAGAAACTAGCAAATAAGATCAGAAAATCATCAGAGAAGTGTTTGCTAAGATCACAGATCAACTGACTTGTAGGATCATATTTCCTAAGACTTCTTCTGTGCAAGTCCTTTTTTTAAACTAAATGAGTCGCCCCCTGCTGGCCAATACAATGCATGGTTAACTTTCACATTGGCTTCAAATCAAATCAAATCACTTTTTATTGTCACATCACATGTGCAGGCACACTGGCACAGCACATGCGAGTGAAATTCTTGTGTGCGAGCCCCACAAGCAACAGAGATGTGCAAACACAACAACACAAACGAGCAAAATACAAGAATGGCCAACCTGAAACTAATAAATATATGTACAATATATAATAGTGTATGCATTTCTGGATGTGTATACTAAATATTTTCCTACGTGTGTGTGTGTGTGTGTGTGTGTGTGTGTGTGTGTGTGTGTGTATACACATTTTTACAAATTAAATAGTAAAAAATAAAATAATAATAATAATAATAATAATAATAATAATAATAATAATAAAAAAATATATAAAATATACAGAGTTCATGTTTCAGATGATCTTTCATATTCTGGAGGAGTGCTCCTCAGCAAAGCTCCTGTACAGAAACAGGAAATATTTGTGTCTGTGGCATTTTCTCGTTACAGAAAAAGTCCAAGAAGTTAAGAAGAACTTTCTCCAGGAGTCTGGGATGCAATTCAGTGAGCTGGAGGAGAAGGTGCTTCAGTTTCACCTCAGCAACCTGGAGTTTGCCTGTGGAAGCACATTAGACCAGGTCTGGAAACTAAACTTAAAAAGAGCTTTTCAGATTTATTTTGTTGTAATTTTTTATGAGTTTAACAGAAAGGTCAGGCTGGGGGTTTATTATGATGAAAACTGTAACTTCCCGCATCGGAAATTATTCACGCTCTGAGATGACTAATACGAATTAGTCTGTTTGAGGTGTGAGGTTTGTTTTTTATTTTTAGTGGAAAGTCTTTCAGTGTTTCTGATCCCTTAAGAAAGACATTTTAAGGTGAATGTAGTCAAACATATTGTGTTTTTTATTTGTGAGGATTTATGTAAATTGTATTAGATTATAGCACTGGGACTGAAAGTGAATTTTTTTTCTGGCTGTTTCTGTAGGTATCGGCAAGATCCTGGGACCACAATGAATTTTTTGCCCAATTCTCAGGAGACCACACTTTACTTACCAAGGGCTACTCTGTTTTACTCTACAAACTGGCCGAGGGCCTCGACATCCACACAAAGTGTCCGGTCTGTATTCCAGTTTTTTAAACTCTATAGTTTACCTTGAATCCACCTGTATTACATTCTTGAAGTCTTATGCTTATTAGATAAAAGTTTACTTTTTAAAAATTGTAGGTTCAGGCCATTGATTACTCAGGTGACGTTGTCAAAGTTACCTCCTCTGATGGGTCGCAGTGGACAGCACAGAAGGTAAAAACATCTTTGCTGTGATACTGTACAGTTTCTGTTATCTAAATACAGAATCTTATGATCTCAGTTAATCTTTTAGTTACTCTAACAGCCTAATGTCATCTTTCAGGTCCTTGTTACAGTTCCTTTGACTTTGCTTCAGAGGAACCTGATTCAATTCAACCCTCCACTTCCTGAAAGGAAATTGAAGGCGATCCACAGTCTGGGGGCGGGTATAATAGAAAAGGTCATTAAAGTTCAACTAACCTGTGCTGCAGTAGAATAAAAAGGATGATGAAGTTGCTTCCCGGTAGTTGCTCATATTTACTCTTTGTTCTGTGTGCAGATCTCGCTTCAGTTCCCGTACAGATTCTGGGACAAAAAAATCCAAGGAGCAGACTACTTCGGTCACATCCCACCAGGTCTTGAAAAGAGAGGCATGTTCAGTGTCTTCTATGACCTGGATCCACAGGTGTGTTTTTGTTCTTGTGTTGAGCGGTTTGGAGACAAGGTTAGAGAGGCAAAGCTAAGGTGGTTTGGACATGTGCAGATGAAGGAGAGTGAATGTATTGGATAAAGATGGTGAAGATGGAGATGACAGGCAGGAGAAAAGGATGAAGAGTAAAGAAATGGTTCGTGTATGCAGTGAAGGAGGACATGCAAAGCGTAGGCGCAATAGAAGAGGATGCTAGAAATGGGGTAAGATGGTGGCAGATGATCGACAAATCAGAGAAACAGCCAAACGAATAAGAAGTTTATCCACGTGGCCCAAAGTTAGAGCCGCTGGTGTTAGGCTGCAAAATTGTATTTATATTTAAATTGGCAAATGTTGTAGAAAAAGATGGAGGAGATTAATACAGAATCTAATGGTTTAAATGTGTGTTTGTGTAGAGGAAGCAGGCTGTGCTGATGTCTATTATCAGTGGTGACGCCGTTTCTTCTGTGCGGGACATGGAGGACAAAGAGGTGGTCGATGAGTGCATGAGGGTACTGCGGGAACTTTTCAAAGAGCAGGTAATCCTCCTACTTCTCCTAAAATCTTTCAGGAGTTATACTTAGAAGTTTGAGAATAATAAAGAAATAATAGGAGTATTTAAAAAAACAACAACAAAAAAACCCAACCAAAAATCATATTTTTGAAATGAGAGAGAACTCAGTCTGAAATTTGTTATATGATATTACCAGAAACCTTCCAAGAAAGTTAATTTGGATTCAATGTGTTATACCTGGGGAAATATCACATTGAAGTAAGATCCTCTGTCAGAGATTAAAATATTTAAGGACTCCAAACATCCATCAATCAATATTCATAGACTCATTGTGTCAGATATTTACACAAAACAACTGAACAACTTACCTTTTGATATTTATTCTTTTTATTTTTTTTAAGATACAGGAATTTAAAAAAATATATTTTAATGGCTCTACCTACAGCCATTAAAATATATTTTGGACAATGCTGACTTGAAATTTTGTATATCTCCTAATCAGAGGTGTATTATTTTCCCCTGGATTCCTGTTTTTTCATTTTTTTATTGTATTTATTTTTTTAGTTCCCAATGCTCTCATTTAAGTTCAAATTTATATATGCATGTATTTAGGAGGTTCCTGAGCCAATGAATTTCTTCATCACTCATTGGAGCAAAGACATCTGGTCCCAGATGTCCTACAGCTTTGTGAAGACAGGGGGCAGCGGAGAGGCCTACGACGTTCTCGCTGAAGACGTGCAGGGAAAGGTGTTCTTTGCTGGCGAGGTAATATTTTTCTAATTTTTACCAAATGAGTCCAGAAACGTCAGGTTTTATGAAGTGCTACTGAGGCATTTATTTCATTTCTATTTTACATAAATGTGTTTTGCATTAACACGATCCTGCTGTGGCTGTATGTATCACACTAACTTTGCATTCTTAATCTTTGTTGTAGAAATTGAGTCGCACAAGGCCTGTAATAGTGAGCTGCCTCATGTTTCAGTTATTTTTACAGGAATCATTTTAAATATTCGTTTTAGAGTCTGACTGAACGTTGACAGAAGTCAACGTTCAGATTTAGGGAAACGAGATTTAGGGAAACAAGTTACTGCTTGTTTCCCTAAATCTCTTCTACAAAGGCAAGAGTGCAAAAGTTATGTGAGCCACAGACATTCTACATTTAATCACACTATCTCTGGCATCTTTTTTTCAATCCAGCAGGTTGAGGGGGCGAAAATTAAATGATATTCGAGTCTTCTGTAGATGATGTCCAACAAAGATTTCTATTCAAAGATAACTTTTCTGATGTTCTAGAGCTGTTTAACACTAAAACAGACCTAAGTGGATAAGGATGAATTTGCTTATGTTTTGTCACTTAGAGAATCTAAATTCATTTGGTCAGTGCTTTGATGTCTTTCCCCTGTAACAGGTCTATCAAATTTTATCAAAGTCTTCCAGTAAGCTGCTCTGCTCAATAAGAATGATTCTGGAGCAGCAGTCAGGCCTCGCATCCTTCTCTCCTGTTGTTTTCCTGCTCTGACAAATTAAAATGTCTCCTGCTGTGGAAATGGTCCCTATACACTTAAGGCCACTGTGTTAGGTACACCTTTTCAAATGCTTATTAATGCAAATATCTAATCGGCAAAACACATGGAAGCAGCTCAGTGCGTTTTGGAAAGTAGAGATGGGCAAGATGACCTGCTGAAGCTCGAGCTGAGGATCAGAATGGGAAAGAAGAAGATTTGAGAGAATTTGACTGTAGCATGGTTGTTGGTGTCACAGGATGGTCTGAGTATTTTCATAGCTACTGATATTTTCCCACACAACCATGTATTGAGGTCAGAGGAAAATGGCCAGACTGCTTTGAGCTGATACTAAGGTAACAGTAACTCAAATAACCACCCAATTGTACTGAAGCTAAGCAGAAGAGCATCTTTGAATGCAAAACATGCAAAACCTTGAAGCAGATGGGCTACAGCAGCAGAAGACCACACAGGAACAGGAAACTGAAGCTACAATTCTCATAGGCTCACCAAAACTAGACAACAAAAAGTTGGAATTGTGTTGTCTGGTCTGATAAGTCTCTATTTCTGCTGTGACACTTGGATGGAAGGGTCAGAATTTGCGATCGATAACATGAAAGCATGGATCCATTCTGCTTTGTATCACAGGTACAAGCTGCTGGTATAAGAAGGTACGGGTGTTTCCTGGACCTCCTGATTATTATTTATATTCTATAGCCTATCTAACCTCTCTGAAGACCAAAAGGAGGTCCAACACAGTATTAAGAAGATGTAGCTAACAAAGTGGCCATGAGTGTATATGGGTATTTTTAAACTAGCTCTATGTGTCTGTGAAATGTGCTTTTAATGCATTTTGTCCCTTATATCAGGCAACCAACAGACACTTTCCTCAGACTGTGACGGGAGCCTACCTCAGTGGCGTCAGAGAGGCCAGCAAGATGGCCGCTATGTAACCTGTCACTCCCAGAGCACTCATAAACACCAGCACGGACTCACGGGTTGCACCGAACAACAGACCATTAATAAAGTTGGACTGTGTTGTCTCACTTGCTCCACTTGAAACACTGTTTTGCTGTACTGTAATGTATCTGATCAGCAAAGTGTCGTGAATGATTTTTCAGTAGTGGGGTTAGCCAGGGCCTGGTTCGACATATCTAACAAGTGCTTTTTATTTATATCAAAATCCAACAGGTAACATGTTGGTGACAAGATGCAAAAAAAGAAAAACAAAATTATGAGGAAGTCTCCATAGCCCCTAAGTAGCTCTGCCTAACTCTGCTGTGCTGGAAAGGAGGATGGTATTTTGTTTTAATGATATTTGTTTTTAGCAATGCATGAAACATTGGAAAATCTGAGTGATCTGATCATAAACTTAACCAAATATAATTTAACCTCCAATCATCAGGTTTTAAGTGATTATAGGATATATATGTAACATGTCTTCTTTGAGAATTACCAATGTTTTCTACAACTGTAGTGATTTGACTCGTTCTATTTGTGAGTCACGTGTTGCTATAAATGGTGAAGTTGAATGGATGAAAGGATATATATATGTAATACAAGTACCTCTACAGTAGCTCTTTATTTAAATCAACAGCAGCAAAATGAAAAAAATCACCTGTGAAAAATTGAATGACCCTTTGAGCTAAGGTTGATCACCTGGTTGTCCCCATATTTTCTCAGGGATGCGTTCAGGACACTTTTCACCCATCAAACTAAACCTAATGAGTCATAGAGTAAAATTATAAGAACTGACAGTTTTAAAGGCAGTTTTTGTGAAGAAAAACCGCAACTAACCAAAGTATTAAAACTCCACACTGCTCTTGTATTTATTCTTGAACAGTTAATTTCCTGAGGATTGTTGAGCAGCACAGACTCTTCTCACTTTTTTTGATTAATATTGACTGATTTGTCATTAGGTTCATATGATTGTCTAGATCAGCACATTTACAGCATGTGGTCATGTCCTGTTTGTCATTATAGTGCTCTAGTATTTATCTTGTATGTGTGTAATAAACTGAGCTACCAACTGCCACAGTAATCACGTTTACTCGTGGATAATTTTTTTTCCTGCTTAAGTCATACTAAGATCAGAATTGTACAGAAACTACACAAATGTTTTGGGTTCCTCCTCATTGCTTTATATTTTGCTTCCAAGGAGACAGACTTTCTTCCAAACTTTTAAAGGTGTTGAGTAGTAGTTCTCCAGGCTTTAAAAATTTTTTCTTTGGGCATTGGCTGCTTGTTTCACTTTTTTCAGTCCCTATATTTGTCCATTTTCAGAGGAATGTTTTGTTTATTGAACCACTAAATAATCTGAACAATTATGAATTATTCTTCATATTAATTTTACATTAATAAAAAATAACTACGTTTATTTTGAGCAAACATCGAGTAGTCTTACTGCTCCTTAAAAGGTTAGTCGACTATGTCCCAAAAAAGTAAGTAATATTAAATAAATAAATAATATTTTATTAATAGTAAAAAATAAAAAATGACGGAATGAAGACTGAATTTCTCTCACAGATGTTTTCTTTTTATTTCAAATCCAGAATTCCTTCTGCGCCATGTCTGACTCTGGTTTAGATTAGTTGCTAGGTTTTGTTGCGAGGAAACCGTGGAGCCAGTAGACCAATGACGTTAATAAGCGTCATCAATGCGAGCCCAAGTGCATTCCCTCCCAAAACTAAAGCGGAAGTAAACAAATCAAACATGAACTGGGACCGTATTACACCCGTTATTGCAAAATCTGCTTGTTAAACTGTAGCTTTAGATTGCGGGTCGGTTCTGTTAATATCGGCTCATAAATACATCCTAGAGGCAGCTGAAACGAACCGCCACCTTCAACCCACAGCGAAAATCGAGTAACAGTAAAATCAAGTTGGCGCGTTTTTACTGCGGATGAAGAGCAATATTTGCTTACACCGACCAACATAATGGACTGTAGCACCGCTGACCTGCACGCTAACGTGGCACACGACTCTGCAGGTAGCCGGATGCTGTTCTTAATTTTACCTGAAGAGGCAAACATGTTATTGAACTGCGCAGCTAACTGCTAACTTAGCTTATAACTTCGCGGTAATGCACCCACGCCACTGCTGATAGCTTGATTTAAAAGCGTTAATCATGGAAAAGTTTAACCTGATTTAATTCAGTAATTATGTTTTTAACGGTGTGTATGGTTTGATCAGAGATTTTTGCAAAACATCACTTTTGCACACAAGACGTACTTCTGGTATTAATGATAAAACTGTGATGGATAATGGAAACTTAGCTAAACACTACACTCTTCTCCTCATACTATAGTTATTGCACGTGTAACTAGACCACATTCACGTGTACGTTTTGCTTTTGACTTTGGAGATTTTAAATTCATATAAGAAAATATGTTCCTTTATAGTAATACATAATTAAATCCCCAATATTTGATCAATGATAAGTCTAGCTAAGATTAGCTCAGTGTGGACCAGATACATCATTGAGTGGCTGTATATTCATAGGTTATTATCAGGAATGTATTCAAAGGGAAAGAAAGGACAGAATACTAGAGATGCTAGGCATCAGAAAAAGATGGCATGGGAAAGCTCAAAGTGAGTTTTGTATGCAACTCGACACTACGGATGGAGAAAATAGGCCGGGGTGAGTAGTAAGGAGTAACTGAGGGCATCTATGAAGAGAATGAAGGGTGGGGAGAGATGAAGACATGACATACCTATGGAAGTATGGAGAAGTCTAGGAGAGAATGTCTTTGGAATCAGTATACTTTATTAATCCCCAAGGAAATTATGTGGGTTACAGTTGCTCCAAGACAGTAACAGACTAAACTATTTAAATAATACAATATGTTACAGAGTTTACGAACTTATGAAGTAGCGCTAATATATACAAATTGCGCCCATCACATCACATACACATCACGGATTTTACAGAGGTGATTATAAACATCAAGAATATTGACAAAGAATTTTACAGAGGTGGAATATATATGATTCACATTTAACTCTGTGAATCTGTGAATTTTGTAATTTGCTATTTTACTGTAGAGCGTGTGCAAAAAAGGGTAACTATTATTGCAGTGTTTACAGTGTATTAGGTGGAGGAGTTGTACAGGGAGATGGCCACGACAGGAATGATTTCCTGTGTTGTTCAGTGGTGCTTTTTGGTAATCTCAGTCTCTCACTGAACGTGCTCCCGTGACTACTTGGAGAGTAAGAGGATGCCTGAGGGATGGAAAAGACAGACTGGTACTGATTTTCAAGAATAAGGGAAATGTTCAGTGCTGTAGTAACTACAGAGGGATAGAGTTGATGAGTCATTGTTGAAGCTAGGCTGAGAAGAGAAGTTATGAGGTGACGATCTGTGAGGAGCTGTGCGATTTCTTTCTGAAAAATAATACTACAAACGTGATGTTTTGAGAGTGTTGATGGAGAAGAATATAGAAGGTTTGATGGAGGTGCAGGACATGATGATGGTCATGGTGAGTACAGTGAGATAGTAGTGTAATGGGTGGAGGTATGATTACATTGGGGACTGAGCTGACAATATTAAGATTGTAATGGGGACTAACCAGAATGGATAAGATTAGAAATGAGTACATCAGAGGGGCAGCTCAGGTTGAGCTGTTTGGAGGCAACGTTAGAGAGACAAGGCTGAGATGGTTTGGACATGTGCAGAGGGATATATGTGGATGGATATATTGGAGGAGTTGGTATGACAGAGGAGATTGCTAAGAAAAGGTTGAGATTGAGGTAGATGATCTGCTGTGATGACCCTCAAAAGGGAGCAGCTAGAAGAAGAAAATGATGATGTACTCAGCGTATGATAAGAAAGGGATGTACTGAGCCAATGCATGATAAATGGATATTGCTAAATAAGTTGTCATTTCACAATCATACTGCACCATATGACATACAGTATGATATGGTGCAACTGTGGCACCAATCAAGAAAGTTAAAGATCAACATTGGATTTTTGTATAGAAAGAAACGCTTTTTCTCATCCACTGGGTGTAGCATCGTAGCAGTCTGCAGATTTATATTTTATTTTTATTGTGACATTGTTTATATGAATGATTCTGCATCCAATTTGAAGCCTCTTGAGCCTTGGTATTATTGTGCGCTGGGTTTTTTGCAACTATCTTTGAACATCCTGTTTTATTTATGAACATGTATATTGCGTTCTTCTCTGTCTGTCTAAAGTCTTGTATTTTTTTGTCTTTGTTGAAAAAAAGATCTTGATCTGAGATGACCTGTTCAAATAAAGGAATTAATCGTAATAATAATCAGTCTGTCAAATGAAGGTGAATGCAATAAGAAATCATCATATGAATGCTGTTTTTTTTATTAAATCACAAATATGATTTGATTTTTGAAAAGATTTCATATTAAGTAGCTTATCCTTTTTTCTAAAGTAACATTAACTACATTATTACATTTGCTGTATCAAAAATACTGATATTTACAGTTATTTATCCGACTGTGTGTCTGACTAATCAGATGGGAGCTCCAGCAGTGATGAGGACTTAGTGCCTCTATCAAAGCTGCTGATGAGGCAACAGAGTGATGAGAAGGAGTCATGCGACAATACCCGCAGCTTATCCTCCAACTCCAACAATAAATCAAAAAAGGACAAAGGTGATGATAATACCAGCTGTTTTATCAGTAAAAGTGTTTACACTAAATATTTCTCCAACCAATTATTTGATTAAATTTTGCATGTTTATATCTTCTCTCACAGGTTCAGATGGCTCCTCGGATGATGAGCCGCTAGTAAAGATGAAGACAAGCCTTGCACCACCTAAGAAACAAGAGAAAAAGGAAAACACACCACCCAAATCTAACAGCACAAATAACAAGAACACAGGTGACCCCATGCTTTTTTCATTGTTTGTTCTTCTGACTTGTGTATAGAGTGAATGGCTTCACATTTTTGCTTTCTGTGTTTAAATACAGACGAAGACTCTGACAATGAGCCTTTGATAAAAATTGCCAAAATTTCCTTGAAAGCTGTGAAAAAACCTCCCTCAGTTCCAACCAAAAAAGCTGCTGGTAGAAAGAAGAAAGGTGAGATGACTTTCTCTCCAGTGGACTGGGGTATCGTCAGACATCTGCTATATCAGATACTTACTTTGGGATTCCTTTTCTCACACAGAGTCACTGGGCAAGGACGACAGCTCCGATGATGAGCCTTTGAGTCAAGTTGCCGAGAAACCTCGGTCACGGCACGAGAGAAGAGCAGCTGCTGAAAAAGCAAACCCGGTTACCAAATCCAAAAGAAATGCTGCAAAGAAAAAGGGTTGGTTTGAAAGTTTGAGCTCAACTAAAATGAAAAAATCCCACAAGACCTTTATTGAGTTCAAATAACTTGTTGCTGTTTCGTTTAGTTAAATATACTGAGACGTCCACTGACAGCTCAGATGATGAGCCACTGGCGGCGATAAAGAGGAAGTCATCGAAACATAGAGGTAGGCAAAGTCTTCAGTAGGCTGAGCGCAAGGATTGATTTTAAGCAGGTTTTAACTATAGGTAGTTTCGTTTTTAGCCTCTTAAATTTTAAAACAGCGCTTCTTTTGCAGACAGCAGCTCAGATGATGATGTGCCCCTTGTGGACCTCGTTGCCAAGAAAAGGAGGCCAGTGAAGAAAAGCCCAAAGAAGACACGAGGGCGAGCATCAAACAAGAGAAAAGGTACTCTCACAGCACTGATGACTTGAACAAAACAAAGAAAAGTTTAAAACATTTTCAATCTTTGTTTTAGCAGAAGTCAGTGATGATAGCTCAGATGAAGAACCGTTGATTAATCTTGTGAAAAAACCTCGTGCTATCAAAAAACCCAAAACAAAGGCTCCCACTCCGAAGAAGAAGAGCACTCCTTCTAGGAGTCCAAGAAAGAAGCCAGGTAAAGACTGACCACACCACTCTGAGATGTCACATTTATAACTTAGAAGTTTGAGTCATTACGTTGAAATCTTCAGCTTTTGATTTGATATACTGTACCTTTATTAGTCCCACAAGGGGAAATTTCATAAGGCTGCCGCAATGGCGGCGCCATCTTACCCTCCGACCATACATACATGACGCAAAACATCACATGGGGAAGACGGTCAGAGAGGTATAACAATGGAAAATGCACCACATGAGGAAAGATAAGGAGAAAAAAATAACTCCCCTCAGACTGAGCTCCAACAGGGAGATCAGTTTGAGAACAGAAAAAAACACCTCTGCACATAGCACATGAAAAAAAAAACCTCTTAATACACCAAAGAAACACATGACAAGCAACAGGGGTGGGTAAAGGGTGAGAGACAGCCGATTTAGACAGTACATCCAGGCCTGCGTGCGCTGGTCTCCTTGATCCACCGTCAGCATCGGAAGGGAATAAGCCTCGAAGGCGTTTGGAAAGGGAGGGGGGATGAGTGTGTGCATATCAGTGTATATGTATGTGTGTGCGTGTCCAGAGTTCAGCTGAGACAGTGCATTCAGAGACTCTGCCATGCAAAATTAATTTATTGTTTTTTTTAATATATTTTTAGCGGTAGAAACAAACTTCCATACTGTAAGTAAGTAAGTAAGTAAACTTTATTTATTAAGCGCTTTTCACAGACAGGTAATCACAAAGCGCTGTGCACAAATATTAAAATATTAAAATAAACAATAAAATCAATAGACATTATATACAATGTAAAAGATCAAATGTAAATAATGTAAAAAAATATATAAAATATGTAGATCAACAAAAGGCTTTGTTGATCCGTTTGGTGTAGTAACAAACATATGTCTTACAAGCTTCTGAAATATTAAACAATTTGTCACAATTGTTTAATTGGCTTCCTTAATCGGCTGAATATTTGATTTTGAGCTCACATTTTTCACTCTACAGGCATCAGTTTATCAATAAACAAGGAGGACAATTTGTCAACTTTGAATATTAATTTTCTCAAAGCCGTCTAGAGACTGTCTGGAGTCTACTACATAAATTACACAAGTAGACCACACCTAGGAATGTGCTAAAGTCTTAGCCATGGTAACTGACACAAGTGTAAGCATTAGCCATTCGGTGTATTTTAATGTCTTCCCTCTCTGCTGTGCCTCTGATTGGTGGATAATTCTGATGTGTTTTCACAGGAAATGCTTTCTAGTTAACCCGTCAACCTACCAGCGTTTTAGCAGCGAGCACAATCCCATCAGAAATTGAATTAATTATGTTTGTTTTTCACACAACTTCAAATGACACTTGTCTATGAATGCTGCTTCTCTCATGTATTCATGTTGACTTTAAATTAATATTGCTTCTGATTCATCAGGTAACAGTGCAGATGACAAGCCATTGAAGGCAGCTAAGCATCCACAAGTGACCAAAACCCTGACAATCCTACTAGAGAGGTGTGATGCTGGACACGCTGGGGCAGCAGGAAGCCTAAAGAAAGCCAGCAAAGGTATAAACTGCATACCAACTCATTACTAATGCTACAGTAAAATGAAAGTAAATAACACAGTTTTCTTATTCATGAAAGGAGAAAAACATGTTGCTGAAAAACCAGAGGAGGAGGAGGATTCGGCCGGTTCAGAAGAATCTTCAGAAGAAGAATAAGTAAATGAAACAAATTTCTCAAAGCGTTGTGAAACATAACGGTCACAGTTAGTGTTCATGTAAACTTCTTCACTGTGCTTTAGCTCACTATTTGTTAATTTATGCCCATTACATTTTTACTCCAGATTTTAGGTGTGGGACCAAATTTTGTGGGTTCCTTAAAGATTTTATGCACTGTCTTTGATGCTTTGTTTTTTAATGTTACGTGCCAATTGTTTGCAATTTTTGATTCCTATGAGTTTAATTTAAAAAAGAAGAAAACAGTGTAGCTCTCATTGCTGTAAGTTACATTTCACCTTTCAGGCATTTTAGCTTTTTAAGTACACCCTCAGCATGCAGCTATAAAATTCGTTGTGTTGGAATTAAAGTCCTTTCACAAAGAAATTCACATAAGAGTAAGTCACATTTGTTCAGCTTTCAGTGATTCTTTTTTTGTCATTGTTTGTCATGCTAATAACCCAAATCACAAAGGACGCCTTTAGATTTGTCCATCACAGACATTGATTTGTATGCATGGTAATTACAAAAACACCACTTTTTTCTTAGTGATTCTACATTTCAATTTGTCCTAATGAGGTCACCCAATACAGCTTTCTGTATAGGTCTTACATATAGAGCTGGCATTATTCATTAACCTTTTTTAATTGTATTTTCTTGGCTAACTTGTCCTGTTAGAATGTGCTACCTTCAAAAAGTAGAGCTGCAACTAAGTAATTAGTGTTTTGTTTTTAGTGTTTGTTTCAGTGTTTTGAATACTTTTGAAAACCTGGTTTAAAAAAAAAAAGGGTTACTACAGTTACACAATTTTCTTTTTCCATAAGACTGTTATAGGGTCTGCAACTAGTTAGCTTTATTATTAATTTAAAATGTCTTTATAACAAAAAAATGAATAATAAACACTGAAAAAGATTTTATAAAATTTCCTAAAATAATAAATAAATGGTCAAATTGCTTGTACATAATTTCTTCACATTTTAAAAGGTGCAATTAGATCATTTCTTGCCATTTGTAAAAGAAAAAAGCCCCAAACAAACCCCAAAACAAAACACAATGAAAAACTACTATTAGACTTTTAAAATCTCCAAATAATTGTCTGATTTCTTTTGACTAACTTATAAAGGTGATATTTTTGTTTGATTTTTTTACACGACCTTTTCCCTTTGTTATTTATTTATCATTTAAATTTAAAATGGCATATTATTTAAAAAAAATTGTAAAAATCTTTATTAATAAACACCCAAACACAAATAAATAAGGCATGTTAAAAAACATTTTGAAGAAAAGTGGAGCATTTAAGTAATACACATAAATAAACAGAAAATAATAAAGGAAATAACTTCTGTACCTTAAAGAGTTGCTAACTAGTCAATAAACTTGAAAATTACACAAAAAATTAATGTTACGCTGGTGTCATATGAAAATCTGTAGAAAAAAAATCACTAGTTTTTACTTAAACAATATGTGTTTACATACTTTCATCGATTGTACAAATGGCAACTTGAAAGTTGTTCAAGAAGGTAGTTTGAGAAAAGCATCTCAAATTTATATCTGTCCTTGCAACGAATTCTTAAGACAACAGATAAAAAAATAACTTATTCTATGATTCAGATATTAAAACATGTGCTCACCTTTTTTAATTTTATTAGTGTGTTCAGGTTATCAGGAAAGTAAAATTTGATCTGATAATGAAGGAAATGAAAATTAAATATTTTGGGAATATGTAAAAAACATACATATTTTACAATTATGGTTATCGGAAAAAGCCTATTGCTCTATTTATATGTTTGTTTGTTTTTAAAATATTGTAACTGATTTGTTAAAATGTTTTGGCTGTATTTGCAAATGATTATATTTTCTTTTTGTACTATTCATGTGTTTAGTCCGTTTTGTGCTTAAATATTATTTTCAATAAAAGTATTAAATTTCCCAGTTTTCATTAAGTAAAGGTTTACTCAAAACAAAACAAAAACAACATCCAAGGTACAGAGTATTTGCCAAAGGAAACACTATTAAATATAAACATGTCCTTGTATAAGATTATAATAACTGACAAGAAGCACTTCTAATATATATTTTTAAGAAAGTAAAAGTAATGAAAATGCAAAGAAATACCAATACAGTACTTTAAAAATACATAAATAGATTTTTTTTAAATGTCAGGTATCAATTTAATGGAAATTTGCTTTAAGAAATAATGCGAAAAAGAACACGTTAATGGCAGTGTTAAAACGTGGTCTGAATACTTTAGAAAGGTAAATGTTATTTATAATCAAAGTTCTTTTATTTGTATTTATTTATTTTGCGTTTTGCTGGCGTTTATTTGTCTTAAATTAGACAAATATTCCATTGAGTTTGGTCTGGATTCTTCTTCGCTGCTTTCTGTTGTCATCTGCAACTTCCGCCCAGCAGTAGCGCTAACTTCAGTCCTCCACACAGGCACCACTAAACTAAACTCTGCAGCTGTGCCGCTGTCGTTCTACAAGTTCGTGAAGGATAAAATCTCTTGAGTAAAGTAACGTTTGGAGCCTGTCATCTGCTGAGTTTACCTTAAAGAGCTTATCTTATCGATTTGATCTTAGATTAGCTAACTGCTTTTTAGTTAGCATGCTGCTGCCTCAACACACCAGACAGATCCTCTTGGCTTAATTTGATTTAGTCATGACTGAATTAAGATGCCGGAAATCAGAAACTTTGGAAGGAGATAATGAAGAGGAAGAGAAACAAAAGGAGTCGGAGCTGGAGACCAAACGTAAGTTGAGCTAACTTAGCAGTTTGCTAACTGAACATGAGCTGTGTAGCTTCCAGTGGAGAAACAGTTTGTCAGAGCACATTTCTGTGTCGATGCTGTGACAGCCAGTCTCTCTCTGCTCTAGCACCAGATGTTGAACAGGTGAATGGGTCCAGCACTGCAGCGGCTGATGGCTCGCAGCAGAAAGATGAAGGTGAAGTTAAAGGCGGTCAGCATGAACAGGAAGAATCAAGCAGAGCCCAGTCATGTGTCAAAGCCAAGGGCTTATCTGCATGTAAGTCCATTTCTTACATACCAGCCCACTTCATACGCTGCTCAGTGGCGTTTAAAAAACAAACAATTTGATGGTCAGGTTCATGCTGTACATTAATGGGGACCTATTATGCTTCCATGAAGTGATCCCCGTGAGACAAAAGCTTTAGTCTGCTGTAGATGCTCTGTTTCAGACAGTTTTTCTGCATTTGTAGCTCTGAATGATGTCAGTAAGAACATCTCAGGCGTGGAAGCTCCACCCACCTGCTGTTCAAACCCCCCCCTTTGCAAGGTTCAGCCAGTCAGGGGGAGGAGAAAATGTGAATCATGCAAAGCCTTGTAGTTTAGTAGTTGTACTTTCAAATTAAGTAAAAAAAAAAAAAAAAAAGCTACATAAATGCATGTTTATGTATGTCATATTTTGGTGGCTCCATAGTGTAGTGGTTTGCAATTTCAGAAGGAATAGCATTGAGTGTAAAGACTCGATGCCTTAGCTTATTTATGTGTTATTATGTTGGTATGTATGATTAAAGACATGAAATGACCGATTGTAATTTTTCTACCTCCATTATTATTATTATTATTATTATTATCCTTTATGTGCTTTTATTGCATATCAGAAACACTGAAGAAAGCCATTGGATGAAACACATCTCTTAATTTTTACTGTCATGCAAAATTAAAAATATTCTTTACATACTTGTGAGTGCTGACCTTCTCATTAATAGAGCTGTTTGATGTGCAGAGACACAGTTCGGCAAATGTGCCATGGGCGAGTTAAGGAAGTAGCCAGGGCAAGGTTGAGCAAGTTCTTTTTGGGCAAAGTACACTAATCGAGTTCCAGCTATGAAAGTTAGCTGGTTAGGTAAATAACAAATCAGTGAAGACAGCGCCACATAACGAATCCACAAAATACATAAAATCTTTAACCTAATTTTGCTCTGCAAGCAAGCTTTTCAGGAATGCTTGTGCCGTTCAAAAATAGTGAGAGAATGAAAGAGTGAACAGTTGAGATGCTGAGACAAACTGAAGCGCTGGGGCCCGAAACATTAAGGGAAGTGTGAGGAGGAAGGGGGCTCTGTGCTCAAACATGGTAAAAGGCAACCGAGCCTACTGTGAGCACACCCTTAGAAAGCTTAGTAAATGTTAGACACTGTAGGAGAGTAATTGAAAATGCTTCAAATACAGATAAGAGAGGTATCAAAAGTACAACCAGGTGCTGAAACACATGCCATGGTGACTCGGTGAAGTAACAGAAGTCGACTGTCCTGCAGTGGTGTTGGATCAAATGTACTAAAACATATGTCTCGACTTCATGAGTCATGAAATATTGCATCTGTGGCTTCCAGTAAACACTGAAATTGCAGTTAAGTGTATTTTTCCATCTCGCAGAGTTTTTGTACATACGTCACCAAATTTGTATGTACTGTAAGATTTTTAGACATCTCTGAAGAAGTTTTGTTTTTTTTGCACGTGTTGCAATGTGTAGGAGACTAAATATAAAATGTCTCTGGCTGTACTTTGGTGGCAGGTGTAATGTTATTTTTTGTGTGTTATTTTTGTCATAGTAGTATATGATATTGATCTCTCTGTTCAGCTCAGTTTGCAGCTACAAAGAGAAATAGTGTGTGGTAGAAAATGGTTATTTAAAGTGTGTGAGTCAAAAATCTTTCCTCTCACATTTAAGACCTACAGAAGCTTTTTTTGTTGATGATGTTGTTTTTTACTGTTAATGCTTCTTCTCCTCAGCTGTTTTCTTACAGCGGCTAGTCCGGGTGTTCTTTGGATGTCTGGCATCTGTTGCCTGTGGCATGCTGTATGCAGTGTATCTGTCCACATATCATGACAGGAAGTTCTGGTTTTCAACTCGACAGGTGGGTGACTTTTTTTTCTTTTCCTTTTTTATCTTTACTTTGCTGCCCAATCGTACGAGCTCTAAAATTTACTTTGTATATTTCTAAGGAGCTGGAACGTGAAATCACTTTCCAGGGAGGCAGTGGGGTCTATTATTACTACTACAAGCGTTTGATCGCAGCACCATCCTTTGAGCGAGGTACGAGCACACTGCCTGCTTCATGAAAGGCTTAGCGAATTTTTTCCCACTGGAATATTTTTTCCATATTTTTATTCTTGGACTCTATAATAGAGTAGATTTGTATGATTCAGAGTTTAAAATAGTCCACAGATGGCACAGATAATGACTTTAATGTTCTGCTTTCCTTATGACTCAGCTCTGTTGTTTTGTGTTTTACAGGGTTTTATGAGCTGGTGGTAGATAACAGGACCGTTTCAGGTCAGACCATTAACGCAGTCGAGCGTTTGTCTCTTTATCCGGAGCTCATCACAAGCTTCATATACAGAGTCACAGGCAGCCAGGTGAGGATTTATTTAATCAGATTTTACATTTCCTGGGTTGTCTTCTTTGTGTGTGTATCTCAAAGCAAAATGAAGCATAAAAACCACTGTGACGTCCACTCTCATTCTTGGAGGCTGAGTGCCTTCTCTTTCAATAAGCAAGGTTTGTCCCTGGGTCCATAAATAGTAAAATGTTGATTTGGGTCCTTAAAAGGACTGAGTCTTTAAATTCATAAAAGAACCTTCTGTCTGGACAGAAGGTTCTTTCATCTTCAGGGGAAACAACCCATTAGTTCTCTTTGCTTTCTCCATTCACTTTTGTCTGGAAATAGCCAGAATAGTTCAGTTGACTCAAAATGCAGAGCTGAAGATGTAATGCGACCTCCAGTGTTTGTTTTTGTAGTCATTTTCGTGAGGCATTAGAAATACTGGGGGGTTGGGTTAATGGCAGCAGAAAAGGGAGAAGAGTGGGACAAAAGTTCCTTTGCCAAACTGAGCAATGCTGCTTTTTTATTTCCATTTATTTGACTTTAATGGTGTAGGAGCATTTAGCTAACTATAATGTTTGGTATTCAGCTGCAAGCTCTGAATGTTGGCAATGTTTCTATGCATTTCCAGTTCAGATAAGTCTGTTTCTGTCAGGTTGTGCTCCTCGTATTCAGATATTTGGGCTTTTTTGGCTTTAATCTGTCAAACAAAAATACTTAAGGTGGGATATTTAAGATATAGTTCTGATGTTAGTGCTTCAGTGCACTGTTTTAGTGGTTTGCACTTTTTAATATTAAAGGAGTGCATAAGACAATGCTTTAACTCACCATTTCTGTTCATTTGAAACTGATAGATATAGATATTTTTCCCTTTTTGTACGTATAAATTACATAAAAATAGTTTAAAATGAAAGGCGTTAAAGTCCTAACTATAACAGCTGTACAAATGCAAGTATCCTGAGTATGTTAGAGCAGGGATATGAGAGAGAGCAGAACATTTCCATATTTAGTTTGCATTTGTGTGTCATGTGCAGCAGCAAAGAGAATCAAGTATTACGTTTAAAGTGTGTGCAATTTTGCACATAAAATACAATTGCTTTGGAGTGGTTTAAAACATAAATGGTTTGACTGCATAACAAAAGTCTGGCTTACAGCAGAGAATGGAAATCCAAATAGAAACTAGTGGTACAGAGGCCGTACATACCCGTGTTAAACGCACCGTACATGGAAAAAGCAAAGAGAGTGTGGGAATATGTTAGTACAAGTCCTAAAACTCAAACTGGTCAAACTTCAGTATAATTTATGCTTTGATAAGTCTTGGAGCAATAAGGCTGCCCAAACAAAGCAGACCCTGTTTTACTGTCACAGCTGATTAACCCGGCTTACCTACGTCAGCTGAGCTGTTTTCATCAGTGTTTTTGGCATTAAGCATCTGCCTCTAGGCTTCTGCAGGAGTAAATGTTGCTGCATTAGTACTGCTAGCTATGGACATTATTATAATGAAGTGATTAGGAGTGAAAAATCACAATTAAAAGTGGCTTCATTCTGCCACTTTAAGGTTTGACCACAGACACTTTTTAAGGATCACCGTCTTTGTCTTTTTCCACTGCTTCCCTTGATAAAACAGGATTTCGTGGAACCGATTTACTTCTACATTGGAGCAGTTTTGGGCCTGCAGGCGGTCTACGTCACTGCCCTCTTTGTGTGCAGCTGGGTGATGAGTGGCACCTGGGTGGCTGGCATGTTGGCCGTGGCCTGGTATGTGATCAACAGGTAAGGTGAACAAACGTTTCCTTAAGCATGAAGTTTCTTTGCTTGTCTGTTCATGTTTTCTCATTCCAGTAAAACCTTTCTGGTGACTAATGCTACAAACATCCTCCTCTATTAAAATGATTAATAAAGTTGTATTTAATTCTGTTTCTTTTCTCCCACAGAGCAGATACAACCAAAGTGGATCATGCTATTCCTCTGCGGGACAACTGGGCTCTGCCTTACTTCTCCTGGCAGGTCACAGCTTTGACTGGATTCCTGAGAAACAAAATCGGCTCTTCAACTGAGGTGAGCCCCTCATGAGCCTCATTAACACACACAAAAAAAGAAGTAATGTGAGCTAGAACATTGCACTAATGATTGAGTCTCATCCTCTGTAGATGTTCTGCTATCTTACCATGAGTGCCACCACCTTCACCTTCCTCCTGGTCTGGGAACACAGTCACTACGTGCTCTTCATCCAAGGCTTCTGTCTTTTTCTACTTGATTCTTTTGACCTGGTGCCACCACGTAAGGTAACACAGTCGTAGCTTGAACTTCTGAAATTTCATACAGTTTTCTTCAGAAATTGCAGCAGGTTCTTACTCTATATTACTTTAAACTAACAATTTTGCATTTATGATGTTTTTTTAATGCAACTTGTGGGTTTAAAACAGGGAAAATCCTGCCGACTGTTTAAATAAAACTGTGTTTTATTTTCTCTTCTCTGATTGGCTGTCTTTTTCTTCTTCATCTCTCCATTTCTGGGATGAACAGATGGCTGACATCCACAAGGTGTACCTCAGCTCCTTGTTCCTGGCCTACATGTTCCAGTTTCAGAACACAGCCCTGCTCAGCTCGCCTCTGCTCAGCCTCCTCATTGGCTCGGTTCTTGCGAGGTACTTCCAGGTAGAGTTAGCTTCCCCCTCGCAGCTCAGTCATGACATTAGATAAACTCTTTAAAGTGAAAATTGTTTTCAGCTTGGAGCTTTTCAAATGGGAGTAGCTCCATTAACATTTGCACTTTTTTTCTAGCAAAGGATGAAGGTGGGTCCTCTTGTGGCAAGAGTGATGAAGCTCTTCCTACATTTTTACCTGGTCTTCACCTCTGGGATCACCTACAGTTATTTGGTCAAGGTAAGTCATATGGGAGCAGGGCATCTGTGTAGCATTCAGTGGCTGATACTCAGTTTCAGTTTTTGGGTTGAATGCAGTGTTTTGTTTTTTTATTTACAGAAACTAATTGCTGCAAATGAGAGTGACTTCATATTGAAGTTCCTTGAAGTAAAATTTGGACTCAACACAACAACGTGAGTCGTGTTTTTTGTTATTGACTTAGAGCAGTAACCTTATTAGTGAGAACTAATCTGATGTAATCTAACATAATAATCTTCTTTTTTCTTCTCTTCAGCGACTTTGTCCCCAACTTCCTCTTGTGCCAGGAGAGTTTCCAAACGCCCGGTCAGGACTTATTTCTACGTCTGACGCAGGCCTCGGTCCTCCCCTTCTACTTCCTCGTGCTCGCCGTCTGCCTGCTTTCAGCCTTACAGGCAATCTACAGAAGGCTCAGGTGAAACACTCGTGGTGCAAAATCTTTCTGGTCTAACAACAGACAGCACCATGCTGTCATCAGCTGGTTTCTGAAGTCTTGTTTTAAAGCCTCAAGTTGCCTAGTTGCTCAAGTTGCCAACAGCATAAACATGGTAAAGAAGTGGAGATAAGGTGAACCTGATCCACGTTGCTAGACCAATTGCAGCAGCTGAATTGGCACACCTGTCACTAAGTTACCAAACCACTAACTTAACAAAACCTTTGGACAGGCTAACTACGTAAGTCGTAAAAAGCTCCTTTATAGTTGTTACTCATAATAATACATTTATTTGTGCAGCACTTTTTAAAAAGCACAGTTACAAAGTGCTTCACAGTTTGAATAAAAGTGACACGTTTAATACAAACACATAATCAACATACAGTCATTCATTTATTCCAGCATGCACACTTCTATACATTCATTAGATGGAGAGTATGGCCAAAATTAATCGGAGAAGTATTAATAAAAGGCTAACGTTTAAAAATAATTTTTCAGATGTTGTTGAAAGCACAGACTCTCCCGATGGCTGTTCCAAGGTTCAGACCCTATAATCTCAAAAGCATGGTTACTTCTGATTTTTCAATGAGAGAGGATGATCTAAGAAGCTGTTGAGACTCCTCTTATAAGGTTTCAGTAGCTCTGCTGTGTTAGCAGTAGCCTGGCCGTGTAGCACTTGATGAGTTGTATCTGAATTTTGAAGTGAATTCTGAATTTCATTGGAAGCCAGTGAAGGGAAGCAAGGATGAAAATGATGTGCAAACGCCTGCTAGTTCTCATTAGCAGCCTGCATTCTGGACCAGTTGAAGTTGGATTAGTAAGATTTGAGAGATGCAAATAAAAATAGAGTTACAATACTCAAGGCAGGTGAAAATTAAAGTGTGCACTAAAAGTTCAAAATGAATAAATGACAGTACAGGATTTTTGCAGTTTCTCTTTTATGAAGGAAACAAGACTGGATGAACTTAGAGATATGAAATTCAAAGTTCAGATGTTGATCAACAATGATAACCAGCTTTCCAACAGATGAGCTGATATTGTGGGAAATTGAATGAAATTAAATGTTTGTACCAAACTATTGAATTGAACTGAATATGCAAATTGATAACAAATGCAGTCTTCATGTGTCTAGTAGATTAATAATTAACTGGTAGTTGATACTATGTTAGCAAAATGTGTTTGCCCAATAACACAGTGACATATGCTGGTGACTCTTGTGTTGTTGTTGTTTTTAAGCAGTCATTATATTTATACTTTTGGCTAAAATCTTAATGTAATTTCCCCTCACAGCGGTCAGCCATTGTGCAAAACCTATAGCCTTGAAAATGGAGGAATAGGAGAGAAGCCAGAGGTCGTCTATCATGTTTTCCACACCATGCTGTTTGGGGGTCTCGCTCTGCTCTTCGATGGGTACGTTGGGTTTTTTTGTTTTTTTTAATAATTGAGGTTTGTTCACCATATGTTATTCAGCACAGCTTTTCATCGCCTATGTTCTTCTGTCTTGCAGGATGAAGTATTTATGGACACCATACGTCTGCATGTTTACAGCATTTGGGGTTTGTTCTCCTGACCTCTGGATGACAGTGTTTAAGTGGCTCAAACTGAAGTCCATCCACCCTGTAGTATTGGTATGGATGTTTGTTTATAGTGGATGAGAAACAAAACCAAATGTCTTAAAGTAAACAGGTTTCTTTTAATACAGTCTGCACAGAAGGGGAGGTTTAGGTATATACCGTCTCTTTAACTTACCTTTATGCTAAGTTTCCAAACAAATAGTATATTATCTATAAATTGCCGGTAATATCCAAAGGAATGAATGGATCCTGTCACAGTTTGTCATTCCTGAACTCAAATGAGATATTTGAACTGTTTTATTTGGGCTTCAGAGCTGTTCACAGCACTGAAACAGCTTTGTTGAAACTGACCGATGATCTGTTACTCCCATTAGATTCAGGTGATAATGCAGTACTGATTTTGTTGGACCTCTTCACTTGTTCAGATGCTGTCTTGTGGATAGGACTTTCTGTATGCCTATTGTGTGTATCACTCCTTGCCCATTTGTCTTGTGGGGTCCCTCAGGGCTCTATCCTGGGCCCAGTCCTCTTCTGTTCATATCAGCTTCTATTGGTAGTATTAGCAGCCATATTATTTCATTTCATTTCTATGCTGATGAAGACAGTAGAAAATCTCAGGATTTCTTACTATCTTGAAGAAATTAAAGGTTAGATGACTAAACAGTGACAAATCTTTGGTCCATTCAAATCTAGTTCTTTTGCCAATATTTTAGATAATCTCATCCCATATTTATGGTAAATGGACTGATACCTGTGGAGTACTTATTCCCTCTAACTGAGCATTCAAAGCACGTTTTATTTCAAACATCACTTACCCCAATTACACACATTCAGACAAGTGATTTTTTTTCTATACCTAATTCTATTGTCTAATTTTTGCACCCAGACTCTAACTCCATTTGATTCATCTGGGTAACTCAGGGTTCTGGCCAACAGACTGTATCAAATTAGACCTGGATGTTATTTTTGACTCAAAGTTTTGCTTTGACAAGCAAGTTAAGAGTCAATGCCAAACTCAAATCTTTCCTGTCTTTGCGTGTTCTGGAAAAAGTCATCCGTGCTTTTATTATTTCACATCTGGATTATTGTACCTCACTATACCTAGATCTCCCTCTGTTTTTTTGCAGATGGTTGCACAGTAAGAATGCTGACTGGCACTACCAAATATGAGCCCATCAGCCCAGTCGTAGCCTCACTGCACTGGCTTCCTGTTTATTTTAGAATTCAGTTTAAGATTTTACTGATTGTTTTAAGGCCCTTAATGGGAAAGCCCTGGCTTATATTACAAGTCATGATCTCTAAATGTTACATGTCCCAAGGTTGCGCCTCAAACAACAAAGTTACAGAGCCTTTACAGTCACTGCTCCACAATTGTGGAATCGGTTACACCTTGACATAAAAATAGCACCCTACATTTCTCTTTTTAAGTCTAGGCTCATACCCCATCCCCATCTAAACTCTGTCCTTTTTTAACCAGCTTATGGTGGTTGTTGTCCTTATTTTGTATTCCTGGCTGTAGCACACGAAGTATAGGTAGAGCAAGTAGTCTAATGATTGGAAGGTTGGTGGTTCGATCCCTAGCTGCTCCACTCTTCTTGCCACTTATCATTGGGCAAGATGATAACCCCAAGTTGCTCTCCAGTGCATCCATTGGAGTGTGAAAGTGTGTGAGTGCTAGATAGAAAGCACTTCAGAAGGTGTTTGTGTGAATAGGTGAATGAGGCATGTTGTAAAAAGCGCTATATAAGTCCAGAAAATAAAACACATTTACCATGCGTTTTCTTATTGTTGAAAGCCTCATTATTCTGTATTGTATTTGTTTTCACTTTTTACTTATCTTTATCATTATCTTTAAATCGTTTTTTTTTAGCTTATAACATGAAGTAAGAACTTAAAGAAGAAGCTAAAAGAAGATACTGAAACATCAAAGTTAAAGATGAACTTTATTATAATCGTTTTGGTATAAGCAGCTTAAATGAAGAGGAATAGTGTATTATAATACAATATGACAAAATAGATCTCTCAATAAAGTAAAAATTACACAGAAAGAAGTTCACTTAAATAAAGAAGATAACATAAAGACATTCAGTAAGTAAAAGGAGGCAGTAGAAGTAAAAATACGTTTACAAAAATCTGAATATATTACAAAACAGTTCAATAAATACATTAAAGCTAAATTTAAAAAAATGTTTTTCCCCTCATGAAGAGAAAGGAGTAAGTATCGACACAGTTGCTAACCGTGTTTTCTTTTCTTTTTACCCTCCAGTCCTTGATTCTGAGCACAGCTGTTCCCACAATCATTTGCTTCAGTTTGTGGAGAGAGGTGAGGCGTTCAGCCCCTTTTACGTGGGAGCTCTTTATGTTAGACACACTTTATATCTCCTGCGTAACGCTCTTTCTCTCCCATTCTGCAGTTCTCCCCTCGCGTCTTAGCAGAGTTATCAGAACTGCAGGAGTTCTACGATGGAGACACAGTGGAGCTGATGAGCTGGATCAAGTGGGTCTTTAGAACTTCCTGTATTTATAAAGATATTTGTAAAGTATTTTATCATGGCATCAACCATCGTCTTTCCTCCTCATGTAGGTCACAGGCTCCGGTGGCAGCTGTGTTCGCAGGCAGTCCACAGCTGCTGGGAGCAGTGAAGTTGTGTTCGGGTTCAGCTGTAACTAGTTTACCTCTTTATTCAGACATCAACCTGCTGAAGAGGACTGAAGATGTGAGTTTTCATTGACAACATATCTGTTACCTTAACAGTGCTGCTGTCAAGAAGATACTTGTGTCTTATAATCAGCTATAAAAAATGCCTGTTAGTCATATTGGTTAAAGTGCTGAATGTGAATTTTAGTCCAAACAGAGACTGATGTTCCACATGTTTCAAAGTAAATTATTAGTTTTATTGTTGGGTCTTTAAAATGTAAAGCACCTTAAACTGGCTGTTTTTGTGATTTGGCGCAACACAAATAATATTGAAATTAAATTAACTGAAGTTTAACAGAAAATAAAAGGAGGTAATCTTTCCTTTCCCAGACGTACCAGGTGTACGCAATGAGATCTGCAGAGGACATCTACAAGCTCCTGACCGCCCAAAAAACGAACTACGTGATCATCGAAGAGTCGATTTGTAGTGAGCTCACTATTAATAAGGGCTGTAGGATCAAAGACCTGCTCGACATCTCCAACGGACATGTGAGTTTAAACCCTTTCCTCCGTTATAGATTTCTTACAGATTGAACAATTTTGAGTGGATATCAATAATATGGTCCTCTGATTAGATCTTTTGAAGATGGTTGACCTTAAAGGAAAAGGAGCTAAAATAGCATGTTTCAGACAGTGGCTACACTAAGAACCCAGAATATGATCAATGAAGATTATTTTTAACTTTAAATCACGCATAGCTACTCTAGCGGAGTCCAAGAATAAATCATTTTCTGCTACTACTTTGTTATTAATAATACTTATCCAATCATCTAGCTATAATCAAGACATTAGTTGCAGAATATTTTGCAAACTCTACAGAATTCGAGTCTTTTATACTTTCACTCATGATCTGTATGTTTGTCTCTTGCAGATCGTCTATGACAAAGGTGAGATATACTCCTTCTCCAAATATGGACGATTCTGCCACGAGATAAAGATGAACTACTCCCCCTACACAAACTACTTCACACGGGTTTTCTGGAACCGCTCGTACCACGTCTACAAAGTGAACTCTGTCATCTCCTTTCAGTACTGACGGCCAAGCGTGGCTCTGCCCCTCCTCAGGTGTTCCTGATCGTATCCACAGATCGGCACACCGGGGCGAAAAAACTCTGATTATCATGGTGTCAGTGGGGAAGCTGCACATTCAAACAGTGAGGCTCAGCTGAGCACACTGCACCGGCCAAACAACATGTATGGACGGCCATATTATTAATCACTGTACTGTAGTTTTATAAGCCATGTGTTACTGTTAATGTTACTATGAATGGTTTTAATGAAGGTGTGAGTCGCAGAGATCAGTGTAGGCTGAGAAGGGGAAAGTGTTTGCCATGAAATGAAGCAGCCAGAGGTTTAATCCTGTTCACTGATTGGTCCTTTTGTGCTGACAGTGATTGGATAGGATGCATAATTATGTTCCTTTCCTTTATTTTCAATCACTTTTATCAAGTTTATTTTTTTAAACACCTGCAAAACTATAGACCTTTGAATCAACATCAGTTAGGGTGCTGATTAAAAAATTATGGCATTAGCATTTAGCTCAAACCAGAGCTCCACAGACACTCCAGTGTGGCTCTTGACCCTTTTTTTGGGGGGGGGGGATAAATCTTTATGCATTTAATTTGATTTTTGTCTTAAATGTTTTGCTTTTCTGTTCTGTTCATGTGTTATAATCACGCTACTGTTGTCTACTTAAAGAGAAATGGGTGTCTTCTGTCTAAATTATGAATTTCATGTATTATACTAGCATAGTTGGATCATTTTTGTCTTGATTTAAAGGAAATAATTAGACTGAATCACTGAGCTAATAATCATAATCGGCAATCAAGAATTTCAAAATGAAAGTGCTTTATAACAGGATAACACGTAAGATTAGTCAGAATAGTTTTTCGCTTGATTATGTAATTTTAAGGTTACCAAAAAACCAAATAGTGACAAGCATACATGCTCTTGCTTTCTGTCACGCTCTGCCTTTGTTTGCTCATGAAATACTCATGCAGTGCATGTGTACGCGCTGTTCTTTGAAGGGTTGTTGCTGCTTTGGTCGGCTTTCGTGGGAAAGGCGTCTCTCTGTACTGTTTGCTGCTTGTTGTGTGCTCTGATCTGTTAAAGGGAAGTGGAAGAAGACTGTCCAGAAAAGTGTTATCAGTTTTTATTTGTTACTGCTGCCTGAAATCTACTGAAAATAACTGATATCTGAAGTAGGCATGTCTTTACACACACATTTATATGTCTGAACTCACTGGTTGCTCCTATTGTGCTCTGCTTTTTTTTATTTCTTTGACATGAGATGGTTGTATTCATGGCCTATATAAAAAGGGTTGACTGAACTATCCAGGACTTGCACAACCTTCTGCAATCTTCTAAACTGAGCTTTTTCGGCATTTTAAGGTGGTGGAGGCTGGTCCTGGATGCCTTATGTAAAGACATGGCTGCCATGTCTGTATTCATCACTTCCAGGCATGACTGATAATTTCCTATCCCCGAGCTGTTACCTTAGGGTTTTGGTGATGAATTCCTCTTGGTGCTGTCATACAGATAACAAGGTGGCCGTGTGGTGAGTGTGTGAGGTGAATAAATATAACACTGAGCTCTTCTTGTGTGGTTCTTTTAACATTATCATTAGCCTCATCAGAAATGGTCTTAGTGCAAGAGTTTGTATCAAGACGCTGTTCTTAAAGATGAGGTGGCTCAACAACTGTGTACTGTATGTTTAATCTACTACAGCTCCAAAAATGTACGTTTTTAACTTGAATAAACATTATTGCATATATAAGCTGTCAATAACATCAAATTCAGTTATTAAATTTAATAAAAACAACTAGAATGGAGAACATTAGAAGAGAGTATTCCAGAGGAACAGCTCAGCTTGAATGGTTTGGAAACAAAGTTAGAGGCAAGCCCGAGATAGTTTGGTGCATATGAAGGATAGTGGATTTATGAGATAAAGGATTTTAGAGATGGAGCTGTCAAGCAGGAGACCACAGAGAAGACTCATGAATGCAAGATAATAACTGCAGGCAATTTTTACATTATAAAAAGCAGTTTGTAGTAATTTCAGTCTTTTATTTTCATTGTCATTAACTGCCAAAATTGTAGTAAGTATAATGCTGCATTCATGGCCTATCGGTAGAATGGAAAACAAGACGATTGAGCGCATTCTGCTTTATTTTGTGCTCTTTCTCGCTTTTTATTTCACATTTATCTAAGGTTACCTTAAGGTTAGCTATGGTTAACGTCTTACGCAATCTCATAGTTGCACTATAAACTGCCTAAATGAGCAAATTTTCGCATTATGTGTTTATAGTTTGGTTTACAAGTGAAAGTAAATCCCGACAAACATTTTAAATGATTGAGTTAAGTTTATAGTATAGGTCTTATTTTTCTTTTCTATTTCTAAATTCACTGTCAGACGTTTTAACGTCCGTGCAAATAACTCGTCCGACCCTAAAGTTTTATACGAATTGAACCAATGGGACCTGAACGCGGCATAAGTATGCGCAATCATGGCGCATTTTTGTGTGTCCTTGGCGACGAAGCGGAACCGGAATTACGAAGGAGATATGGCGCAGGGCACAATGAATTATGAGAGAATCAGTTAGTGTAGCTGGTCCAGCTCCTAATTTTGACATTTTGGTGCACATTTTGCCCTCCTGTCTTCTGAACGATCACTGTGCCCCGTTAAGGTAAGACAGTTGGTCCCTACATGCGCGGAACAACCGCCAAAATCTAGACGGCTAGCCGGAATATTAGCCAAAAGACTCCTGGCTCCAAACATAACACAGAATAGGAAGGTGGCGTGCGTTTGGTTTGTTTACAGTGGCAGCCCGAAACATCATCTGTAAGCGTGCATTCTTGTAGGTTCAATGGGTAAATCTGATGCCCCCGCCCAGTTAGGACGCCCCGTGAAAATGATTAGAGCTCTCTAAACAACTACTGAAATTTTTAGTGTTAGCTGCTCTGACAGGTGAAGCTATCTAACCTATTATGGAAGTAAATATCTAATAATAGTTACAATTATTTTGAAACTATAAATATTTTTGTTCACAAAATATGAAATTTTATATATATATTTACCATCTCCAAGATTTTTAACGAGTGAAAGTAACATTACATGATTGTAAATATACTTAATTTCAAAGAGTGAAACGTAATTACAGAGTTTTTAATTAAGTATCAAAGGTTTAATGTACATCAAAAGGCCCTAACTGTTCAATATTACAAATACAGTCATGTGGAAAAGAAAGAAAAACTAAGTGCAACATATGATTCAGTAGTGTTTGGAAGCTTTAGCAGCAGTAACTTGATGCCATTTTTTTTTTATTACTTTCTGATGCTCTTCATGGAGCTGCTGAAGGAGGAAGAGAGGAAGGTCCTGGTGGAGCAGATTATCTTTGCCTGGTTCTGGTTGGTTTAAAGTTAAAAGAACAAATGATCATTTCATTTTTCCTGACAAAAATTCCCAAGAGAAGGTAGTACTGTTAACCTGTTTATACACCAGTTCTCCTTAAGATGAGTGAACTATTCTAGTGTATAAGTATAATAGAAATAAAAATAAATACATTATGTGGTTTTTACTGACAAAGAACTTACATTAAAAACCCCAAACACTTTATATTTATCCTTAAGATCCATTCTAAATAAAGCTGATGTTCATATCTGCAGACGAGGATGAGTGCAGAAGCAGCAGACCGTGTGGCCGCTGTGACCAGCAGTCGGCCTGGCACGCCTCTTCAGACTTCCTGGTTTGAGTTTCTCCTCGACGACAGCCTGCTGGAGAAACACCTGCAGAAATCAAACCCAGGTTTGTTCAGCCTTACTCGTGAGTCCATCGTTTATTTTTAATGACATCTCATGGACTTGTAAAGGCTTGTTAATAACTGTTCTTTCTGCAGACCCAGCACCAGTGCAGCTCATCATCCAGTTCCTGGAGCAGGCGTCGAAGCCATCAGTGAATGAGCAGAATCAGGTCCAGCCTCCAGCCGACAACCGTCGGAACCGCACATTGAAGCTGCTTGCACTGAAAGTAGCTGCTCACATGAAATGGGATCTTGAGGTGCTTGAGAAAGGGTGAGTCAGAGTGTTTTAGATGGACATCTTTCGTTATCAGAGTGTGTTTACGAAAAAGCCAAGTGGAATATGTCTCAGCGTGTAATTTAACAAAAATTCCTATTATGCAATTCTCTAATACCTGCTCGGCAGATTGACCATTCCTGTGTTAAACATGCTGCTGAATGAACTCCTGTGTGTGAGCAAAGTGCCGCCAGGGGTGAAACATGTGGACCTGGACCTCTCTACTCTTCCTCCCACCACTGCCATGGCTGTCATCATCTACAACCGCTGGTGAGTGAGATGACTCTCTCCGAAAGCAGCTGTCATGAGCTCAGTGGTAAACTAGTAAAATGGACTATGGAAGTGTTTATTTATGTTTGTATCCAAGACTGTAAATGTAGATTAAAAGAGGATGCATGAATAGAGATTGTGGCAGAGAATTAACCACTCATTTGTCTCATTTATATTTTGTCTGTTAAAGGGCCATCAGAACAATTGTGCTGAGCAGCTTTCCAGAGAAACAAACCAAACCTGGACCCCACCAGATAAACATGTAAGTCCTTCTCCTTCCTCTTCCTCCCCTTTATCACTTATTGCATCCACACTTACATGTTTTTATTTTCAAATTTGTGTTATGCTATGTTACCACCTGCCTACCGCTCTGCTCCTGTGCTGGAGTTTTAGCCCCTCAAAGACTTTTAGAAGCACATCTGACGCTGTTTCAGTTTTAAATCTCTGGGATTGTGTTTTTGTGTTGCCAGCCAGACATTCAGACTTCTGAAAACATTGAGACATTGTTCTACCCACATTCATTTGCTGATTGGCTTTAATTAGTCACAAAATATTAATTTAAAATTCTCATTGAGACAGATCACTTTCATCTTATTTTAAAATTAAAATATTTTATTGTGTAAATATACACAATAAATAAAAAATGTACTTGTGCTCATCTAATTCTTTGTAAAAAATACCAACATCCAGGCTTAATTTTGCAAATTTAGTGAAAAATAAATCATGTATTCCACTGAATGCTTCTGTTGTGCCCTGATTTAGGTTGAATATTGTACAGCAGGAGAAAGAAATGACTGAAAACATCCTCACTGTGGTGAGTAAGCACCTTTTTTATGATCCATACATACTCTGTGAGTACATAAAACTATACCTTATTAATTATATTATTAGACATGTCATTTAAATTTCAGATAAACTAACAGCAGAAGTTGATACTATTTTTAAAATGTTTCATTCCTTCAGCTAAAGGAGCAGGCGGCTGATTCCATCAGTGTGCTGGAAGGAGCTGTGAGACTGAAGAAAGACTTCTACGTTCACACCATGAGGACTCTGGACCTGCTGGCCGCAGACACTGCTGCCAACGGAGAGACAGAGTCTTCGACCGCAGGGCTTCGCATCAGCGCCGATGAGCTGCACTGCCAGGTTGGCTGAGTGCACAGCGCTGTCTTTCTAGAACTCTAATCCTTCTGGAAAAAAAGTGAATTTTTCTTTGGAGTAATAGAAGGATTTGTGTTTCAGGTGCATTATGATTTAGGAGGCATTTTCTTCCATCAAGGCTGCACAGACCTGCCAATCTATGAGAAGGCTCGGGATCACTTCAGACAGACAAAGGAACTTTTAAAGAAGGTAATCATATTTTATCACAGCTTCAGTGACACAGTATGATTTAACTTTCTCAGGAGAGCCACAAGATGTAACTTTTCTCACAAAAGCTGCTGACATGGAGCTTTAGCAGTGGTTCAGTTTACCTTTTTCTCTACGCCTTTTAGCTAGACTCAACAGTTCATGTTCACCTGGATGAGAAGCGCCTGGCTGGATACTGGAACGCCTGTAGAGCTTTGACCGGAGACTGTGACCCCTCTGACCCCCAGACGACACCCTACGACCAGATTAACAGCCTGATCCGGGCTCACAACTACCCGGTCAGAGCAAACACATTGGAGAGATTTGAGTACTGCATTCTTATGAGTGTTGTGTTGCTTAGGCAGAAGTAGGTTGACATCACAAATAGGGGGCAAAAAATGGTTTGTAAACTCCACTTTAATTCTCTGCAGGCCGTCATTGAAGCCTTCATCAAAGACAACATATCGCGCAGTTTGCCAAACCACTTCAGACGGTCTGTTCTCCGGGAGTTCTTGTATAAAGTCCAACAAGGGTGAGGAAACAACAAAATCAAACCTCTCTGCACGCACTGCAGCTAGCACAGACTTCAGTCACTGATCCATAGAGAGTTGTTATGGTCTGTTCTTTCACTCATTCTACTTGTGGAAATACAGTTTCTGTGGTTTCTTTGTGGACCACAAATTTTCACCTTTAAGCCAACAGCTGGAATTGGTTAACACATTAAGCTGATATATACCATTAAATAGTCAATAATTTTGTAAAATAGTCTTGTAAAAGCATTTTATGCATTCATATTTTTGTGTAACATCCCATCTCCCTGCAGGGAATCAGGCCTGGATGAGGTGTGTCACAAACTCTGTGTCTGCAACGCCGTCCGCGACACTCTGGAAGGAGAGATCCTCAGCGTGCGTTTTCAGCAGCTGCTCCTTAAGCCTAGCAAACAAGTGGTGGACTTCATTTTAGAGGTACCTCAGTAAATTGTGACCTGTGGTTTTTACTTCAGTATTATATTAAGAACAGTTTTTCTTTCATGTAGTAAAAGTTGTTTAAAGCCACTGCAGATTACAGTCAGACTTTGTTTGTCCTGCAGGTGTGCACACGCTCGCTGGAAAAAGACCGTCCATCTGAGGCGTCCAGAAGAAACATGGCTAATTTCCTGAAGTGAGTCAGAGTCACTGTTTTCCATGCATTGGACAATTATATAGGAGGTTATCAAGGGTCTGCTACAGAGATGATGTCGGGCAACAATACATTATTCAAATTCTATACTTGATGATGATGATGAAGACTTTGTCTTCCTTCTAAACCTCTTATGGTGCAGGACTCTGTGTGAAAGCTTGGAGGACCTGTCTCTGGTGTTTGTGGTGTCATCCCATAAGCTCTTCATGGAGCTGCTGAAGGAGGAAGAGAGGAAGGTCCTGGTGGAGCAGATGAGGAAGCGGTCGGCCACAATCAACCTCAGTGCCAAACCTCTGCCTTCCTTCTACGACATTCCAGGTACGTGGCCGAGACTTCTTGTAATGGAGGAGGTCACTTTAAGAGGGATGGACTTGACCTCCTGACTATGAATAATGTAGATGATAAGGTGCTGACTCTATGAATCCACAATCTCAACAGGGTTGTCCGATAAGAACAGATGGCGTATCCACAAAATCCACTGCCACTCAGGTATCTGCCGTTCACTCATTTATTTAACAAGAATCCGAACCACACATCCATAATGTGAGTCAGGGGATTTAACAGGCTGTAAAATGCTATATGCCGTGTGGTGAGTGATGGTGTGGTTTCTGTTGGAAAGAACATAAGTCTTCCATAATTATGTGAACAGAGTGAATTAAATGTGTAATACAACAATACAAACAATAACGGATAGTGGAACATTCAACCAAAATAAGGGAGTGTCAACAAATGCTAATTTTACTATTTACATAAATCCTAACTAGGCACTTTACATTAGAGCTAACATGAGAAATTAGTGACGGTCCCTTAATGACCGCACGGCAGAGGCTGCTTCGCAGTAAACTGCAGTAACATTCGGTAAACAAAGGGTGCGCCACGGATTAAACTAGGGAGGATAATAGCCGCAGCAAAGAACAAACACGATAGAACACAGAAACTTACAGTCTCATGGACGCACACCGCTAACAGCATTAGAAGGAACGAAAATCCACATGGTGAGTAAAACTCTGCTGACTCTTCCCACCTGCAGCTCCGACCGAACTCTGTGCGTCGACGTGTGCGTAATGATGAGGTAGAATTGTGTCTTCAAAATTCAAATTTAAATTTTTATTTGTCACGTACACAGTCATACACAGTACGATATGCAGTGAAATGCTTAGACAACTGCTCGTGACCTAAAGGAAAAAAAAAAAAAAAAAAGGAAAAGGCTATGAATAAGATAGGAAATAAATATGAAAAATTAAAAAGGGTAAATTTAACTAGGAAGGAATAAAATATAAATTAAAGTTGAAAATAAAATAACTGTACAACAAAATACACAATACACAGTATAGAACTATATAAGAATGTATGAAGAAGTATAAATAAATAAATATATACACAATAACAGCAGCTGTAGAAGTATTAACTGGAAATGAAGAATGTAGTGACCAGTGTTGTGCAATCCACATTATGTCTTGTGCAGTGCAAATATGCTCAAAGTGATCTAAGTGATGAAGTGAAAACAATGTCCAGAATGTCCAGTGTGTGTGTAAGAACTATATGTGTGGGTCAGGACTGTGTGGTGGTGTGATTGAGAGACCGTATCGCCTGCGGGAAGAAGCTCCTCCTCAGTCTCTCTGTGTTGGTCTTCAGGGAGCGGAATCGCTTTCCTGACCTCAACAGAGAGAACAGTCTGTTGTTGGGATGGCTGAGGTCCTTCACGATCTTCCTGGCCTTGGTCCAGCACCGCCTGCTGTAGATTGAGTGCAGGTCAGGGAGCTCAGAGCGAATATTGCGCTCAGCTGATCGCACAACCCTCTGTAGAGCTTGTCTGTCCTGCATGGTGCTGTTCCCGAACCAGGTTAAGATGTTTCCCGTCAGGATGCTCTCTATGGTGTAGGGCTGCCACAAACGATTATTTTGATAGTCGACTAGTCACCGATTATTTTTGCGATTAGTCGACTAATCAGATCATCATCCATTGGACGTACAGCGTACAGCTTATTGCACCAGCAGCATCTGCTCTTATATAACTATCATTAGCTTACAGCTTGAAGTGTTTGTGCTAACTAAAAATAAAGACAAGATGGTAGTTTATTAATTTTTAATGAAATTTGCAGATTGTTTCGGTGAAGTTTAATAAACTCCTTGCTTTCTAAAATATAACAGGACACCGGAGTATATTCTCCAGCATCTCACACTTCTGATAATCAGCTGTCTGCTTGACAGTTTTAGCTGTGCAAAAACTATAACTTTAATCTCAGCCAAACCGATTTACTCAGGAACAAATAAAATACTAAAGAAAGCCAAACAATAAAATTTTTAAGTTATCTAAGTGACTTATATATATGTTTAACCTGACTAGCGAAAGACGGCGGTGGGTTTGAAAACGATTTGCCGGGAGTCCGGTGTTCTCACGGCTCTAGTTAGCCTTGCCCCCGCCTAGCTAACGAGCTAGTGGGTAACAGACGTCTCCGAAAATGTCGGAGCGCTTTTGAAAATACGTGGTGTCTTGATAAACTGAGCAGATATTTGAGGTTTACACAGCTACATTCTCGCCTGAAAATATGTTAAACGTTTATTTTGTGACCCAGAAAGAATAATAAGAGTAAAGTTAAAACTAACTAGCTGCCGCCATTGTTGACAACTGCGCTGGGCTGCGCTATGAATTCTGGGACACAGCTTCTTCTTCTTCGGGGTTTAACGGCAGCTGGCATCCTTGGACATGCAGTGCTGCCATCTTCTGTTTCAGTCCGTTATTACACTCTTAAATCCTACTACTCATTCCTGCGTCCTTTGTGATCTTACAAAGCTTCAAACGATGCGTCGACTATTAAATTAGTCGTCGACGATTTTAATAGTCGACATAATCGTGACTAGTCGACTAATTGTGGCAGCCCTACTATGGTGCACGAGTAAAAGTTCCTGAGCACCTTGGAGGGCAGTTGGAAGTCTCTCAAGCGTCTGAGGTGGTAGAGACGCTGTCGGGCCTTTTTCACCACGGTGTTGATGTGACAGGACCATGACAGGTCCTGCGTGATGTGAACTCCGAGGCATTTGAAGCTGTCCACTCTCTCCACTGGGCACTCGTTGATGACAGGGGTCTGGTAGTTCCTCTCCTGCTTAGTGCTGAAGTCCACTATCAGCTCCTTTGTCTTACTGACGTTTAGAAGGAGGTTGTTCCTCTGGCACCAGTTCTCCAGATTCCTAATCTCCTTCAGGTAGGCCGTCTCGTTGTTATCAGAGATCAGGCCCACCATGACGGTGTCGTCAGCAAACTTGATGATGGTGGTGGAGCTGGTAGTGGTCACACAGTCATATGTGTACAAAGAGTACAGCAGGGGGCTCAGAACACACCCCTGGGGGGCTCCAGTGCTGAGAGTGGTGGAGGCTGAGACATGTCCGCCCATCCTTACTGCCTGTGGTCTGCCAGTTAGGAAGTTGGAGATCCACTGACACATAGATGAGCTGAGTCCCAGATGCTCCAGCTTGGTGGTGAGTGTGGAGGGAATTATGGTATTAAATGCAGAGCTGTAGTCTATGAAGAGCATTTTAACATAATTCCCCCTTCTAGTGTCCAAGTGAGTGAGTGATGGCATTGTCTGTGGAACGATTTGGACGGTAAGCGAACTGTAGTGGGTCCAGTGTGTCTGGTAGTGAAGAAATGATGAAGTCTAACCCTCTTCTGATTGGTGAAGAGAATGGGTTGCCTCACCGCTCATTGGCTAAACAGCAACAGTATGCTGATATCTTACTCCACAGGTGTGGCTCCGTTCGTGAGTTCTGCGAACTGGCTGGCCTTTTGTACACTTCTGCTACATAACACTGCCGCTTCTCCACATGAAAACCATGAGACATATTGAGGTTTGGTTCACTTCTTCACAGCTTCAGCGAGTGTGAACATTGGCCAGCTGGAGCAGCAGCTCATCCTTTCACTGGAGCCACGCAGGATCAGACAGATCCTCATTGAACTCCACGGCCTGGCTGAACGACCTTTCTGGAGGGTCAACAGCAAGGTCAGAGACATGAGCTCAACATTAATGCATTTAAGATATCTTGGATTGTGCTGGACTACAGTTTCTCACATATACACATATATACACACATTTGGAATAATTTTCAATCCTTACTTCTAACACACGAAACCAACCAAGATGATCTGAATTAACCTACCACTTCCTGTTTATATGAACAGTGGGAGGTTCCTCCAGACTACATTAATGTGATCCTCGGCATTAAAGACAACCTGACCAAGGACCTGGTTTATATCCTCATGGCCAAAGGACTCCACTGCATTTCAATAAAGGTCTGAGCCATTATCAACGCTCAGTGGGGCATAAATGTTATTTTAATAATTAAACGTTGTTATCCAATCATAGAGCATCACTTTTAACTGCTTAATACATGGAGCATGTTTTCCTCAGGACTTCGCCCATGCACGGCAGCTTTTCTCAGCCTGTCTGGAGCTCGTCACAGAGTTTTCCCCAAAGCTGAGGCAGGTGATGCTGAATGAGATCTTGCTGCTGGAGGTCCGCGCACACGAGGCGATGGCGGCCGAGGGGAGCAAGGAGCGGCCGCCCCCTGACTTGGTCAGCAGGGTCAGAGGTTACCTAGAGATGAGGATTCATGGTGAGTGAACAGCAGCGAGTGGAGTCACTCCAGTGTCAGCATCTTCAGGTTAAGTCTGTGATGGGAGAAAATCATTGTGGATCAGGCTTCATATACTACTATAAAATCTATTTCTAGGGCCCCAGTAAACAAATGTTCTAAACTAATGTCACTTACAAGAAGTTACAGATCTGGTCTTGCAGCTAGAAACATTTGTTTAAAAAAAAAAAAAAGGCACTATTAGGATACTTCTGCAAGAGTAGCATGTATCTCACTGTAAAAATAGACGTATGTCTGCTATCCATAAAAACTTCAGTTACCGATAAAGCAGAATAAACAGCTTCTAGGCCTTGTTATATAGCACCAATTCTGGAGGTGCAGTGAAGGATTTCCTGGTCTTTGTTTCCAGATCTGCCTCTACGTCAGGTGGTGGGAGAGGAGTGTGTCGCCTTCATGTTGAACTGGAGGGAGAACGACTACCTGACTCTGCAGGTGTCGCCGTCTCTGGTCATGAACAACCCGTACATCAAGGTAACACGTCTGTGTGCTTCTTTTTTTAACACTTTCATGAAATTTTCTCTTTCTAGCAGCTCCAGTGATGCTATTTCTGATATTCACCAACATGAAATTATAGCAAAGTTATCGACACAGTAGCTGACTGTCTGTAAGGTTTAAGGCTATTTAAATCCCAGCTGAGGCAGCTGAGACACTCTTCTGCAACTCAGAAGTCACAGCTCTATAAGAAAACTAAAAATCTTGAGTGATTACATAATGAACTAATTAATAAGTTGGTTTAAATTCATTTAAAAATAAGTTGTGGTACCAGATCCACTTAAAATTTTTCCACCAAGACACATGAAAGTCTGAGAGAGTGTATTCTCTCTCAGGATTGATTTGGTTATATTTAGGTACTGTGGGATTTCCAATAAATTACAATGCGACGTCTCGAGAACAAGGTAATGTAGGATTTTGAAACAGATACCATAGGTGTGTCTAGCGGTCGCCAGTATTTTTGCATTTTTCTTTATTAAATTTGTCCTGTTTTGTCCCGATAGCTTGGTCAGCTCCTGGCATCCACGTGTAAGGAGCTTCCAGGTCCTAAAGAAAGTCGGCGCACCGCCAAGGAGCTCTGGGATGTGGTGGTTCAGATCTGCAGCATCTCCATCCAACACAAGAGGAACAGCGATGGCCGAATTGGCCTCATTAAACAGAGAGAGTCCTCCATGGGCATCTTGCACAGGTATGATGTCATTTTAGGATTTAGAAACATTACAACATGTCTGAGATTCATGTAGCATCACACTCATTCTGTTTTCTTAATGTGACTCCTCCAGGAGCAAATTCATCACTTTCACCAAGAAAATTAGAGTAAGTATCACCACATACCAACTTAAACACACTGTGGAAGAATAAATTAGCTGTTTACCTTGTGATTTGTCTTATTCTTACAGGAGCCACTGGTGCTGACGACTCTGATCTCACTGTTTGTGAGACTCCACAGTATAGTCAGGGTATGACTCTGAATTCATAAATAGAACACAGTAAAATGGAAAAATTGAGGGATTTCAGTGCTGCTGTAGTTTCTGTCTGCATCTTCAGCCCCTTGTTTTTTCTTCTTCTTCTTTAGGATGACATTGTAAATGAAGTTACTGCAGAACATCTCTCCATCTGGCCATCTTCTCTTCCAAAGTAGGAACGACTTTTCTATTTTACCTCATCTGTTTGTTTTAGCTGCACCAACTGTTTCTGCTACACTGCACTGGTCGGACTTAGTTACAGGACCGACACACAGGGATCTCTTTTCCTGTCCTCAACTCCTACAAGCTGCGAGAAATCTTTTAAAGCTTGTTTGAGCTACTGAAAAAATAAGAAATAAGAATTTTGAGTTGAGTGAATATGTGTGGTTTGGACTAGTTTGACTCCTGCACCCCTGCTTGTACATTGTCATTTTACTCTTTATTCATTGTGTTGATGCCTCTTCACACTAACAGCTTATAAGCAGAGGTTACTTTTCTTGTGAAAAAGTTACAGGAAGTACACTGTGCATGAAAAGCTGTCAGGTTATCTGCAGTTACAGATCTGTTTATTACGTTCTTAGTTCAGACTCTACTAGAGCAGCTTTGCATGACTCACAGTTCAGAATAATCCTTATTTGACTTGTACTGATGCTCCTCAGTTCATCCTCTGTGTGAACCAAGCTGTTTTCATTCCTTTGTCGTCAAGCCAACTTTCTTCTGATTGGCTAGCCTTCACAAACAGTTTGATATTAGGGGATATCATCTCTCTCTGACATCATAAACAATCAAAAGCAGCTGCACTATGACTGTAACTGTTAATATGAGAGGACATAAGGAAAAACATCCCCTTTAACAGCATGTACACAGCACGAAAAACTAAATGTTCCGATCTGTGTGTTGAGCAGCATACAGGCAGTGGATGTGGAAGCTGTGGCTGTGACAGTCAAGGAGTTGGTTTCCTATGCTCTCACTCTAAACCCCAATAACCAATCATGGCTTATCACACAAGCCGACATCTACTTTGGTAAGAACAATCACCACATCTCATCAACTCAGAGAACTTTCTTCACTGAATCAGTGAAATGTTGTCATTCCTTAGACAAAGGCTGACGTTTTTCCACCAATGTACTTGACGTTTGGACAGAAAGGAAAAATAAGATTGAAGTGACTTAAAAGAAATTTCACAGCAATTGCGAAACATTCCCTTAAGAAAGCATTTTCAGACACAGCCACCTGCAGCTTGAATAACAACTTTCATTTCTCCCTATGTAGTGACCAATCAGTACTCTGCAGCTCTGAACCTTTACCTGCAGGCTGGAGCTGTGTGCTCGGACTTCTTCACCAAAGCCGTCCCCCCCGACATCTACACTGACCAGGTAAAACACCGACTAATACCAGAGTGCACTACATAGTGAGCCTCTGCAGTTTGAGAGATATGAGAGCCGACTGACTCGCCTAACAGTAACACACCTGTTTTTATTTTAGGTTCTGAAGAGGATGATTAAATGCTGTTCAATGCTGAACTGCCACACACAGGTCAGAGGTCAAACTGCCTATTTGAGAAAGTGAACTAATGTTAGCTGCTGAGGAATTAATGAACATATTGTTGGATTGATGCAAGTGCCCACTTTGTTTTCCCCAGTATAATTTCATGAATAAAAGCTAGAAAGCTCCTCGTCCCTTCTTTGAACATTTAGCAGAACAAAATCAATATAACAGTATAATAATGATAGACCCTGATGAGAGAAAATATATCAGCTTTATTTGCTGATGAGAGTCAATAAGGCAAATCAACCAATACCATTGTTTGCCTCATTATTCCGTGCACCTCTGCTAAAGTATAAAGCCGACTGTAAGTGTCTCAGTGCTGACTGGTGTCTTACAGATGTAGCGAGTTGGAAGTAATGTGACATCTCTGATTCTCGTCAGGTTGCTGTTCTGTGCCAGTTTCTGAGAGAAGTCGACTACATGACAGCGTTCAAAGCGCTTCAGGAGCAGAACAGGTACGGCCCTGGAGGACACATTACATTACCCACAGAGCCATTCTTAATAACAGCTAGTATCCTCTCACATTACAGTCACGACGCCATGGACTCATTCTACGACTACATCTGGGACGTCACCATCCTGGAATATCTCACACGTATCCTTCATGTAACAATAATCACTGTTGGCTAAAACTTACTTTTTCTTTTCAAGGAATACATTCTCTCCAGTGTCTGTTTAGCTTCCTGATTTTTTTTGCTCAGATATTCACCACAAACGAGGAGAGACTGAGAAGAGACAAATAGCGGTAAGTCTTTATAACCCTACAGCTTATACCACGAAAGGCTGCGACCTGAAAAGCATCTCATACGTATAGATTTATGACTTCTCTTTTATGCAATAAAATCATAGAAGAATAATGCAGGAAGAGACCGGCAACAAAGTGACGACCAGCTAACGCTTGTCAATGACCACCCACATAAGCAGACTGGTTAATGTCTAATAAAAATAAAATACTTGTGAGGCATAAAAGGTCAAATTTAATCTGACATGCATTGTGAAACAAGAGTTACTGAGCAATGTTGAGCTTAAAGTTAGAGCTCAACTCTTTACCTGCCCAGATCTCTATGGTAACTTAAGCTGAATGTGCCACCTAGTCTGTAGCAGGTTATATTCAGAGTTATGGTTTTAAAATCTGGAAGCATCAATTTCACAGTATACAAGTGAAATATAATTATCTGCAATTAGAGCAGTGCAGCTCAGTCACATCCTCAGTGGACTTTGCATTCAGCTGGTGAAAGGTGTACAGAGGTTTTTAGAGTCCTAATCTGCTGCCACGTCTATTTTACACTGTTGGAACTGCAGCCAAATGAAACAGATTAGAAAGTTGATCTGTAACGTTTCAAGGAGGTTCATCAATTAATATTCAAATTTATATAAACTAAAGAGATTTCCACATGCTTTTATTAGGCTGTGGGAGAGAGACTTAAACACACTGAGTAACCTTAAACGTTCAGGTGTATGGGCTGCAATAAAGAATTTATATAAAATGTTTGGAAGTGTAGAACCTGTAGGATTTTGTATATTTCAATAAGAATTCTCATAACAAAAACATAACCGATGTCTTCTCCCAACCCTTCAGATAAAAGCGATTGGACAGACAGAACTGAACACCAGTAATCCAGAGGAAGTGCTGCAGCTGGCTGCGCAGAAGAGGAAGAAGAGATTCCTGCAGGCGATGGCCAAACTGTACTTTTAGTAAACACACGAACCACTGTCAGATTTCACAGGGTGGGGATGAATATTTTATTTTGTGGTAACAAGTACATGGTAATTTGTATTATTTTCATCTTTTGCAATAAACTTATAAAATCAAAATGCCCTGAGTTAATCACATCAGGACCTGGTTCAGTTAATGCTTTGTTTGGGGTTTTTAAAAATTCACACTAGTACAGCATTCATTTTACTATACTTTGGCTGCTGGACAGCAGCACACAACATTTCTTCATTTAAAAAGAGGAAAAAAAAAAAATGCATCCCACAATTTTCTAAAAATTCACCTTCAGGTTACAAACTTTTGAACTTTGCATTTTTCTGACATAAAACCTTAAAAGCCAAAAATGAGGGAAAACAAAAAGTGGCTAGAAGAAGAGTGGCCTTCAAATATCAGTTAACAGTTTAGATCTCCTACATCGTCTTTTAATGGATTGAATACGTCAAGAACTACTATTTGTGGTGAGGGGAAGATGCGGGGGTGGGTGGGGGTGACAACTATTCAACTCTAAACTAACAATAACTATTCTCACACTATGGCATACTAAGACTACGACACAATTTATTTTGATTCAGCATTCAACTCTGTCAGATCAGTCTGAGTTGGACATTTGCAGCCATCTCTGCAGGAAATCTGAGGAAAGTTTCAGATAGAACTGCAATCAGCACCTTCAGACTCTGTTAAACTTCATCTTCTGAAGACGTAAGTCCTTGCCCAGGTACGTAGATCCTCCCTCTGTACGAGGTGGCATCGAGCGGTTCCACATCATTTGTAGGAGAATTGCCTTTTATTGCCTTGTGAGCAACATCCTAAAAATTAACGGAAGCAATTTATCGACACTGTAAGGGTAACAACTTGGAATTCAAGTCTCATTCATTTTTAGTCTTTTTTTTTTTTAAATTAAAAATAACATTTCATTTTAAACAGAATAAATATGCCGGGGGGGAAGAAACCTTTAGAGTTTCATTCCCTTCTGCAAAATAAGACTTCTACAAATGAGCAGTTTCACGTGTGTCAGCTGGGAAAAATAAGTTGTTCAAATGTTCACTTTATACCAAAACTAAATATATTTTCTTAAAATCAAAGAAATGCTTTTACGTGAAATTGTGCATTCAGGGTTTCATTCTGCAATACAGAAACATGGTCCAGGGTTTGTTGTTTGTTGTTTTTTTATGGCTAATGTCAAAAGCTCTGCCATCTCCCCCAATGAAGTTTAAGAATGGCAAAGGAGTGACGACATCATTCAATAACTAAAAGGCTGCAGAATTATGGGTTCATACTAGCACAGTACTGTAAACGAGTGATCCATTTGAATTTCCGTCCACAGAAGTGGGCAACCAAATAGAATGATAGGCAACACTACTCACACAGATTCAAGTCAACCTCATCATTTCAAATTCCTCAGCATTGGCAGAGGTATGGTGTCTCATACCACTGCTCTTAGCTTTGACTTTGCATTCTTGTTTCTGGAACGGTTGTAAAAAACTGACAGCGTGTCAAACAAGAAGGCAAAGCAGTATGAATGTCATACTGCAGATCAAGGTTTTCGAAATACTCAGACCAGCCCACCTGGCATCAAACACGTCATGATCAAAGTCACTTAAAATAAAGCTTCTTCCTTATTCTGATGCTCAGTTCCAACTTCAGTAGGTCCTCTTGACCATGTCTAAATGCACAGAGTTTCTGCCATGTGATTGACCAATTGTACAAGGTTGACCACCAGTCGAGCAGATGTACCTACTGAAGTGGTCAGCGAATATAGATCATGTGTCAGAAGAGGAGTTATCCAATGCCAGTCCCTTTATTTATAGCTCTTAGTATGCCAGATGCAACACAGGTTGCCGCCATCACAAACTGCATTAAACCAGCTTCCATCTGTAAGCTCTATATAGCTTCTACAAACATTTCAAGTCTTAGGAGTTTGCTTTTGTATGGGTAAACAATCATTTTCCCGACTGCATTTTCTAGTCTGACTTCAACCTTAAATTATAAGGAAGACCAGAGGGGGAAGAGAGAAAAAAAAAAAAGAAAAGACTAACCAAAATGGACATGTAGTCCAAGTTTGCCTGGATGTTGTATTGGTCTTCTCTTCTTACTGTGGGAAACACTTTCTGTGTGACTGTGCCAAAGTCTTCCAGTGCATCCATAAAGGGGGCCAGCCAGTCAACACATGGCTGGAGGTGTTCTCTGGGCAGACCTAAACAGAGAAACCAAACATACAGACTGAATAACCTGACATGTTCAAGAGTTGAGCCTTCTCATTTTAAACATTAACTTCGTTCTTCCTGTGTGTCAGGTGTAACACGTTTTCCCACATTTTTTAGTTATTTTACTTCTGTTTTTTAAGTCTCCAACTCTTACATGCAACTTTTTCTACCAGTCCCTGGTCCACGAAATAACACAGGACTGAGGCAGCCAATCCGTGATAAGGTATGTCCATCGAGTTCACGTCAAGGATGCACAGATCTAAAAGCTAAAACAAAAACACCTTGAGCAACTACACACAAGGTTAGCAAGGATATTTCACTTCTCTTGCAATACAGTCTTATTTGTAGATGTATTATAGAACTGTTGACTTAAATATAAGTGAACTCAAACACCTACATTTGCACTTCTCATGTAAGTATCTTTTGGAAACGGCTGCTCAAGCAGGTTTGCTTTTTCTTTCCTGAAGATCACCTGCAGGAGGAACTTCAGCCAGGTCAAAGCCGTTTCCGGACGAGTGTACCAGCGCAATGTCTGCAGAGCATACAAAAGCATATGGATTTATAAAATGCACAATGGAACAGGTGCATATGATGAATAGTGAGTTAAAAGTATTACCCTCAAAATGACCAACTCCATATGACGGAATTCTTCTACATGGTAGATCCCATGAGCCACACGTGACAGATGCAAGATCTTTAAAGGTTTAGATTCCTATAAAATAAATAAAACACCTTTAATCAACCAGGGGTTAAAGTGGGCAGGAACACCTTTCTAGTACCTTTAAATCAACCCAGTTAGTAGTTTCACACAAAGTCAAGCAAGTCAAATTTCAATCCTACATTTAAAATTTTTAATCTTATGTTACCCTTTCCTTTCACTCTGCTGTATTTGACAGCAGGCTATGGCTAATGGGTGGAAAGAAGCCACATACGTATGAAGAATGCAGTCGAAGCGCAGTAAAGCCGAATTACAACAACAGGTCAGGTCTGCCACGCACAAGCAAGAGAGTCACCACTGGTTCCCACTTAAATGCACTTTGTGACACTTTAATCCCTGTTCGCACCATCAAGAAACCCACAGTGCAAATAAAAACATTGGAATAAGTAATAAGAATTTGTATTTTAGATTTAACACAAAAAGAAAAAAGAAAAGAAACTACTAAACAGTAATTTTACCTCCATCTTTGATGCTATAAGAAGACATGTGAGCACAATGAGCTGCAGCACACCCAACTTAAGATTTCTCTCAACCAACAGAAAACGGTCAAAGTAGTCCTGTGCCAGGTAGAAAGTCTCCCTGTGAACAGCGTATGCCTCACACACCTGCAGGAACAATCATGAAAGTCCTATTAATGTGTCATTTAGATGAGACAGCTAATCTACACATTCTAATTTGGATTGATTTGCACTACTCACGACTGTATTCCAAGTAAATCATTTTTAGCTACAAACACTAAAAATAACATTCAATGCTGCTTTGATATTACTGAAAATTCTAATTTCAAAACAACAACAACAACAACAACAACAACAACCTTCATTAACCAGTAGAGGATGATCGATCTCATTCTGGGTGTTAACAGGGGCTGCCTCTCCCTGAAGCTCACGCTGCTGCGTCTGATGTTCCTCGGCGTGCCGATCATCTTCACCCACTCCTCATCGGAAGACTCACATCTGTAATATACAGTCAATTAAAGTTACAGCAGTAAGTGAAGAGAAAATGTAAATCCTTTAAAGGTTAATGGGGAAAAAAAAAAAAAAAAAAAAAAAAAAAAAAAAAAAAGCATAAAGTTGATGCGAGACTTTGCTGCTTTTGAAGTTCTTTAACGTTACCTCGCACGGTCAAGCAGCAACCTCTGGAGGCTGCCAGTGCTACCCATCAGCCCACTAGTAGATACACCTAAGGTATCCGTTTGAAAATCCTATGCCAAAACCCTGTTCTAGTTATTGCATTCACAAACTACCCGCCTGGCAAGGTGATGCAAGCAATGTATCCATCAAGTTCCCAGTACTCCAAGTCCTTGGAATTTTCCAATTACCATCCCTAGTGACCAAAGCACACCATCAGCCTTTTATAGCTGAGGGGTAATAAAACTGCAATTTTGTTAAAATGTTATATTTTACAGAATATAAAAAACAAACAAAATCATCTTTACAGTGTAGTTTTATCAACTTGATAATGGAGTTAGCTTTGATGTGTGCTTAGACAGGCACTTTGAGCTGCCTGTCTTCTGCCAACGACTCATCACTGGTTTCAATGGAATTATCTGAATAATAAAAGTTTCCATGGATTATTTTGTCATGTTTAAAAATAACTAATCAGTCTAACAGAAAAGCATCAACAGCAGAAGATGTCAGGATAAGAAAAAAAAGAAAATACCCAAGGTAAGGGTGCAGCGAGAACAGCCGGCTTGAGGCAACTAAGGGAATCGATGCTGGCTGGACTGCATCCTGGAGAGGTGACCTCGGAGTGATCGTAATAAGCTTTCTGAGCTGAAATTAAAAAGAAAATCCACTCACATTTTATCAATGATCTGCCATTTGTTGACTCGTACTTCAAGAAGGTGACATACCCTTTGATGCAGTGTGTTCTCACTTTTTCTGTACTGCAGGATTAAAAAACAAAGTTATAAACTGTACAGAAGTGGCTGTAGAGAACCGTTTTATGCGACTTAAAGTCACAACCATGCTTTCAAATGATTTGTCTCTTACTTTTCGTCCCAGCCATGAAGTCTCCCTCTCTCTTCTCTTTAGGCGACGACTGCAAAGACACAAAACTGAACTCCGTACAGTCCGACAGTCCAATCACACCTCAAAATACAATAATAACGCAAATCCTCAAAAGTAGTCATACCGTCGTGCCATGGATTCTTCCAGTGTCATCTGAAGAAGAGATTAAAAAATGTCAGTGTCAATGGCAAACAAAGGTAGTTGACCTTCAGAGGTAAAATGGCAGATATTGTCAACAAGAGGCTGCACCTGCCTTACACTATAGAACAATGCTTTTATTTTTTGAAGTTAAATACATATATCATCAGCATTAAATCATGGACCATACTCCAGCAGGCTCCAGACTTGCAGCTTATAGGTTGTTTCATTTCTGACCACAGGATGTTGAACAAAGGAAACATCCAGAAATGTACTATCATGCAGCAACAGAAAGCCTCAGCAGTAACATTGTATCTATAACAGAGCACGGTTTAAAAGCCTTGAGCCAGCCTTTTCTTTGCATTATGCTTCCAATGACTCAGTCTTCTGATTTTCTGTCTTGCTCAACTTGTCTTGAGCAATAGTTCGAGGGTTTTCCTTGGAAACTGGGCATTTCTCATTTTCATTCTAGTTCCTGACCATTTTCAGTGGAATGCCTATTAAACCACAGCTTCCCATACAGCAAGTGTGTCCAAGTGGAGGACAAATAAAGCGGCAGGCCTAAATAAAATGAGGTGGGGGGGAAAAAAAAAAAAAAAAAAAAAAAAAAAAATCCAGCAAAAACCTGACAGATGCAGCTTTACTTTTAGCTGATCCATAGAGTTAACATCAGTGGCAACAGTGCATCTACAGCCATCCTTAAAACTCCATCATGGCTTGGGGCTGAATTTCAGACTTTGGTGTTTGGGATCTTGGCAAAATTAAAGGAATCAGATTTTTATCCACCGTTCAATATCATATGCAAGTCGAATGACTTTTCAGCATGACAGTGATCGGAAAACATCTTGATAGAGAAGAGAACAAAAAGAAGCTGGCATCCAAAGAAGCGCTTTGAATGTTCTTCAGGAAGCCTGCAGAACTATCCCTGAAGACTACTTGAAGAACTTAAAATAAAACTTGCTCAAGTGAATTCAGGCTGTCTTGAAGAATGAAGACTTCCAAGTATTAACTTTCAAACTGGCCAGAAGTGTTTTCCTTGTGCATACACTGTATTACCATGCATATTTGCAAAACATTGTTAAAAAAAATATAAAGAAATGAGGGGGGCTTAAGGGTTTTACACAGGATAATTGACCAGGTGCTTTGAATTGAACCCTAAACCACACTCTATCCCATGTACAGGTGTTAATTTATCTGTTGTGCTTCATGACATTAATCCAATCAGTGTGCACTTCATCGAAAGCTGCCATTTAAAATTCAAGGATGCAAACTTTGCTCACTTGTTTTTAAACGTCACTCAACCAAAGTGAGCTTTGTGGGTCGACAAGCAAGGGTGAGAATAGCCAAATCACCTGCTTAAAAAAAAGTTAAATAAAAATAACAATAACGAGTTACTTTAAGTATGTCCTTTGGCTCTACCGCGGCGTGCGAAGGCTACAGAAACGAGTGAGCGGTGTAAGTGAACCGCAGAGAGCGGAACTACTTTTACCCTTTAAAGTGACAGCTGCAAACTTACCGTCGTCTCGTCACTTGCCTCTGATGCCATTGCGCGTACGTTTACGACACGTGCATGTTGCGCATGCCTATAAATACTCCCAATCGGAGCAATCATGTTTTTTAATTAAAACATTTAAAACAAAGTTGACTACTTGCAACTGTTTACCTTACGTTTAAATTCACACTGCTTTAGCGTCAAACGCCTAACCACTGGAAGGAGAATAAACTACTGAATAAAATAATAAAATAAAATATATAAAGCATTACGATATAAGTGAGAATTTTTCTGCATTACAGTTAAACACAGTTCAGACTTTACTGTTTCAGAAAAACGTGGAAAAAACCCCCCGCCAGCATCAAACTGGTTTCTTTTCTCTTTTTTTATGAGTTAAATGTATGTATGGCGGTGGGTGGAGCTACATATCAGAACAGCCAATAGGAGAAAGAGTTGAGTTGAGCGCGTGCTCCTGTAGGGGGGATGTAAACATTTTTTTTTCTTCAAAACTTTATTAACGCCACAGCATTAAGTATATGGTAAGTAAAAGTTAACTAAAAGGGGGTCAAGTAAGTCAGAAAACATTACATTAATACATTCAACAATAGCGGTGTTGGCCGTCTGATTGGGATCTGGGATGAGGGGCCTCCTTGCTGCTGCGGAGCCTTGGACGACCGCTTTCCTCCACCCCGGGGGAAAGGGTAACATCTCCTGGGTCTAGGTGCCGCTTCTCCCTCCAGGGGCGAGGGAACCTGGACCTGGGGTATAGAGTTTGTTTGGGGAGTGTGATTGTGTGTACAGTGTATGTCTATCCCTACGTTGGGTGAGTGCTGAGTATTTGTATATGTGTGCATGAGGGTGGGAATGCATGTTTGTGTTGTTTATATGTCAGGTCGGATCTTACACTCCACCTCTCTGGGAACTCCCAGGCCCTCCAAAGGCCTATCTCCCCTCACCACACTCCCTGCCGGTAACTGATGCCCTCAGGGGTCAGTGCGTTGGTGGTTCTTGGTGTCCGGGGCTGGGCGCTCAGGTATGTACCAGCTCACTCCCGGTGACTACTTGGCAGGGCCTGGTGCCTGTTGCTCGGTCAGGCCTCTTCCGGGGCAAAGGGGGCCCTCGGGCCTCCGGCCTCTCGGCCTGCGCCTTGGTTCACTCTGGCACAGCTGGCTGCCAGCAGAGCCGGCGGGCACGCCACTGCAGCCCCCTCTGGCTTCTGTTCCGTGGCTACTGGGTGACCCCTCATCTGGGGCTCTCCTCAGCTCTTCCCAGGAGGGTGGTACGGATGCCCCTCCGGTGGTCCTCCTTGGGCTCTCGCACTCTGGGGCCTCTGGATGTCTGGAGCCTGGATCTCCTCCATGCCTGCTTCATGCCTTGGGGGAGGGGGCTATGGCTCTCTACATCCTCTAGCAGACCATTACATGGGGAAACCTTTTGAATACAAGCGCGCTGATCCGCACAGGTGTGCACACGGGTGTCCACTGTTCATAGACATAAACTATACCTTTATTGGCTGCTATTTCCAAGCACAACGTGCGCTGTCGGTCCTGCTTGCTACACAACAACATTCAACATTTCGTATTTACTGCTGTTTACACTTAGCTAGATTAATGTGATGGTGTTGTGTTTAGTATGTTGCTCTGTTTTTTTTGTTGCTTGTTTTCTCTTCTTTTTCTCTCAACAGGTGATCCAGGAGATTTTTTTTCTTTTTTCCTCTTCTTTTTCTTTTTAAGTACCCTTTCTCACTGTCCCTCTTCCCTTCTGTTTTTCTTTTCCTTCATCTTTCTTTCTCCCTTTCCTATCCCTCAGTCATGTCTGTCCCGTCTGTAACAACTGAAAATATAATAAAATAAATAATAACAACAAAGGATCAAATTCGCAGATACGGCAAGGCCATGATGATTAATTTAGCAAAGTAAATCCACTGGGTATCCTTGTTGGTCTTCAGACAACAATTCTGACGGCTAAAGAACCAAATGGGACAGGCAAAAAAACCCCACCAACAACAACAACAACAAAAAAAACAACACTGCTAGAAAGTATCACATGCACTTACGGGAGGCTGCATTTCGTTGCCCTGTACCTGTGCATGTGCAATGACAATAAAGTTGAATTCTATTCTATTCTATTCTATTTTATTCTATTCTATTCTATTCATTAGGTAGAGTTTATTTGTTCGCCTTAAGTTTTCAAGACTTCGATTTTACAAGGTGCTGGAAACATTTCACAGAGATTTGGGTAGGCTGTGTTAAACACATCATTTGGGGTCCAAGTCTGCCATGAAAAAAAATCCACCACACCATTACACCAACTGTACTACATTGAACTGAATTATGTTGTTTTCATCCAACATATAAAACTAAACTTAACTGCAGAAACATGCAAATATAAATATATTTATTTTCTGTCGAGAGAAAATTCATACATCATAGACGTATTACTAAGAAATCACTGACATGTTTACATGTTTAACACAGAAAGGTCCAGCTCTCTTCCTGCTCTTAAGCCTTGTAAAACGCACAGAACTGCGATCTCTGCATTAAACTGTTAAATTAATTACCGTTATTATAGGAAACGAACCCACGAATTTCCTCAATACCTACAATAAAAAAGAAAAAAACCCAATTAGAGTCCATCCATCTATTCAAACAATTAAAAATGTAAAATAACAATAAAAATATTTTAAAAATAAATATTAGATATACATATATATACACATATATATAATCTGACAAAAGTTTGTACAGCTGTTTGTACAAAAGCTGAAGTACCACAAAGGCTTCACTTCCCTCTGCGAAGCAGCAACTAGGAAGTTTTGCAGGGTACCACCACGGGATCAACAGAGGAAACCACATTGACAGACTTACTCTATTTGAGCTAGACGTCTGAGTAGCTCCGGGGTTCGACTTTGAGCTGTACAGTGTAGAAGGTATTTCTCTCTCTCTCTCTCAACAGAATGAAGCTGCTGAAATTCATCTTAATCATCCACGTGAACTTTTTTTGTCAAGGTACTGTTTACAGTTTTTTATTTATTTAATGCTTTGTTCTCACAAACAGAGTAGAACTTTTGTGAAATCAGCGTAAAATGAAATGATACTATTATCTATCCCTTGTGTTATTTAAAATATATATTAACTGGTCTCATGTACATACAGACTGTTATCTCAAATGTTACGTAAAAGACATGAAGTCAGTGCTGTTGGTAAAGTAAAACGATATAGACCGTGTTTGCTATTTTGTTGCTGTTGTTATAAAACTGTTGTTAACTTGACAGTTTATTGATAAATACTTTAGCTTATTTATGTCAGAACATGTCAGATCCTAAATTTGTCTTTGTAGAGAACCTTTCCTTGGAAAAATAGACTGAAAATAACATGATCGGTATGAAGATGAAAAGCAAATCTCGATATTTCATGTATATTTTCGTTTTTTGTACATATTTCCAATTTTTGTACCGTATTATTTAGCCTTTATTTAAACTTTCCACATGTACTTTAGTGCAACGAGCACGCCACGCTATTTTAAACCTTCAATTTAGGTGCTTGGGCAGGAAACATTAAATGAAAATCAGAACTGAAGTCTCTTAGAAAAGTAAGTGAAAAATGTGGAGGAGAGATTAGTTGTAGTTTCCTATCAAACACTTCAGTATGATTGCTCAGAAAACGGTGACACATCGTTTAGCTGTTACTCTTTGCAGTACATGTGGTTTAAAAGCATAGTTTGATTAGCTTTCCAACTAGATGCTCACTCTGTTTCTGATTCCTAAAGAGTTTTTTTCCTTTCTTGATTTCAGCTTTGAAAAATGCAACCACTGAAAACGACCCGTCTGATATCCGTGTGAGTGGAAAGGGAAATAACACAAAAATCAGCAGTAAGTGGGATCTTCCCTTTCTGTTTTCCGCATAGTTCACTTTTGTACAAAAACACCGTTATACCAGAATTTTTTGTCCAGAATCAGGATAAGCACTCTACTCAGAGGCAGTATAAATGTTTCATCAGCACAGGAAGTGGGGGTGACCTGCTTGTAAAACCCATCTTGGTGAATTTTGCAGGTGCAAATCAAACAGTGAGCTGAGAACACACACTCCCACGCTAACTCGGCTTTGCCTTGCAAGCACAGTTTCTTGCCGTTTTGTGTCTGTGTGTGGCTTTTAGTTCAGCTGCATCCTGAAAAACACATTTTTGCCCCAAAAATACTTTAGTGCATACAATTTACATTCACAAGGATTCAAAACAAAAGTAGAAGCTGTAATGGTGCTAAAAAATACTGGAATGTCTGATGAAAAAATAGGGATTAAAAATTAATAAACATATAAACCATGTTAAAAGTAAAATGGTAAAATATATAAACAGGACTATTTTTAAGGGATTTTCGTATTGCTTGTACTGTAGACAGAACACATACACGCAGGAAATGTGTGGCCAGGGACTTCCAAGATGCACCAGGGTGCATCTTAAAAGAAGGGTCTCTGGTGGCCAGAAATACAGCGTGTTAGCATAGCTAAAGGTTGTGAGGTTAATCTCAGCACTTTGATAGTTGGTGTGCGGCGCCAACGTGTAAAGATTGCAAAGACGTATGCACAACCACAATCCTGCACAGAGATAAAAGGAGGAACACGCTTGAGTTCTTTTCTCAAGGGAAATGTGGTACTTAAATCTACAATTAAAAAAATTGACAGCTAAAGAAAAATAGCCCCAGTGGAAGCATTCTCTGTAAAGTCATAGTGTAAAACTGGCAAAGTCGATCAGATATTGTGAAGGTTGTTAAAAATTTTGTCACAAAGGACACATTTAGATGAAGACCATACGAGATGTCACATTTCAAAAAGACAAAAAGTAAAAGCGAGATGTTAGTTTTAAAGAGATGCAAGATTCAGTTTAGTGGCTTTTAATGTTGTCGAAATGATCGCGTTCATGTGTCAACCACACCAACGTGTCCCAGAAAAAACCTCAGTTCTTGCTCAAGTAACCACTCGATTAGTGAGTGGTTAGATGTGTCTGTTGTGATGTTATAAGTAACATGTTATATCATGGTCACTTTAGCTAGGACAAAGAGCACTAAAAACAGCAAAGCCAAAAAATGTGGAAAAATAACTAATATAGAGTTTTTGTTTTGATATTTTAGAAGGTCTTTTCCTTTGGTCTCATACTTTGCCATAAACTGAAGTAATGTTGTTTTATTTATTTATTTTTTAAACAGATTCTGTGGCAGGTTAAATGTACTGTAGACTAAATTGGACCTGTTGTCCCTCTTGCTATTTTCTGTTATATGTATGCTGTTAATGGTGGATAGTCATATTAAACAGGGTTTTGAATAATGAGGTCAGCAGGTTTACATGCGAGACAAGGCCAGGTCTTCTATGTGATGTCAGAGAGAACAAATAGTGTTAATATGATCACTTAGATACATCAGCCTCTCTCACTCCCTGTTCCAACATTTTATTACTAATGGTAGAGCCAATAAGAAGAAACTTGGCTTGAAGCTAAAACACCTTGTTTCAGATGTGGAGTAATCTGTGTGATCTTTGTCCCTTTTCATCTGTGTTAACTCAAATTAAATAATTGTCAGACACAGACAACCTGAAGAAAAAATGTGGTTTTTTGCAGTGTGCTATCATGGTTGTTTTAATGAAATTACAAAAAAATTGCTCTAATTCTTATTTCTGTGTGTCCTCAGATGACCCTTATGTCTACTCTCTTGGTAGAAAATGCAAGTGGACACTCAGGTTGCCTAGGAACAGGAGCAGTGACATAATGGCGCTCACAAATGACTCTGTGAATGGGTTGTCTGAACAGATCTGTCAGGATCTTAAATGCGGCAGCGTCCATTCTATTAATAAAACCAGCTCACCAGGCAACATCACCTGCTTTCAAAACTGTTCATACCAACACGGACGTTTGGAGAACTGTTCACTGAGTGTTGGAAGTTCCTGCAGTGTGATCCATGAAGTGGTTTGTGGTAAGACTTTTCTTTAATGTCAGCAATCAGAAAAATCTAATCAGTTATATAAATGGTAATATATATAGACACTGTATTAGTTTACATGAAATTTCCGGTTCTGTCCTCATTGACTCAACCTTCACAGTTGTAAAGCATCAATCAGCGAATATTAAATTGTTCTGCATTCAAGATGGATGTAGCCAATCAGGATGCTAACATATTCACACAGATTTCACACACCATCTGGACTTTTGTTTCATCTGACAGCGAACGGAGTGTTCAGACTAAAACTTATGTAACTAAATATCAAGGAAACTAGATACAGTTGAGGTCAGATGTTTGTTACCATGGACACCTCAAATAGGTGCCTTTGTAGCCATTAGCAAGCCTCTGGTATAACTGTGGCTGGATATTTGACCACTCTTCTCGGCAGAAATGGTAGAGTTAATTTAAATTGGTTGGTTTTCTGGGCATACTTTCAAACATAGTCCATCATTTTTAAAAGGGTTGAGGTCAGGGCTTTTGCAAGGCTGCTGGAGAAGCCTCGTGTTAGCCTGCTTAATCTATTTAAAAACCAGTTGTGTGTTTAGGATTATCTACAAATTTAATCCTGAACCTGAACTAATTAGCCTCTGAGGGTAAGAGTTTGGTTCTTCTTCCAGATTGTGGCAAAACGGTGACATAAACAAATAACTTGGACAGACCTACAATTGTTTGAACTGATGATCTTGGAATCTGAAGTTTTTGTGTGGATTAAAGAAAATCCAAAATAAACTCAAACTTGTTTTTTAAAGTCATAAAGAACAGTTCAAAATAATCATTAAAAGACTCAAATTACCATAAAATTCATATTCATGATGGATGCATGTGAGAGTCTGACCACAACTGTGTATATTAGACTATCACAGTAACTATAAGAAGAAAACTGGATTTTTTTTGGTTGATTTCACGTGGAGGCACATGTTTCTTCGGAGCATGAGGAGACAAACGGAGCTCTCCAGTCATTTTTTCTACTTTTCTTCTACTTACTGAAATATTATCTTGTTATGCCACTGAATAAATACTAACTAATACAAACACTGAGACACAGTTATTAATATTATTAGCAACAAATATTACTATGTAGACAATGCGGTCTACATAGCAAGAAGCTTGATAACTGGAATTGCATAGAAGTGTACTGTGTTACTGCAAGGCTGGATTTGCAGTAGGAGGATTAAAGATATTTTGCTGTTAAATATTTCAGACAAGCAGGACTTTTTGCATTTGTTGAGGAATTTGCTCTTGCTGCTGTGAGATATCAGTTTGGTTGTTTTTGAGATAACATCAAGAATTCTGAGCATCATGTCAGATATAAATCTGAGCGTTTAGAAAGAACTGAACTTCTTTGTCATAACTCTGACTTTGATGTTGAACACTACCGACGAACAAAACTGTCATTCTCGGAAAAATATTTACATTCATGATTTCTGGGGGCACCATGACCTGTCCCTGGGGCAGTAACCTGCCATTGTACCCTAACAGATCTGTGGGAGGAAACTAGAGCACCTGAAGAAAAACAAAGATTAGGCGAGGTTTGAAACCAGAAGGTTTTTTTCTCACACGCCAAATTTCCAAAACCGACATAGAACGAAACTCCTCGGAACGTATGAAATGCTTTTCATTTAACCTAAACACATAAACAGGAAAACCTCAAAATCTAAAAATGGAAGGAATATTTTATCAATTTTTTTATCAATATTTTTTTTAAAAGAAAGGGAATTGTCATGTATTTTAATATAACACACACACACACACACACACACACACACACACACACACACACACACATTTTATGGACCATCAATTCAAAAACAGGCGATGAACAGTCTGAGATATCTTAAAAATAACTGAGGACTATTGTTGTGTTTATCTGAATTTGAGGAGTGTGACCGCATGTCATACATGCCCTTTCCTGTCTATAAATGACTTCCTGCCCTACGCGCTGGTTTATTCTCACCTCCTCTTGTCTGTACAGAAGTCGTGAAGCCATCACTAATTCTCACTGAAACCTTTCCCAATATGCAGCAGCAGGCCTAAGTTTTTATCTGCTCTGTCCGTCATCGTCTTTAAGCAAACACTGGTTAATCATGTTTGAGGTGTGGAAGCTGGTAGGGAAACATTATGTGTTAATATTACAGATCACAGTGGCTCTACCAAAGTACTAAACCTTTACATGTAGAGTTTTTGGAACTGAGCAACTACAATATTTTACTTTTATAATTTATAACATATAGCTGAGATCTAGAAATATATTTTAACTCTCAGTCTCCATCTAACTTGGAACAGCAGAGTGTTTTATTGAAAAACAAAAAAATAAAAAATGTTTTTAGCAAACATGAAGTGACCTGTTGCTTAGTGAAATCCTGCTATGAAGCCTCAAGTATCATGTTTTCAGACTGAATGTGATGAGCGACCTCACTGTGAAATCTCTACACCCTGGTTATTCCTCCCTTCTAATTATAAGTTAAAAAATGACTCCAACACAAAACAAGTCATTGAGCCTGTAAAGCAATCTGAAAAGGGTTAACTGAGGTCACAGAGGAAGGCAACCCAGGAGATTTGCCCCCTGCTGGATGTTAAAAATAATGCAGGTTTAACACACTTCCAGGATGTCTTTCAGTCCCTTAGACTGTCTATAACTGAATCAAAAGGACAGAAATTGATCCTTATCATACCCCTGTTACTGACCCACAGTCACTCAGTGGGTTTAACTAATTAACCTCATGTTAATTGGTTAAGTGATTGCCTGCTTGTTTATTATCCAAAATTTAAGAAGCAAAAATATGCAACCTTGTGTGTTTCCCTGACAGTGACTCTGAATTAGCCTCAGGCAAAAATAACTGAGCACTAACCTTTAGATGTAAGGATTTAAGAAACAAAAAAATCATAAAGAGCTGTGATTTTTAAGCAATGAGAATTCATAGTGGAAGAGATTTCTAAGTATTTGATTGGTGACTGTCAGATCTGACTGTAATAATTTCAGTTAACACTATCAGGTCATAAGATTTACATCTTGATCACCAGACTGTGCTGTTAGGTTAATTATTTGCACGAGTATTAATGATGAGTAATGCACAATAATAATGACAGGGTGTCATCCTCAGCACACCAGCTTGTGCGACTGGCAGGAGGGACAGACCGCTGTGGTGGACGAGTGGAAGTATGGAAAAATGGGCAGTGGGGCACCGTGTGTGACGACCACTGGGACCTGAATGATGCTCATGTGGTGTGCGCCCAGCTCGGCTGCGGTTACGCTCTCAATGTGACGGGCCAGGCCGGCTTATTTCCCCCGGGGAAAGGACCCATCTACCTGGACGATCTGAACTGTACGGGCAACGAGGAGAACCTGTGGAGCTGCCCGGCTACACAGGAGGAGGATCAAGACTGTGGACACAAAGAAGACGCTGGTGTCATGTGTTCAGGTCTAGTTCAAAAAAGTTTATTTATACATGCAGAAATCAGAAAATGTAAATTTTAATGTTATTAACAAAACAACTCTGAATGTGAACATTTATTCTTGGGGCTTAACTTGCTTTCTCCACTGGTTAAAAAACATCTTAAAGATTTTCGTTGTTTCTTCTAAAAGTTACATATAACTAAACTTCAAATTTATGTTTCCATGAAATGTGATCTTCACTACTAAAAAAATGATCAGCAAAAATACAGAAATATTGAATGAGTGATGTGTAGCAAACAAACATAACTCAGGAGAAACATCTCTGTTCATGCATTTTTGAGAATGAGGTTAATTATGTATGTCATATGTTAAAAAAAAAATCAAAGTCATTATCCTTAGCGCTGGTTTATCACCAGCTGATTTACTTGCATTATTTTTTGGGGAATGTTTTATGCCATTTTGCTCCAGTAGTTTTACTCCTTGTGACATCTGTGTCTCTGCAGAGATGCGAGGCCTCAGACTGACTGGAGGTATGGACCGCTGCTCTGGTAAACTGGAGGTGCATCGTAACGGCAGCTGGTGGTTCGTGTGTAATAACTGCTGGAATGAGATGATGGCTTCCATTGTGTGCTCCATGCTGGGCTGTGGCGATAAGGTGGAAAAGTACACCCAGTTTAATCCTCCTCTCACCCACAACAACGGCACGCTGTTTTACTATGAATGCAAATCACAAGATCAGAGTCTGTGGGAGTGCAAGGAATACATAAATCATCGGTTCCTGTGTAAAGACTCAAAAGCTTCTGGTGTCATTTGTGAAGGTAAGGGAAACAGTTTGGTGTTTTTATTTGTTATATACTTGTTAAACAAACAACACTCAAACAAAACAGGAGGAATCAATGAGTGCGAATTTTATTAATTTATTTATTCATTAGCAACTCTTTGAAAAGGACTTCTTTGCACATATTAAAGGGATCAGATATTCAGGATAAAAACAAACATCTGGATTAAATGTTTAATACATTTTAAGGTGGAATTTTGTTAAGACACTCAAATTTTTTAAAAATACATTTCCCCACCCCACCTGGTTGCAGCAGATGGCTGCCGCCTTTTGAGCCTGGTTCTGTCAGAAGTTTCCTTCCCACTGTCAGGAAAGAAACTTCAGGGGTGATTGTCAGAATTTTCTCTGTTGGGTCTTTATCAAACAATATAATGCGCTTTGACCTGACAGTTGCTATGATTTGGCGCTATATAAATAAAATTGAATTGAAATTTTATTGTAATTAACCAACGTATTTCTGTCTGTGACTTAAATAATTACGTGTTTGAAGTGCTTTTATTCGTGTGCCTACACATTTATTTATTCATTTAACAGTTGTTGATTGCAGTGAGTCGTCCTCTGAGGAGTTTCTGTTCAATAGTTACGGAATCACATAAAATGTCGTCGTAGCATAAATAAAATTCACATCCAGGTGAAACCAGGTGACCAGATTTCTCCGTTTTGTTGAACAGATTATATTTTTGTTCTGCAGGTTCTCTGGGGTTTCCTAACGCTACCACGGTTAATCCAACTGTAACACCTCAATGGACAACTGGTAAATATTTACAGTTTTATTTTATGAAAAAGTACTTAAATTATTCTTTGAAGTATTATTCTCAGTACCAGTTTCTTAAACGTCGCGGTTAGTCTTGATCAATAATCAGAAAGTGAAGTATTTGTTTCTTCTCTGTGCATCCAGCCAATGGAACCACAGCCGCTGTTGCTGCTGCAGATTTGCCTTTTGCGTCTCTGCCGCTTCTCTCCACCATCTCTCTGTCCATCCTGCTCCTCGTGATTGTCATCACAAACACGGTGCTCTGCTGCCATTACAGGAGAAAACACGGTTTGTTCAGATTTTATTAGATAAATAGATTATATTTTATTGTCCTTTTTTTATTTTAAGTAATTTTAGTGATTATTTTAGGTTATATTGTCTGTAATGATGGAAATACTAACATTCAGTTTATTTTGACAGTTTTCATTAAAAATCTCTTCCATCAGTTTTTAAAAATATGCTTATTTTCCCAAACAAATCATATTACTTTATAGAAATGTTTTTATTTTCATAGGTAGATGTTTAACATTTTATATTTCACTTTATGAAATCAATAAGGGTGAAACATGCTGCACAGCTCCTATTTATTCTAACAGTGTAATGTTTTTTTTAGTTAGAATCTGTTTTAGTACAGACAGGAAACAGGTGGATATAAACAGATAAAAGATGACGCATTATACCGCCAAAAAATAACCTTAATTTAAAATTAAACCCCCATAATAAGATACGTTCAAAAAAACAACAACATCTAGAATATTTTCATGACACCCAGCTTGTCCACAACATTTAGGAAGTAATGGGAGAGGTCAAATTCCTAAAAGAGGTACAAATTAATTTAATGTACTAGATTGTGAAAGAGCTGCAGGCTTACCTTGACTTTGAAAGAAATTAATCTGAAGTTAGTAGGATGAAGAAAGCACACATTTAAAAATATGTTTTACCCAGCTTCTTCCTAACACGAGGAGATGACATTAGTAGAACACTAAGAAGGTAGCATATATTATTTTGGATTTCATTATCAACATTTCTAACCATTTTCTACTGCAAATCCAAGGCACTTTAAAGCCATACACTCACTGTAAATCGCTCAAAAAGTAAGGCCTTAAGATAAGAAACATTCATGGGCTTCCTAGAATCTGAAATTTTTATAATTTTAAGATGCTGCGTTATAAAAGTGCAGAATACAGAAATTAGTACTCTGACATTATACAGCAAAATGTTAAAGAAAATCTAAATATTTCAATACATTAAAGTTTGAACTATTTAATCTGTTTTATTAAGTTGCGTTGCGGGGCCTCTAAATGTCATACGCTAATGACCCAAGTCTTGTTTTACATGTGCACAGCTTTCTTACTCCAGCAGACGCGCAGCAGCCCACGAGCTCCATCTGGTCAAAGCAACAACTATCACGAGGCTGTTAATCTCATCAAAGTCACCGCCAACCCGGCGGAGACTGATGGTCAGTGGTCGAACAATTCAACATGTCGAACACTAACACAGCTTTTTTCTTTCTTTAACCCCGCAGGCATATCTATCTGTCGATTTATCTATTTAATAGACATGCACGGTAGTGAGGAAGTTGCAGATTTCATCTCATCAAATCGTTTAATCTTTTTTGTGTGTTTGTCTCAAAAAGTCCCCTCCAATCCCAGGCTCCTTTGGACCCAGCTTAGTAGTGCTGACAGCACGTCAGTAGATACAGACTATGAGCAGTATGACCCAAGCATTGACCCGTCTGTCAGTTTATCCACCTTTCGGAGTGAGCCACGTTCTTTTATTTTTCCTCTGCATTTATGTGTCGTTTCTCAGCCGTTGCTTCTTTGTCTCACACTGTTTCTGCATTTTGCGGTTGAAGCTGCTCTGTCTATCTGCATGTTTGTGTGTGTGTGTGTGTGAGCAGATCATGCTGTTTTGCACTGAATGTTTGCAGGATGCTCTGTAAAATATTGCATTGTGTGCATCGTGTCACTTTTTTTAAAAATCCAGATTCTCAGCGATACAGAACAGACGTTAATCCTTTGATGAGGCCTTCAGGTCTTGAGAGCCTTTGTGAAGAAGGTGAGTCACAGTTCGTTTGCAAAGTTGTACCACTTTGCAAAACTCAAGCAAACTGCATCATTCCCATTAGAAACTACTGCTGTGACAACAATCTGTAAATGGAAGAGGAACACTGACTTTCACTTTTAACCAAAAACAAGACACAGAAAACATAAAGAACAAACAATAGGTACAAAATAATCATCATCATGATAAATCTTTATTTCAGACTCATGGTCTATAAAAAATCAAATCACATAAAACACAAGAAACAAAATAAAAAGATAAAATACACATTCCCACAAATCAGATTCCCACATGACAGTTATACAAGTGTCCTGAAAACGTAAAGGTCCACAACGATGCAATTATCCAAAGAAATCTATACACAAGATTTATTTCTAAAAATTGACCTGTATTGACATTAGAGGCTACAAACATCACATTTACCCTGAGACAACCTGGTTTCTTCAGTGATAACCTTGTAGGGTCATTAAAAGTTACGTGAAGTTTCTGCTTTTCTGTAGTTCATCCAGTGTGCCGTATACAGCGGATGAACAGTGTACCCTAAAGATGCAAACTGTACAGTCATGCGTAACAGGATGTTTGCTTGTGCATAGATCAGCGTGCATTATCTATAAATATCATCACCATCATTTGTTCTGTCATAAGTTGCGCAAGATATTTGACCCAATTACAGAGGAGGTTATTATTTCACAGTTTAAAGCGAGCAAATCATAACAGCACGAGGTCATCCATATATAACTCTGTTAGGACTAAATTAAATATCTTGTTTCTAAATGGATGTAAATGCAGGACATCTTTTTTTATGTGTTCCTTAGAAAAAACCCCAATAAGAAATCACACGTACAGACAATTCTTGTTTGTGTCCCAGCTGTGCTACAAAATTTCTCCATTTTGTGTTTTATTTTTTAAGGTCCGCAGCCCTCAAATACAATGACAGGAGCCTTTCCAAGCTGTAACGGTGCCTCGACATATCCTCAGTACGCCAGAGTGTCAAAGATCTCAGTGGACTCCTTTGAGTCGTCCAGCACCTCCTCCGGGGAATGCTATGAAAACTTGCCCAAAGATTACGTCAACGTGACGCCTGGTGAGTTCGCTTCACTCCCCTCAGTCCTTTTTTCTACCAAATAAATATTGTGGAATATGCTTATTTGTTTCCTTGTTGGGTGCTGGATGAGGATGAACGTGGTCATGCCTGTAGGTCAGCTTATTTTCTCAACTTTTCTCCTTCCCTCTTCCAGATAGACTCCATGTTTTTTTTTAATTCAGTTTTTGAGATACTTAGGGAAAGTGTTGTAGTTTACATGTTATAAAAATAAAAAAAAGTCCTGGGATTATTCTAGCTTTAAAAAAAATAAAAAAAATATTGTTGTGTGATATAAAATTCAAGAAAGAAGAAGAAAGGCTGATAGTCACGTTTCAGTTTGTCGAGGGTAAATAAATAAAAGATGTAAGTCCATCTCAGACTGTCTGAAATACTTTTTTATTCAATTAAAACTGAAAAGCTTTTGCCGTTTCAGATCCTCTACCATTGGAGTCGTTTGTTGGTCCTTCTGATGCTTCAAAATTCTCATATGGTCCTCTTCACTCTGGACAAACCTCAAACATGCAGAATTCAGGTAAATCTCAATAAACAGACGTGCAGCTGTGGAGGAATAAAATGTAAAACATTTACTAATCTCTCTGAATGTTTGATGATCAGATGACGACGAACTCTACTCGCCTGTGAGCCCCGACTGAAACTCTGTGTCTGAGGATGACTGCACAGCAAACTGAGGGTGTGGGAAAGTGTGAGAAGAAGAAGTCGTTTTCGTAAAGGAAAGACATCCTGTAAGATCAAGAAAATGTAAGACGCTTACAGCGATCAATGCTGGGATGTTCAATGTGATTGATTAGCTTTTTAAAGCGAGTTTTATTTTTGTACACAAATGCAAAGCAAAGGCTGGAAGTCTGGAAGGCACAAAATGAACATGTGTTCTGTGAATGTAGCAGAAGGAACTGTAATATAGAAACAGATGACGCGGCACACTTATCCTACAGTTAACCATATCCATACCAGTTGTAATGGTCTCTCCCTGTGACCTATGAGCATGATCTCATCCCTGTTGAACTCCTATGGCAGATTATGGTTTGACATGTTAGACATTGCCTTTAAAATAATTAAAAAGCCATATTAGATTTAAAAAATAAAATAAAATAAAGCCCTCCTACAGCAGCACAACACCACACTGAGACACTTTACTCTGGGTTTTCTTTGAAATTGTCACCTGTCTGTGTCTGTTTTGTGTTGTTTATTAAAAGATTTGTAATATTACAATGTATTAAGTTAATACATGTTTGGCACATTTATTTCTTTGGATGTAGACACGAAAATCTTCTGAGCACCAGCATAATTTCAACAACTGTTATGAGCACAACATAGCCAAAAATATGTGGACATCCAAACATTACCCAAATAATTTTCTTGTAAAAAAACCACAAACCTTAATGTCTGTGAAGGTTCTCAGTCATCCAGTTCATCGTAGTCTAAGGAGCTTGGAAAGAAAAGCGTCTGGACTTGAAGAAGCTTCTCGGATGAGAGGTGAAACGTCTTCAAGCAACTTAAAGAAGTCCAGACGCTTTTCTTTCCAAGCTCCTTAGACCACAGACCTTAATGTGGACCTATCATGGGTTTCCTTATTTTGTGCTATATACACTGATACAAGGTGGAGGAGGATATTAAATATAGTTAAATACTCTATGCACAAGTGAGCCTTTAGAACAAAATGCTTATTTTCAGTTTTTCCTCTTCTTGGATCTGCACAATGTCAGTGACAATGGATATTACTGATATGGTCAATTCAGGCGAACAGGTCCAGCAGTTTGACGCTTCTGTTTGCTGGAGGCAGCCAATCAGAAGAAGTATGGCAGCTTGTTTCAACCAAAGCAATCTCAGTAGGTTAGCCACTAAAGCTGGGCCATAAAGCAAGGAAATAATATTTATGTGGCACTAATTCTGTTTATCCCGGTGTGTGAGGGTTAGAGGTTACAGCTAGATAAGCTATTCCACATCTAACTGAAAACATGAATCACTCTGAAACAGGAAAAAGCTTAACTGAACTCCCACAAAGCTGCAGTACAATTTCTTACATTAAAGGGTCACAAGCTTTTGTCTGTCCACATACTTTTGGCTACTCACGTGCTATTGTTTGCCACTCATCTTCTATGTAAACAGTGTATTCAATATTAAGATCAACCACAAGGTGGCACTACAGGCTTGTAAGTAACTTGTTTAATTAATGTCTTGTCCTGTAAATTACTTAAAAAACGTATTAAAGTATAAAATGTTTTCTAAATCAAAAACGTCCAGGCTGCTGCTCTTTGTGACAAAAACCTGACAAACATCTATTGGTGCTCTTTGAGGGAGATAGGGGGAACTCTGGCTCCTGATGGGGCCAACGTAAACTATCAGCGTGATTTGAAACCAGACCTGGAAGGCTTGTTTTTTGGGGGTTGTGGTTGATTATAACTGCTGCAGCTGCAGAGCATCAACGCTTCCTGTGATGCCCTGAATCAAAGTTATGTCTTGTTTTGAAGAACGTTAATATGACAAACTGCCTCACAGCACAGTAAAGTTTTAATAGGGGGGTGACGGTGTTGAATACAGGGATAAACATGGATCGGCTAACGTGAGAAGTGGGAGGTGTGATGCATTCGACTGATAACAGCAGAAATGGGGTGTTTTTCAACTGGAAGGTATTTGGCAAATAGGAGGAGGGCGAGCTTGTGTGTGTGCGCGTGTGTGTATTAGGGTGTGGGGAGGAGGGATGATGAGGAGAAAAGGAGGAGGTGGACGGAGAAGTCGGCAAAGATAAAAAGTGTCTGGAAGAATCATATATTGCACTCAAATTTAGTCCAGAGCCTCGCGTGGAGATAAGCAGGCGAATTAACGACCAGATCTCCTTATGAAACTCAATCTGTTTCACATGCCAGAGAATTGAGCGCACACACCAACCCACACACCACTCAACACGGATTCCATGTAAAACTATGCAGCCTGATATATCACAGATCCTCCTTAAGCGCTTTGCTTTTGTTTTATTCAGCTCTGAAAGATTGATAAGCCAGAATCTGAAAATCTGAGGATTTACAGTCCTGATTAACATCAAGGGAAAGAAAAGTAGTTCACTAGTATTTCAAGTAGCTTGTAGCATTTGCAGGGATTAGAAGATCAACCCTCTGTTTTTACTTTGTTCATTAAATCAGTTACACACAAAGGATTACGGCTCCATACGTCTCTAAGTTGCTTAAAGTGTCCCGACTGCAGATCCTGCCCGAGTTTAAACTTTTGAACTCTGGTTGGTGCTTCAGGCCTGCAGACGACCTGAGACAGTACCTGGCTGCAAACGATATCGAGAGCATGCATGAAATTACCGCTGCAGCTTGTGTTTGAGGTGGTTTTGAATGTTTGTTGTCCTCCAGTAAAATTTTATACGAAGATTAGAAGAATAAAAAAAAGCCTGGCTCAGGAGATTTTAGGGGCTTTTAAATGGGGGAAATGACACTTAAAGCTATTAGCAATCCTATTAATATTTAAGTAGTTTTTCAGATTAGCCGTGGCTTTCAGTCATAGAGTGCTAAAGGAGTGAATCCTAAGACCCAGAAATTAGCATTTTGTACTTCCAGTTTCAGTTAGTTTAGTGTTTTAAATGGGTTTTTGATTAGATGCTTCAAATAAGTACTGTACTTAAAAATAGCTTTAGTCATACATTCTGTAACATAAAATATGTAAGTAAATACCTCACACACAAATTATGAAGCTGTGGCTAAATGTAACTTTCAGTATCATCACAGCGAACTCAGAAGCCTGTTAGTGAAGCTGCTAAAGTCTTGCAGTGATGTCCTTCGTTTACAGGACAGCCAGGGTTCTCAAAGTGGGGCCTGCGGGCCAGCGGTAGCCCCTGGTAACATTTTACCTCCCTTCAGTGTGTTGAGGTATGTTATGTTCAGGCACAGCAGTGGAGAACGAGACTACGAGACTAAACTTTCCCAGTTTGAACAAAAACAGCTGTTTTTCTTCACTACCACTTTAAAGACTATAAACCACAAAAATGATAACGACAAACCACCAACATCAAGTAAAGAGACTATTTGCACCAGCCAGAAGTTTTTCTACATGATGGATTTTTCTCCTTTGAGGCCCCTCAAAGTCATGTTGACCCCTTAAATTGGCACTCAAGTCATTAACACTTTGAACCCAGGGGAGCTCTGTCTCCATGTGTCAGCTCAGTCATAGGAGGTCATCTGAAAGGATGAAACATGATTTTCAGAAGCAGTATGAGGAAACTACATGTGGTTTACTACATATTATTATTAGTATTTTTTTTAATCGCTTATTTTGAATTTGATGGTACCGACACTTCTCGAAGCTGGAAAAGTTAGTGACACTAAAAACAAACAGCTGGAGAGACAATTTTCAGCTGGGTTAATCAGCAGGAGGTCAGTAACAGGAGTGGGTAACCATGTCAACAATTCTAGAATAATGTTCTTCAACAAACAAATTCTGAAGTCTTTGAATTCCTCGTCATTTACAGTGTATAATGTCAAAAGATTCAGGGAGTCTGGAGAAATTTTCAGGTAGAAGGTTGAATGTCTGTGTACGAGCTGTCAAATGGCACTGCATTAAAAACCAGTGACGATTCTGTCATGGAAATCACAACATGGGCTCAGGAGCACTTGAAGAAATCATTGTCTGTTTGACAGCGTGGGGCGTGTAAGGAATAAGCTAGCTGCCCAAACACTCAAGAAAGCAGTACGACCTTACCCCGCCGCTCAACCAAACCTTAGATTTTGAATAATTTCATATCAAATGTGCAGTACCTCTAACTCTATAGAGCTCATCTTCTCTTAACTTCATATGTTATATTTAACGGTGGTGAGTCTTATGAGCTTTAATTTTAGCAGACAGCTGTTTTCAGGAAAAACTTGTGAAACTAATTTAATGAAAAGCTGATGAATAAAGTGGAGCATCCAGCTGACGGGTTCTCAAGGTTGGCCTGTGGACCAGTGGTGGCCCCTTTTGTTTTTGCCTGCAAGCATTACAAATAAACAGCAAGTTTTCATGTCATAGCATGTATATATAACAGTAGAGTTTACCTCTTAAATCTCAGCTGTTCTGCTTTAGCCATCACAGCTTTCTCAAACTTCATAACACTAACTCAACACCCTAAAAAAGTCAAGAAATATGACCTCAACACTGGGTGAAAACAATAGATACCAGTACAAAAATGACAATTTCCAGCCACAGACACAATATAAACAGTGAGACGGAGCAGCTTGTATTTTTGTTTTCTCCCTGGAGTTTAAAAGCAACGCATTCACGAATAACTGAAGGGTCACTACATTTTCAATCCCTGGAACATTCCTCGGCACCGTTTCATGTTCCACTGGAACAATAATAAAAACACGAACTCTAACACATCAGGCAGTGTCTTACTTCACTGTGACCTTGTGGATTTTGTTCTTGCCTTGGCCTTTGTGTTGGCACTGCTCTTTGTTTGCCAGGGATATGTTGCAGGATGGACTGCAGCCAGTGAAATGCAGTGAGGTCATTCGTTTAGATAGAGCCCCAGATGGTTAGAGACCTGGGCTAAAAATCCACTTCAGCTCATTAATCAAAGCCTGTTTTTCCTTTGGCCGAGCAATGGGAGAGATTTATACTTAAGCCATTAAATTCACCAATATTCCCCTCTCTTGATTAGTGCCCCTCACAGCGAATGAAGCCTTTAGTAAACGGCATTACAGCCTGCTGGGCTGAAGCTTGGGTGCGCTGGAGAGGCCGGGTAATAGTGTTGATTACTCGTCACTCATTAGGTTGCTTTCACTGCCGCCGCTAAGCCCTCATCAGGAGGTTTTTGGCTGAGAAGCTGAGCAGGAGCCCTGATCCAATTCACCTTTAAAGTTCAGTGGAGCTGTCTGGGTTGCCACGGGTCAGTGCATCGCTCTCCATGGTGTGCACTCTCAGAGAGAGGCCCTCATTACCTCATTTCCTGTTACCACTGTACCAGGCAAACATCTGAGTGTCCTGCTTCGGTTGTGTAAAGTTTGTTTGTGACTGAGGGTCTATTAAAAGTTTAAATAAAAAAACTTGTTGAATTTATGACTTTGTTGAAGGACAAATGTGAGAATCAGACTGCGTGTGTCTGTGGTGGCCCTGTGGTGCAAGAGAGTGCATTTCAAACTGAAAAAAAAAACTTCATAACTGGGGTTTATTAAAAATATTTTATGTATTTTTGTTGATGACTGGCAAACAATGGCACACGAGTAACCAGATGTTTGTCATAATTATATTTCACATGCAAGAGAACTCAGAAATCCTTCACACATACAAAGTCATGAAGTTTTCAGGGCCCATCATAACTTAAAGACCTCACAGTACCATATTACCTTTACAGAGCTCTTTGCTCTCACATTGCAGGCATACTTATGGTTCCTAAATTTTCTAAAAGTAAAATGGGAAGAACCTTAGGCTATTGTGCGCCTCTCCTGTGGAACCAGCACCCAATTTGGGGTCAGGAGACAAACATCCTCTCTGGTTTTAAGATTAGACTTAAAAGTCTCCTTTTTGGTGAAGCACATAGTTAGGACTAGGTCAGGTGGTCCTGAACTGTCCTGTAGTTATGCTGGAATGGGTTCAGGCTGCTGGCGGACTTCCCATGATGCAATGAGCATTTCTTCCCCACTCACCTCTTTTCATAATAATAATAAATCCATCATCTCCTTCCACTTACCCAGTTTAGGGTCACATTGGGCTGGAGCCTTTCCCAGCTGTCATAAGGCATGAGGAAAGCTACATCCTGGAGAGAGACAGAAAATCACCCAGATTCAAACAGTCTATTCACAATAATCAATTAACCTCACCCCATGCATGTCATTGGACTAAGGGAGGAAGCGTCAAAGTAACCGGAGAGGATCCACACAGATATGAGGAGAACACAAAGAAAGACCCTAAGCAGGATTCAAACTCAGGACCTTCTTGGTGTGAGAGAACAGTGATAATACTACTAATAATACTTCTACTACTACTACTACTAATAATAATAATACAAAACCAGTGCAGCAGAATAAAACTGCTGCTCCATGATTCTGGCCCTGTTGGAGGTTTCTTCCTGTTAAAAAGGAGCTCTTTCTCTCCACTGTCACCAAGTGTTGCTCATAGGGGATCGTCTGAACATTGTTTTTTTTCTTTGATACCTTTACCTTAATATAATGTGTTGTTAAAATTAAATTGAACTAAATTGTTAATATAAAACTAAACAAATCCTGTGAAGTACCCAACAGCGTCGTCAGACATCAGCATTAAGCTAATGAAACTGGTCAGCAAATGTTTTTAAAACAGAACAGCTGAAGTCCTGAATTCCATTTTCTGAAACTGTCACTTCATCATCCATCCATCCATCCATCCATCCATCCATCCATCCATCCATTCGCTTCCGCTTATCCTTTTCAGGGTCGCGGGGGGCGCTGGAGCCTATCCCAGCTGTCATAAACTATTTTATTTTGATTCTCAAAATGCAAACTACTCAGCAACCTGCTCAGGAACGTCTCAAAGAACAAATACAACGTGTGGATACATTTTCATGGACAAAGGTGAGAGTCACTGTGACCTCATGACTCATATTTTGTCCATAACTCAATAATCAATGAGGTAATTATGACAGGATTTTACAGAAACACCCAATGGCATAAAAAAAAACGACAAAGTTTTATATCCAGAAGGTCAAAGGTCAAGTCTGGACACATATGGATGTAGATACGCTTGTGTGGAGGTACACAGTTACTATGTAGTAAATCGCGTCTTTACTTAAGATAGTTTAATTAAAATGGCCCTTTTAGTGGATGTTTGGGAACATATGGGGTACTCTAAGGGAATTACTGCTGTGGCCCTTTGTGAGCACACCCACTTAGGGCCCTTGTGGGTTTGCTTTGCCTATACAGCCCCACAGTTCACCTGCAGCTACCCACTGTGGACCCGCCCATGCAGGTTTGCTAGTAAAGCTGTGATGAAACTGATTTTACATGGAAGCAGACCGACAACATCTGCAGTGAAACTGATGCTGTTTAATAATCGTGCAAATCTTTAAAGCCTTGATTAGACTCTGCAGCGGACACGAACACGGACATCTAGAGACATGGCAGCCGATTAGTCATTCCTCTTATATCTCTTTGAAGACCGCCGCCTGGGGCGCAAGTGTAGTGGACAAAGCCACGCAATCACAAAAAACAGGCAGGCCTGTGGACTTTCACATGGACCCTCATGCTCACTGTGTCATGATGAAATTTATGCCACTCAGACCAAAGAAGACCTCAGACTTGCAGATGTGGAAAATACACTCAAAGACTTCATCTCACAAAGATATCACAACATATTCATCTCTTTGAGATCTAACCCTCATGATAGAAAGGAAGAAAAATGATTATTTAGAAAAAAAAAGGTAGGCTTGGTGTGTTACAGATAATTATGATTATTATTGCCCCCTGATTGATTATATATTTTGCACTTTAATGGCGTGTTCAAACGCAAACACTCAAATTCAAAGTCTATGCAATGAGGAGAATCGATGTGCTGCACTGGGTGGCACGAATAGAGGAAAAATTAGAGTAAGTTAAAATATTTCATTTGAGTGAAAAAAATGACTTAATAATGTGAAGTAGTCACACTCGAACGTCAAGGAAGGTGGTAGGGAAGCAGACTATGCAGACATTTTGGGTTTCCAAGGTGAGCAATTTATTTGCAGTGAACTTAATTTAATGTATAACTTAACAAAACTTTCCCCAAATCAATTCATTTAACAAAACTCAACATAACATGGCTCTGGTGACACAGCTCACCTCTCCTCTCTCCTGCATCTGGTAGAGACTGGCTTTAAATAGGGCCATCAATTTCCCTCCAATTGCCCAGCCAGTACCACTCACTCAACTGAGGGATCTAAAACTCTACTCAGGTTATCTAAAAACACAAAACCTCTACACACTTCTAATATGCACATTTACACAACTAAATGGCAGTGTTAACAAAAGGAAAAACATTCAACAAGTCCCTTTAAACATTAACACAAACAAAAGGAAGCATCTCTCTGGAAAAAGAAACCCCTCCACATGGTTTGACCTGATGATGTCATGTGTGACATGATCAGGACTTTAAAATGAGGAAATGCCAAGCGGGCGTTTCCCCACACCTGACACTCATGATGACTGAAAAGACAAACAGAGTAAGTATGAACAAATGACTTAATCTGTAACATAATAAAGTATAAAGAAACATAACTTAGTATTTGTCTTAATTTGCAGAATGTTTGATTTGCCGGCAACAAAACGCTTACACAAACAAACCCGGGATAGTGAGTGAAGCAATGTTACTTGACAAATAGCAAATCATAGCAAATACATAGAAACAGAATAATGTGTACAATGTGCAAAAAAAAAAAAGGTAAACACCTATGGGACAAATGGAGAGAATTACAACTGCTTCTCCACTTTGTCACAAATAAGGCATTGAAATCCCACTGGGACAGCTGGGAGTCCAACCACAATAAACCATGGAAAATCCTGTTTTTGAACAGCTAAATCGTTCAATTTCGTTCTTAATTAAAGACAGGGAAACGTCAGTGAACTAATTATTATTTGGACTGGCTGCTTCACTGCTTTCTGGCGATTTGTGTGGATTTCCACCATAAAGGCACCACATGACTTTTTTAAAGAGGTTATGACAGGTTGTAATGCTTTTGGTTGATCATTCTTGATTGGAGAGCACCATAGATGTTTGCTTTGACTCAATTTACTCACTAGGCCACTGTGTTTATTTTCTGTAAACTTTCTTACATCGTGGTGCACCCAGGATGGGAAATTGCTATTTTGAAACCTGTAACTAAGACCTGAAATTGGACTTAATGTTTAAAAACCCAAGACACTTTTATTGTTTTTTGTTTTCTCTTTGTGCTTCAGATGATGGACTTTGCGCCTCGCAGCCACCGTATCCTTCTCATGAGACATATTTATGGGTCTGTATCCAGAAATGAATCCCAACTTGAAAGCCGGCCTGGCGGTGCAGCGTTTCACTCATTAACCCTTTTTTCTTCCCAGCACCTCGCGGCAGCCTCTTCCCCACAAAACACATTCGTATAGCTGCCAGTCAGGTCAACGCTGCAATTAAGCTGCTTTAAACTTGTTCAGTGGAGCTTAGAGGCTGTAAAAATACTTCCGCTTGAGTGTCAGTGGGAGCCTGTGACGGTTAACGTTGCATTCATTGGGGAATACATTGTGTCTAGTTAATGTAAGTAGTCTGGTCAGTGGGTCAAAAGGGCAACGTGACTAAAGAAAATGAGGAGGCGCAGTAGTTTACAGCTGGCTGGGAGGAACCCGGCCAGCTTCATCAGACTGATTCCTCTCCTCTTTATTTGTCAAACATCAAATTTCTCAAGCAACAGAGAATTTATGGACACATTTCCATGTTTGTCTCCATCCAGATGGACCGAGTTTTATGAGCGTGCGGTGCATGTCAGACAGTGAAACTCGTGCTCTGATTACCAGTCAGTCAGGACAGGCGTCATCAATCTTTGGTCTTCAGTGAATGGCAGACTGGCTGCCATAAACAGGGCCTGATTGCAGTGTGCTGTTCCCAGCGGAAGAGTTTTCAGTCCAAGGGAGGAATGGAAACAAAACCCTGCAGATACAAACAACGTGTGTGGGACCTGTGCACTGTGCCACGTCCTAAGATGGCATACTGTATGCGCTTTCGCCAGAAGTGATTCCTCTATTTATTATTCCTGTCAATCAAAACGTCCCCGTAATAATTTGGGATGCATTACGAAACAAAACGTTCTCAGAAAGTTCACAGATGGATAAAATTAGAGAATAATGAGAGAAAACAGAAACATTAAGCACACTTGAAGTACTCTCAGAGGACACTGAGGTCATGTCCTTTGTAGTTTTTTAGGGGATTTTAGAAGCTGAATTCAAAACAAACACCTGGTAAATACTTTATAGGCTGATTGTAGTGTTTTTGATGTGATTGGTAAACATAGAAATGCATTAATAAAGGACTCGCCGTTCACTGCGTTTCAGAGAGAAAGAAAACATTGACATGGTTACAATTTTCGGAAACTTTGCAAAGAGTTTGTCCTGGATGTTGACAAAGATTAATAGCCGTTCACGATTAAAAGGATTCCCCCGTGTGGCTCCCAGAAAGGTTAAAAACACACCAAACAAGAATTGCAACTCTGCTCTCCAAACGCAGAGTTTAGGCTGGGCTCTCACTGAGGCTTTGCAGGTTGTACTTCACATCACCACTCGCTAATTAACAAGGTGAGTAAAAAGTTTTAACAAAGCAGTTTGATCCATTGCTCAGAAACAATGAGCTGATGTCATTTGTTACAGGATGAAATCATGGCTAAAGTCAAAATCCCTCCAGCGTTACGGCTGGATCAGGAAAATGTCAGATCAAGTGGACGTAAAGCAGCTGTTTAAACTTCAGATTGTTGCTCAGCTGAGAAGTAATACGTGTTTTTACTTTTGCAGCAGCCTTGTGCTGTAAATGTACCAACCTGCTGTGCTTCATAACATTAGCACTGACTGGAGAGTCCTGGATAGACTAATCTGAATATTTGTGTGTTGTGAGAGGATCAAGTGTCCTGGCAGGTGAGTTTTGGTAATCGTGATACTCTGATCTCAGTGTTTGTTTTCTTGTATTGCGCTACAAGGGGAAGATTTTCTAGACTATTCTTTGTGTTATCTTTTGATATCAGTCTTGCACATGTACACCTCTACTTATTTTGCACTCCTTCATTCTGTTTTTTAATCTTTATTCTTTGGAAGCAGGCTGAATTGAACCAGTCGTGGGTCCAGTGACTTTTGGAAGACTGGGGTATTTTCTAGCCTGTACTGGCTGCCAGATTTGGCTACATTAATTTGGGTAATTTGAGCTGGAAACTGGCACATTTATCGACATTTGGAGCAGCTGCATCTGATAACACGAATAAAGTTGGGAGGCACACCTGGTTTGGTTTCAGTTTATTTTCTAAGACCTGCCAGATTTGAGCCAGGGGGGAGGTGGGAGCATCTCCCTGTGATGCCCTTGCTCAGAGGATGTGGTGTGGTGGATCAATTGTAATACAAGTATTTTCTAACTTTGAATGTAAACTGAAAATACATTCTTGTACAAATATATGTTATTTTGAAGAAATAACATCAAAGATTGGAATAAGGACGGCTGAACTTTGAGGTTTATTTCCTCGTTTATTTCACGAGGAAATTGTTGGCTTGGATGTAGAGGTCTGTTGTCTCTTGCTTTGATGCACACTTTAGAGATGCATGAAATATTAATAATACCAAAACACTCGCAAAACATCACATTAAAACTGATTCTTAGTGCAGAACAGCAAAACAAAAACATTTTTGCAAATTTCAGAGTTAAAAGTTGAGCCGCATCGTACTCAGCAGTCCTAACACCACTGTTTGTTTACTTCAGTGTAGCCTGAATAATTTTCTCAAGCTTCGCATCTACCTCCATCAAGAGGTCCCATATTAATTAATACAACACATTAAGAAAACAAAGAGATAACAGAAGGACGTTTTTTATTATCATTGTTCATTTTGAGTATATAGTTGAAATTTTAAGATAATTTCAAGTTATGACTTTAATCTTAATTTAAAGTTGAAAACGTATTTAGAGAAAAATGCTGAAATGAAAACTCAAGATTACAATTCAAATATTTCCTTCAAATTCATAAAGGTGTTTGCTCAAGCTGGAAAACAACAGCTTAAAAAATAATTAAAAGGCCAAAATGACCACAACAGTGACTTCCACGATGAGTGTGTGACCACAACAGGAAATGACATTACAATGCAGACTGTATAAAATCAAACACTATGAGCTCACAGACCTGTGTCTTCCTGGCACTGTTTCCTAAATGAATGCAGAGGAAAACCAGCACATCAGGCCAGGTGAGGGCTCGCTGTGGGTATGAGTCATCTCCGTTGTCACGGTTACACAGCATCGTCATTTGTTTGTCTGCCCCTGGCCAGGGCCCTGTTTCAGGAAGCCGGTTTAGTGGAAAAACTGAGTAAGTATACCCTGAGTTAACGAAAACTCTGGGTTTTCGGTTTCACAAAGCGAGTTCAGCTGCAGCCTGAGTGAGTCACTATGACGACACACTCCGTGAAGCTAACCTGCCCCCTAGCAGGTTTACTACAACTAACCCTGACTGTCTCCGCCCCTTTGTCGGAAACCTGACAGTAGGAAGTGTCGGACATGGCGTGCCACTTCCTTGAAGAGCCAGTAGATCGTGAAGCCCAAATTCTCCGCAGAGCTCTCCACCGGGAGAGAGTGATCAGAGCGCGTTTGGACATTTTATCATTTCCTGATGATTTTCTGTGCGAACGTTACCGTTTCTCAGCACAATCTATAATTTATTTGGATAACATCCTCAGGCCATATATTACGCATGTGACACATCGCGGACATGCTCTCAGTTCATTGCATATTATTTGTATTGCACTTCGGTTTCTTGCAAACGGGAGCTTTCTGTATAATATTGGTGACGCTGAGCACGTTTCCAAGGCTACCGTCTGTCGGGCAGTCAGGAATGTTACAGTTGCACTGAAACGTCTCCTGTACTCGTCTGTGGTGTTCCCCGGTCATAGACCCACAAGATTTATCAAAGAGGGATGCCACAAAATTGCAGGTATCAGGATGAACAAAACTTAATTTATGATGTGGTGATACTTGGACTACTACTTAAATTGCACATTTATTTTCAGGGTTCCCAGGCGTGATTGGCTATACAGATGGCACTCACATTCCAATCATTGCTCCTTCAGTAAATGAAGGAGACTATGTGAACAGGAAGTCTTTCCACAGCATTAATGTACAGGTACATAGTTCCCTGTAGCATGTCAAACTAACAAATTATTTCATTATAGTAATGGATGCTAATTTGTGTTCTCTGCACTGTGAAGATCATATGTGATGCTGCCAACATTATCACAAATGTGGAAGCCAAGTGGCCAGGCTCTGTCCATGACTCACAAATATTCCGTGAATGTACACTGAGCACAAAATTTGGACATGGTGAGTTGAGAATACTGTAAAATATATAAAGACCAATTGCTTCAGGGACATTTGAACTGAAGTGTACCCTTCTGTCTTAGGAGAGTTCACTGGCTACTTGCTTGGTGATAGGGGGTATCCATGTTTACCCTATTTGCTTACCCCTTACCCTGACCCTGAACCGGGCCCACAGCAGCGATATAATCTGGCTAATTGCAGGACAAGAGCCAGAATTGAAATGACTATCGGAATGCTTAAGGCCCGGTTCCAGTGCCTGCAAAGACTCAGGGTCACCCCAGAAAGGGCATGTGACATTATTGTGGCATGTGTGATTCTTCACAACATTGCCACAATTAGAGGAGAACACTGTCCTTCTGAACCAAACATCAGCAGTGATCCAAACCATGAACATCCTGACCCTCCCACGGACATACAAGATGGAAGTGCAGTCAGAGACACCATATGTCACAATCATTTCTTTTGACCCATCACCTCAACATGTTGAAAGAAGAATAAACAGATTTTTTGTTCAACTGGCTTTATTGGTCGCCTGTGTTTCCTGTACACAAAGTATTAAAAGATGTAAACCTCATAAAGTGTCTCTGTTGCTTCCTCCTCTGTAACAGCTGTCAATGTTTCTTCATTATTTTCCTGTAGTAAAGAAATAAACAACATTGCTGTTCTACTGTAAACTCATATAATCTGTGGAGTATTACTCACAACTGCATGTTGGTCTGGCTCAACAGGAGGCTGCACCAGATGCAGTACACCACCACCATCAACTGATAGAATATGAGGTTTATACAGGTCACTTATAACTTACAAGGGACCAAATGGCAATTAACAAACATACCAATCACCTTACACTTCATTGTCATTATGCTCTCAAAGACAACCAAGACTGAGGGAAGGCAAAATCAGTAGGAAAATAACTTCACTACAAAATAATTCATTATGGTAAAGAGTTTATCAAATGAATGAGTAGCACTGCAAAGGTGACTGTGAAGAAAGGATGTATGCACATCATGTATTATTTTGAATTTACCCCCTATGTAGGCACTTGTGTCTTGCGGGGTTATTGCCTCAGAGGATGTCCCCGCAGAGATGCCTTCGGCCACAGGGCGCCCACTGTTTTGGCTGAGGGCCAACTGCTCAGCCTCTGTGAGTGGTGGTGGTGGAGGACCCCCACCTGTTTTTCGGGCCTCCGCTTTTTTTCTGTTGGCTATAACGGGTCACATTTGAGCATACAGAGTAAGCAAATATGTACTTGTAATGTGCTCAGATAATTTCAATAAGTGCTTACAGAAAGAAAATTAATGTAGCCTCTAACTGCAATTAATTTACATGGGACAAACAGACCAAGCACTATGGCTCATAATACAATTACACCTTACCTGTTTGGACTATATTTTTATATTTCATTTTTACTTGCTGCCAGGCACGTTTGGGGCCTGTTGGGTTGCACCTGCGCTCACACCACATCACAAAATAAAATGTATAAAATAACAAATAAAATAACATATGATAAAATAACGTGTTAAATGGGTGGAAATCCCTCGATCAATGTTTAAATTAACACTCACGCATTGACTCTGTCGGCTATGTTTTGCCATGCATGCTTTTGCAGCTGTGGCTGTGTTACTTTTTTCCGCGGAATTTGCATGTTATCGGCATATGCTGCCATCAGAATTTCGGCCTCAAGCGCTGTGAAATACATTGACCGCGCCTTCTTTCCCTCCGTCTCCATGGTGACTCGCTTAATCTGTGCTCCGCTTATCAGGGCTTTATGTATCCTCGTCCGCGCGCTTCACTTGGGGTTAAAGCAACTCCGCGTTGACTGAACTAATTGTTATCAGCCTTTCTGAAACGGAATATTCCGAGTTGGACAGTTCGGGGTTACTCAACCGTGAGTGTCGTTTTTCACTCTGAGTTTTCCAAACCGGCTTCCTGAAACAGGGCCCAGGTCGTTAATTACAGAGCCATTTTGGGATGGCCTCAACAAATCATGTGGGTCAATGTGAATTGCAGACTTTGGTGCCAACAAAGCTTTCATTCAGAGGACTTAATGCAGAGGATGAATGTTTCACCTCAGCTGCAACGAAGGGAAAAACAAGAGAAGAATGAAGAGAAGGAAGTGGATGGAAGCAGAGCGTTTATTTTTAACTGTACAGTGACTGAAATATTTTAATTTGAAAAATGTCTCCTTTATTTCTGTTTCTTTAAAAATGTCACTTTTAAGGTGTGAACTCAGAAAGTTCACTCTCTGTCTTGAATAACGTTAGCTGCTCTTATGATAATGTTTTATTATGTTAATTATGGTGGCTTTTACTGTTTCTCAAGGAGGACGGATTTACACTCACTGGGTATCTGCTTTTTAATGTAAATATTAAATCAACCAATCATGTGGCAGTGTCTAAAATATAATACATGAAAATGCAATAACAGTAAAAATGAATTTTAGGTGAACTTGAACTTCTAAGATTTGTGTGAGGAGGTAGATTAAGTGCAGGCATATGGAAGGAGGTAGAATGATAAAATATACCTGTTTCTTTCCGACACTGTCACGAATTTGTCAATTTGCCAATTTGTTTGCACTTACAAAGCATTTTTTTCACCATAAAATACTTAATTTGTAGTTATATGTGATAAAAACCAGCAGAAGGCGTTGTAAAGTATTTCTTTCTGCTCATTCTTAATTTTTCTTCTTTTGTTCAATCTAAGATTGATAGCATGGCATGGTAGGTGATGGTGAGCGAGCTGGACCAGCTTCAAGTAGAAGCTTCAAATGTGTGTGTGTGTGTGTGTGTGTGTGTGTGTGTGCGTGCCACAGGCTTAACCCCTGGATTCCCCACATTCCAACCCAAAGTCAGGCACAAGCCTCGCCACCCGTCCGTTTAAGGTGATTGACGTTATTTTCTACCATTAGGCACTACTTTGTAATTGACCTCTGACCCCTCACAAGCGACCTGTTGAAACAGCTTTAAACCAGATCGTCTAATCTCCATGGGAAAAGCCCTCGATCTAGACGGAGGGCTCTCAAAGCAATCAACACCTAAAGGTGAAAGAGGGGAGCCGGGGTCACTGCCACCGGAGCGCTCTGATCCCGTGTCGGTGAGGGCGATAACCATCATTTTGTTCAGACGCACCGAGCCGTACTTTATCAGAAAAAAGTAACTCCTGGTTTCACTTCCAGACTGTTACATGTGCATTTTATTGGTTGAAACACTGGAATCATCACCTGGAGTTTGTGGCTTATTCTCTATAAACTGCAGATTTGATGGATGGTAGTAAAAGTTAAAGAGCATCTGTGTAAAAGAATTTTTAGTTTTGAGTGTCGCTTCATCTTAAATGCAGAAGTGTAGAAGATGCGTTTATTTGACCTTCATAAATTGGACAAATGTGAGAAAACTAATAAAATCTAACAAAAGTCTTCATAAAACATAACTAATCATTTAAATTAAATCTTTTATTTTACACATTTTGCAGTGAAAACTTACAACATTTAAATTGTATTATTATATTTAAAGTCAGTTGATTTTCATAAGTAAAAAAAAATTAAGCTGCTCACGAAGTTTAGAAAAAATATGTTTCAGATTAGCGTTTGAGCTTAGCATCTATTTTCAAAACTGAAAAATAAAGATTTTTTTTCTAAAACAAATGTTATTGACTGGTAATACAATAAGATTTAAAGCTAGAAATAAGCTCTGTTTATATATTAATAATAATTACGTTTTAAAAAATAAGGTATCTATTTTTTTTCTTTTAATTTTCTTCCAAAGTTGTGAGTACTTTATGTTTTCTCTCCAGTTTGTTTGTTTTTTGCTGACAAAAACAAATACTGAAAGTTTTAATTTATGTTTTTATTTTTAGTATTTTATTATAGTTTTGGGGAAATAAATTCAGACCATTTGTAAACATATACAGTCACGGTCGACCATTCATTTGAATGTACTTTAATAAGCTTTAGCAATAATAAAAAGTTGATTTAAATTCTTGTTACGCTAATCTGCTAGTTACATTATAAGCACAAATTTCCTTCTTTGTACATTTTTCAAATGTCAAACAGACTATTAATTTTGTTCACGCCAGTATAATTATTATCCAACACTAGATTTAATCACAAAATCCAATTATTTAATTAAGTTTTTTGCCTTTTTGTCTGTTTTTCTTTGATGCTCTAAGTTCCTGCCGTCCAGCTCCTGTAAATCAGCCTCTCTCTGTGTGCATGCTGTGATGAAAGCCTGGTTTCATCTGTAAGCCACTGTTCATATCTGGATTTGGGAGGCACATGGCATGAGAGAGGTCAGCCTTTATGAGCATTAACACCAAGTCAGACGGACCTCCCACCACGCGTGCATTCGTCTAATAAAGCAGGTTTACTTGAGGTCGCTCACTCATCGAGCCTTGATAAACTCGTCAGTCAGCTGCAGATTTCTGGAGGTCGGCCCGCAGGCAGCGGCACAATTTCTGGGGCTACTTCATAGTTACAAGCTTCCACTTCAAGTCATGGATTTGCTCAGTTTTAATAGCTTTCATTAACAGGATTAAAGGGAACTTTGATCAATTGATTTGATTTGAAATATTGCCTCGCTTTCATCTCTCATCTTTCATCTACAGAAGTAAACTTTATGCGGTCTGGCATCACATGCGGAGCCTCTGCAGCCTAAATTGCAATGTGCCGAGGTGTTTCTAAATATGAAGAATAGCACATCATTCTTTAACTAAAACTAAATTAAACACCCGGTCTGCCAATGCTCTCCCTCACTGTTTTGGTTATTTATATTATTCGTATTATTTCATAATCATGGGCTTTGTGTGTGCAGTGTTTTCTTTCCTCTCTTCTCACGCTGCTTTTCTGTCCTTCACTCATACTTACTTTAAAACCTAATAAAACCTGCACACATATCTGCATTCTCTCTCATAGACGTAAGGACAAAAGAAGTACACTTAGGTTAATGTTTTTGTCCCTTATTGTCTTACGTTGCATGACTACATACATATAAGATTTCCTGTGTAAGTTACCCACTTTAAGTTTTTCTCTGTAGAAGAAGAATACAAAGAAGGTTTTTTTTCCTCGATGTTTGTCTCATAAGTACATTAAACTACCACAAAAATCCTACAATCCAACTCATATATAACATACCATATATTCATATTCCTAATGCTGCTATACTGCATATATATACATTTGTCTTTTCTTACTGTTCATATCTGGACATTGTTATTTTATTATATTGTAGCAAGTTAGATCTGTATAATCTTTAAACTTGCTTTGTGCCAGTTATGGTTTAGTTGCTGATTGCAGGCCAGTGTGTGTCTAACCACTGAACCTGCACTCAGACGTTCCTCAGGTGGTCCGATTTACCAAGCTGGGAAACTTTGCTGTGTTTTTACGACCAATGAGTTTTCTTGCTCAGTGTTTGTTTAAGCATCGCTCGTAGCTGTTTGCAGTATTTAATTAACATGGCTGCAACACAAAAATTTGCAATACTAACCCAAACTTTCTTACCGTTAACAATATCTTTATTTTCATCTGCTTTTTTCTCTAAATGTCAACTCAAAACTTTTTGAGTTTTTACAACCCGAGTGGGCGTTCATGTGAACGTTTCCAGTATGATATTTCATTATCACACATTCTTTTGTATTTCCAAGTTTAATGCTATAGATAAAACAGTTACATTTTCCGGCTTCAAGATGGCAGAGCATGCATATTATGTTAGAAAAGAGGTATTTGTGAATGTGATAACAATAAAGCAGCAGCCTTTCACCCCAAACATGAAGAAAGAAAAAAAAGAAAAAGATCAGTTTCACCTTCCTTTAATGTGAGCGGAAACTGAATTAGGAAACCAGCCTTAATTCCACCCAGGGAAAAGCTTGCCTACTTCTTATTATATAAAACCTCATCATCTTCAGAAAGGCTTCACAAATATTTCTCAGTAATTTTGTAATCTTTGCCATCATCATGTGGCATTAACCTGTGAAAACTAAACAATATTAGAGTGTTTTTCAAAACAACACAGCTCCTAAACTTGTGAAATCAGATGTGTGACAGACTCTGGAGGAAGGCTGGTTCAAAGCTGGATTTTTAGCTGTGTTATTATGAATGTCAACAGGATTTTGGACAAGCTTTTCTTACTTTTGGAACATAACACAGAAGTTCTGGTTTCACTTTGTGCGCTTTGTACCAAAGACTAAACCTCAGGGTACTGTTTCATTTTAACAGCTTGATGAGTAAAAACACACTTTTTATTCTGCTGCAGCTCCCTCCTTCAAACCTCCAAAGTGCTTTTTTCCCTTTGCCGACACACGAAATGTCGGGGAAAAGAAAACATAAAAGAAATGGTAGAGTTTTAACGACCGACCACATTTCTAACCCTCTGGAAACCAGTTTTCACATCCCCTTCAACCCTCTATCAATGTGGCTCTCATCATCATTACAACCTACAATGCACACTGTATCCATCAATTCTTCATTATTCTTTCAGTTTTTTATAGTGACATCAGAAACATCTCTGCATCCCATATTTCTGTATATAAATATTGGTTAAATTTGGCACATTCTCAAACAAGGGTCTCAGAACCCATAAAAAACACCGTGACATGACTGACTCAAGCTGTTTACTTTTGCTGCAAATCTGAATGGTCAGGGGTGAAGTGGTCAAACCTGTACTTGCGCTGTTTCCCCACTTTGCAGCTGATTCGAGCCGATAATGCTCATCTCCACACTGCCAAAGCAGCCTTTCTCGTTCAGGAGCTTATCCAGGAAACTCATGAGTAACATTTAGTCCCAATGTGTGTCCTAATGAAGATGCCTGTGAAATTCTCAGTCAATGTGAAGCAGCCACAACCACTGATGACTGCATAGCTGCAGGCTGCACTTATACATTATGATGTTGATCTATAAAATATCTATAAAACATAAACTTGCTCTTCTTTTTTTAAAATAGTATTACCAGTATGACCTTGAAGTTGCTAAACAGATTAAAACTTTTCTTTGTACCAGGCTGTAAACACACTTATTTCTGCTTTAAATTTGGGGGGTTTAACATTTTGGCCTATGGTGACTGGCCCTTTTGTTTGAAACCACCCTCTAGTGGTTTTTAGAGGAACTGCAGTTTCACACTGATTCAGATCCAGTCTTTTCAAGTAAAACAACCTATTTTAATTTAAAACAATGTTAAAGGGTAGCATGATAAACAAATATGAAAAAAAAGATAATTTGTTGTATTTAGGCAAAGACTGGACATAGCACTGCGGGAGAGGAGAGGCAGGATTAACATGATTAGGTCGAGGTCATTCTAAATGTGTCTTTGAATTGTGCTTGTCAGATTTTGCTGTCTTATTTGGAACAAAATGAGCAAAATCAACCCCCCTGTTGCCAGTGAGGAGATGGGCAGTGGAGATTGAGCAGGCAGGTAAATAATTTCCAGAAGAAGATTCCTGTTTCCTCAGAGAAACAGACACAGGACAAAGGATAGCGCAGGTTTATTGGGCAGCTATAAAGCTCCTGAGGATCACCTGGTCACAACTCCACCTGATACTCAAAGATATACTCGTAGAAAGAGATAGATATTGTACAAGAGCACAAAACCCCAAGCCTTTTATAGTTAAAAGGGTAGCCATAATTATATCTCCAGCTTACACCTTTTCCAGATCACTTTAGAGCAAGTAATTGCTCTATTACTCTTTTATAATTTCTGTTTTTCTTTCTGTTTCACATGCCCATTATTAAAACATATTACAACCATGGATGGATCTTTTTATCCTTTGTTGATACGCCGCTGAAGACATGCAGATGTCCCCTTATGCATGTTTGCTGTGCGAGTAAAATGCCAATATTAGTATGAATCAGCTCTTTGTTAAACCAAACCAGAGACCTATAATCTTATTTGCAGTCCCACAGATTTACACACTTACTGTCAACTCTCTAACTCATTTTATATAGCTGTTACATGGTATCAAATCCTTTTTTAAGTATTTTAAGTTGCTGCAGTTTAAATGTAAACCTATAAAACTGATTTCTTTGTCTTCAAAGTGGCCTTGAGCCTAAAATACGTAAGCTTTTCCACTCTGCCCTTTTGTGAATCCATTACTTATTACACGGTCATGTTGAAATGTTAGTAAATGACTTGCTTTTAATTATCTTATAGTTTATCCTCTCTGTTTGGTACATTTGTTAGATTACTAAAAGAGCAAGTACAATCTGCTTGTTTTCCCGTCAACACTCCCTCCCCATTTACTTCTTCTTTGTTTTCACTGCTGCATTTTTCTCTGGAGATAAAACCCAGATCCAGCAGTTTATACAGAGTACAATGCTCCTCTATTACATCCGTGACATGTAAAATATTTCCTCTTGAAGTTACCACACGTTTCCTCAAACTGCTTAAAAGCCATAATTGGAAACAGACAGATTGTGCACCTCTGAGTCACAGTAGCCTGAAATATGTTTGAATCCTTATTGTTTTCCTTCTATCTAAGTGAGGAATGGACATTTTTAGACTTTAATCAAACCTCTCTGGGAAACTTTGAATTCGCTGATTGGAGGGATCTTTCACTTTTTGGTACAGGCTGAATGTTTGGATCTGTGTGTTCCTTAAAGTATGCATGGGAAAGTGCCCCCGCTGGCAGCTCACAGTGGATATTCCCTGTGAATAAATGCATGAATTTATGGCTGTGTGTGTGTGTGTGTGTGGCATGGCAGCGGGGCTTTTCCGTCTTGTCAATGGAAAACATTAGTGTCATGCCCCCACAAAAACCCACCCGCCACCCCCTCGGCCCCCTTTCGCCTGCTTGTTTAATTCAGTCCATCAACACTTCCTCCTTTAGCCTGTTAGTGTCACACTGCATTTCCTCTACGGCCTCAACCGCACTGGCTCGCCACAATCGGCCCGGTTTTGGGTTTCCCTCAAACGGCAAAGGGCTTCAAAGTCAATAACTGCTTTTCTGATTTTTATTGACCTAAAGACTCAACCCCCCACCCACCCCCACAGTTCTTTAAGGGGAATAAATTACAGTAAGGAGGGAGATTGCGGGTTTGAAAGTGTTTCAAACTCCTGTTGATTGCACCTGCAACTCATTTAACAAGGTGTTCAGGCAGGGGGATCACTGAATATCTGACTTTCATATAGAAGAACAGGCTATACTGTAGTTAAGTTTACATAACTTTGTCCAAATGTCAAATGTTGGACTTGTGCATGAAGGTAATGAAATTCCTTTGTATGATTTTAAAGGGTTCAGTCTGCTTTTATTTTTCACATTTGTACTTTTTTGTTTGCAGTTTATATATGTATATATATATATATATATATATATATATATATATATATATATATATATATATATATATATATATATATATAATCAAAAGAGAAGAAATGCAATGTTTTTCAAATTGCAAAACTCAGCAGGTGCCATCTTGGCTATGTAGAGAAAAGGAAAGCTAGCAAGCTAACAGTTGCAGATTTCTATCATGCACTTGTGTTGCATGTGCTTTGATCCTGTTTTCTGTTTAGGTTCCTTTAATTTTTATCTGCAGTGCAGAAGAATTCTGCATTATTTGATTTTAGAGCCTCTACATGTTGTAGCTTAAATAGCCTCAAAATCTACCAGCTAGCTAGCTAGCAAAACCCTATTCTAATAGAGGACCTATGAGCAATTAGTTCCTTATAGCTCCCCCTTTAGTTATATATTGATGTGTCAAAACCGATAATTAAGGGTACAGGGGAGGTTGTCAAGTACTATATTTATGGGCAAAAAACTTGAGATTTTGCCCATAATCGAAGTCCCCAGCTCTAAAGTTGATATGAAAGGAGAACCTAGCCATAGAAGCTGGAACGTTTTTTTAGAAACCAGGATATAAACATGGTTATTTCTGCTCTAATGTTGCAGTTTTAAATATTAGAGTCTTTGATAGCCTCGCTTTTGGAGTCAGGCTCAAGCGGCTGTTCGGGGGACTGCATTTTGTGGTCGATGAGGCTTCGTTGCTGCTTGATGTAACCACACAGCGGAGTATGCAGTGGAAGGAGAGCCATACATACATAAACCATCATAAAGTTTAACGTGCTTAAACTAAAGATGATGTACATGCATTTTCATATTCTAAGAATTTAGTGCAAGTAAATCCAGTTTAACTGAAATATGGGCAAAACTGATGATGCATCAAATCACATCATTGGGGCATTAAACAGCTGACCCCTGTGATGTTTTACAACAGAAGGCATTTAAAAAAATAAAAATATGTGCGTTCCAGTGGAAAGGAGGAGAAAGAACAGACAATCTGTAGGTAATCAACCACCCAATGACTGTCTGTGATCTTTTGGGGGAAATCGACTCACTAATGGCTCGCCTTGTGTCCTGTGTCATTTCCTTTTGATGTGATCGTGCAGTGATGATCAGTGATCTGGCTGTGTGTAGTAAAGAGCTCTCAGCAGGCACTTTTAATTACCGGGGGGACTGATTTTGGCCGCGGAGTCCGCCTCGTCTGGTTTTTATTTCCAACTGCAGACTGACTGTAAAACAACACTGCCAGCGCTGTCACCCAAAACCAAAGCTGCTCATGTACAAAAGCAGCCAGGGCCGTGATTATCATCCTGTGTCGGGCATGTGAGCGACAGCTCCTCTGTTTTTACTTACGACCCCCTCCTGCCCTCCACCTCTTTTTTTCCCTTTCCTTAAAGTATCTTTCTGCACACATAAAAACTGATGTCAAGTGCACACACTACATGCTCTATCGTAGACAAATCAGAGCCAGGTGCGTCCGTATGAGAGAGTTCATATTAGAGAGATATTGCAAACATCTGCGTGTTCTGCGTGTCCTCATCATTTAGATCCCTGTGTGACAGTAAAAGGCTGCGGAGAGGAGAAGAAGGGAACACCCGCTAAAAAGTAACTCTGCCAAAAGGCCTGGCTGATGAGGCTCTGCAACAAGGACAGGGAGCTCTCACACACACACGCATATAGCTGTGTTTACATCTTTTTGGAGAACAATACACTGACTCACGTTAACCTTAACCTTAAGGAAAGACTTCACCCTTTGATTTACTGATGTAGATTACAAGGTCTTACTTTTTGCCCCCATTTTAACCTCGTTAAAGAGGCTGATTTACCTCCCAAAGGTCAGCTCATTTATTAAGAGTTCACGCAGCATCTCGATGTCATCCACGTTATCTCTGGTGCTAACTTACAACAGAAATCCAGCATTACATGCTGCGGGCACAGCGTTTGAAACGGTCTGACTGAGAACACACAAAACTAGTTTTATTGATTTTCAACCAAGTCAGAATTTTATTTCACTTATGGTTTCTATTTTTCACTATAGCATATGCTAGAAAATACATTACTGGTGAAACAAGTGATGTGAATTCTAGGCTCACTGCCTCTGTAACTCTTTTCTCCCTTGGTCTTTTTGAGCAAGTTAAGCATGTTATTTTGAATTGCTTTCCATATTGAAACACTCAGAAATCATGCCAAACGCCTGTGCTGCAATGTTCAGAAAGTGACATGGTCTTCCTTTGCACGTCACCAGCTTCATGAAATGAAATTGGTAGTCGTGGCATGACATTGCTAACAGAAACGTGTAGTTTTCCAGTAATACAAAAACACTGTTTTGCATTTTTAAAGAAAAGTGACTGTGCACCAAAATGTAACAGAAAACTGCATTTTAGATCAGTTAGTCCTCTTTCCTTTCCAGAGGGACAAAGGCACCAGTAGTTAGCATCTCCCCATGTCACACCTGACCATCTGCTGGAGGCTTTCATCAGAAGTAGTCAACTATTTGGCTCAAATCTAGTACAGAGTCTGTGGTTGCCCCATGCCCAGCCACCAATTTGGAGGACATAGATATATGCTGATATATCTCCTAGCACCAGCACAAGAGGAAGGGCCTCCTCGTTAGGTGTCAGTCAGCACAGTTTTGTTTGTTTTTTTACCAGTGCAAGAAGTTTTTTTTAACTAATTCATATTTGCACAATTCTCACAAGGCAGGCAAGCGATGAAGAAAACCAGGGTTAGGTGTCTTTGGAAGGCGTTTAAAAGACATTCCCTTCTTTCTCATTTGATGATCGAAGCTCCTCTCTAACCCATCAATCCAAAATCTCCCACAGGTGGTTGGTTAGGATTTAATCTAGCGAATAAAGATGATTGATGATTCACATCATTTTCATCCTCATCAAACCCTTCAGTGACCGCTCGTGCCCTGTGGTCAGGGGTATTTTTATCCTGGAATAAGTTTCTCCCATCAGTTTCAAATGCACTGCTGAGGATCTGTTCCCAGGCTTTTTTATTATTAACATCAACGGGATTTTGAATGAGGCTTTCTTATATTTGGAACACCAGTCTACCAGCCCGTCCGCGTATTTGGCCCGAAATGAGGTATCTCAACAATTATTGGATGGATTGCCGTGAAATTCAGTGCAGACATTCATGTTCCCCTGGACATTTAGCTCAAAGCAGCACTGTGGCCTCACTTACTACTGCTGAAGTAACACTAGAAAGACTGTTTCATACTTTAAACTGCTTCCTTTCTTTATGACTTCTCTGACACAGAGCTGTCTGTTTTCCCTTCAAAACTCACACTCTCCCATTTTTTCTTTCAGTTTCATATTTCCTTACTTGTTTGTCACGTTATCTCTGTTCACTTTCCCTCAGTTGTCATCCCATTCTTCTTTCCCTTCCTGCTCTCTGACACACATCTTCTCATTTATTTTCCTTTTCTTGTTCCTTTTCTGTTTCTGTTGCTCCTGCTGTTTGTCTTTCCTTCATAGACACACCCCTTCTGGCTCACATCCTCTTCCCCTCAGGTGCATCACAGAGATGAAGGATGGTATCGGGACTCTTCCAACGTCTATAAAACGTAACCAGAATGAGGTGTTGTGGATAACGCGGGTCTTTAAAATGTTAAAATATGTGGCTCCGTGCCTGCTGCCCTCTCATGAAACCTTCACCCGAGGCCACAGACTGTATAGGAACAGAAAGATCGAGTATGGGAATGCAACTGGAGGTTCCTGTTCAAAGCGCGGAAATATAGCATGTGTATCCAAAGTACATGTGGTGAGAGAGAAGAAATCGAGAGAGGGGTTACAGCGAGGAAAAATGAGAGACAGAGAGGGCTTTGAGCTTTCAGATGGGGAACAGTGGAAGTCACTAAACCAAAGTTATTTTGTTTGAGCCTATAGAGCAGTGACTGCAGGTATTAATGGATGAATACAAACACATTTACATGCTGTAAGTGCCAAATTATTACAATGTGGAGTCCCAAAACTCAAATATTGCCAAGTCCTAAGCCCTAAAAGAGAACACAGCAAATTCTGGTCTTTGGAATAAACTCTCAGGGAGTTCAGATTAACTACATTTGAGTGTACATGCGTGACCATCGAATGAACTCTAGTGCAGAGTTAGAGTAACTCTTTTCCGGGAGTTGATTTTTCAACTCTTTATAGGAGTTAAAACTAAACTCTCACGGAGTGAAATTTCTACTACCATATAGAGTAAAATTTAACTCATAACTAGAGTTAAGTTTGATATTAACTCTTTTGTAGTGTTACTCATCAATTGAAAAAAGTTTTAGGTTTTTGGTGCAAATTACTACAAAAACACAATAGTGATTATTATGAATGTATGGATTTTATTTATCAAAAATAACATATTCAAATATGAATGCTGCATGGATTAACATACATTCTGTGTAACAGTACTGTAATAGCATAATATCCACCATTATTGGCAGCTAAACAGTTGAGGTCAGAAAGGCCTAACATTGGGCGAAAAGAAAAAAAAAAACAGAATTAAAGGAAAAAAATGACTACAGAATAAGCACTTCTTGTAATGCAGTGTTAACGTGAGGAAGACTCTGTAAAGTCTCCATCAAGCCAACAAATTAAGTAATGCAACTCTCTCACAGAACATAAAATTGTGAATCACACCCATATGACATTTGGGCATCAAAACATTTGAAATGTCTTACTTTCTCCCTTTCTAGGACCAGTATCTTCTTAAAAATGGTTTCATTTACCTGAAAAGCAGGACACTGATCATGGAAACACGTTTCATGGTTAACATGCATAACAAAAACAGAGAGAGAGCGAGAGAGAGAGAGCAAGTCTTATTACACACTACAGTTGCAGAGCAAACTACATGAAATACTATATTAAATTATTTTTCTCTAATCTGTTTTATCTTCGTGTTTAAGCTTTTTCAAGTAATGGCAACTAAAGAGTCAAGTATAAGTCAATTAAGTACTGTATCTACATTTCTTTCATGTATGCTGTCCAATAGAGGCTGAACCATTTGAAGTCCGGCATCACTTGTGTCACTGCTCTGACTGCTGGTGGTTGAGACAGACAATGTATCTGTTAGACTTGGAGAGGAGGGCTCTTCCACATGTTGCTTCAGGACAGTCAAATCTGAGGGTGACAAATAAAAATATTAGAATACAAGGTATATACAATCAAAAACACAACACAACAAAGATACCATTTATGCACACAGGGCCAGTAAATTGCACGGTTTGATTAAATTATACTTTCTCCCAGGAGAACAGATGGTTATTTTGTATTTTATTATGGTAATATACAATTTACATACCACAAGGTGTGAGTGTCACATAGTGTGTTAGGTCTGAGCAGTCACGCAGCTTCTTGGATGATTGTGTTTCCAGGATGTCTGAAATGCATGTGATAAATCCAACTTACTGTTGAGCCATGAAAACAGCATTTTGTGATTGTTACCACAGGATATTAGACAAATTAAAAATGTTTATTTAAGAGTAACTGTACAAATCAAATCCTTCAAAATCTATCAGAGCATATATTTACTTACCTTCAGCTGTATAGATGACAAAACACACCTCTTTGACTGCTGCAAGTTCAGGAAAGATATCCTCATCCACCTCTATACCCTGCTCATCCGTGACTTTCAGTGCTGCATTTTCTGGTATGAGAAACTTCTGCTGCACTGAAGTAAAATCATCACTTAGTTAATAACAACATTATCATTTCTTCTTTAATGACTTAGTACAAACCATAACTTACCTGCTCTCACAAAATCTGTGAAGCTGACTTCTTCCAATTTTGCATATTTCTTTGTCTCTCTGTGTTTTACTTTTATCAACATCTTGGCCACCTACGGAAAAAAATACCTTTACTACTATGAAACACAACACAAGAAGAAGAGGTTGTTTATGGTAACTCTATGTAAACTGTGTATAACTTAATCAACGAACACTGTCTTACATTGAGTTAGCCTGTCCACACTAAATATTGCTTAAAATCTATTTAGCTAGGCTGGTTTAGCAGACAATGTGACTGCATGTTTGCTGTGTCCTTGTCTTTACAGTTCTGGAGACAGGGTTGTGTGCATGTCTCAGTGTGCAGCAGGACTAACTAACTGATGTTAATGGTACCTCAACATCTCATCAGTGCAGGCTGCACCTCTCTTTGGTTAAATACGGCCATTACCATGAGTCTAAACAGAATATTACTGTAGTTAGCTAACGTTAAATTAAACGTTGGTGTTAAAATTAAGAAATAGAAATAAACGTTTTCATTGACAACGTGAAATGTGTATCTTAAAATACAGTAAGATAAGTAAGTTAGCTAACTTTTGACTAGCATTAGCCTAGCTGCTATCTCCAAATCAGCATAACATACAGAAAACACATGTAGTGCTAGTTAGTTAACTTTATATTTTACTTGTGCATCCATGTAACTGAATATATATATATATAAATAACATCACTACACTCACAGAAAATTCCAAAGTAAATAAAGTATTTTTACCTCCTACATGTCGGAGTCCAAGAAAGAAACACAGATAGGCGCTGTAACGGTCGACAGACAAACAACACCAGCAATGTGTTGAATTAGACTCCTTAGCACCCAGTGAACCGCGGTAAAGTGAGCCGTCATTTGTGAGCCGCGGTCAAGCCAGCCGCCTCCTATCCGCCGCATAAATTTCCTTGCGCTTTTACACCAGTCTTTACGGTAGCGCCTTTTCGCTTTATGTGCCGATTGAAAGCCTATACCCGCGCACACGTGCACGCGCGCACACAAATTACAATGTAACGGCCCGATACAGTCAATACAATTATGGAAATGTCAGAAATTCATTAAAAATCATCCTGAGTAGTTGATGTACAACTTTCAACACATCCCCCCTCTGGGACACCTACTGTACCTGTGTACCAATTTTCATCCAGATTTACTGTAGAATTCCTCAGAAATTAAAGGAAACTTATATTCAATTCAATACAGTCAATACAATAGAATTATGTCAATTTTCAAAAATTCATGAAAAATCATCCTGAGTAGTTGATGTACAACTTTCAACACATCCCCCCTCTGGGACACCTACTGTACCTGTGTGCCAGGTTTCAGCCCGATTTACTGTAGAATTCCTCAGAAATTAAAGGGTACTTGTATCCAATGCAGTCGGCCAATACAGTAGAATTATGTCAATTTTCAAAAATTCATGAAAAATCATCCTGAGTAGTTGATGTACAACTTTCAACACATCCCCCCTCTGGGACACCTACTGTACCTGTGTGCCAAGTTTCATCCAAATTTACTGTAGAATTCCTCAGAAATTAATGGAAACATTTATTCAATCTAATACAGCCAATACACTACAATTGTGTCAATTTTCAAAAATTCATTAAAAATCATCCTGAGTAGTTGATGTACAACTTTCAACACATCCCCCCTCTGGTACACCTACTGTACCTGTGTGCCAGGTTTCAGCCAGATTTACTGTAGAATTCCTCAGAAATTAAAGGGTACTTGTATCCAATGCAGTCAGCCAATACAATTTAATTATGTCAATTTTCAAAAATTCATGAAAAATCATCCTGAGTAGTTGATGTACAACTTTCAACACATCCCCCCTCTGGGACACCTACTGTACCTGTGTGCCAGGTTTCAGCCCGATTTACTGTAGAATTCCTCAGAAATTAAAGGGTACTTGTATCCAATGCAGTCGGCCAATACAGTAGAATTATGTCAATTTTCAAAAATTCATTAAAAATCATCCTGAGTAGTTGATGTACAACTTTCAACACATCCCTCCTCTGGGACACCTACTGTACCTGTGTGCCAAGTTTCATCGAAATTTACTGTAGAATTCCTCAGAAATTAATGGAAACATTTATTCAATCTAATACAGCCAATACACTACAATTGTGTCAATTTTCAAAAATTCATTAAAAATCATCCTGAGTAGTTGATGTACAACTTTCAACACATCCCCCCTCTGGGACACCTACTGTACCTGTGTGCCAAGTTTCATCCAAATTTACTGTAGAATTCCTCAGAAATTAATGGAAACATTTATTCAATCTAATACAGCCAATACACTACAATTGTGTCAATTTTCAAAAATTCATTAAAAATCATCCTGAGTAGTTGATGTACAACTTTCAACACATCCCCCCTCTGGGACACCTACTGTACCTGTGTGCCAATTTTCATCCAGATTTACTGTAGAATTCCTCAGAAATTAAAGGAAACTTATATTCAATTCAATACAGTCAATACACTACAATTATGTCAATTTTCAGAAATTCATTAAAAATCATCCTGAGTAGTTGATGTACAACTTTCAACACATCCCCCCTCTGGGACACCTACTGTACCTGTGTGCCAGGTTTCAGCCCGATTTACTGTAGAATTCCTCAGAAATTAAAGGGTACTTGTATCCAATGCAGTCGGCCAATACAGTAGAATTATGTCAATTTTCAAAAATTCATGAAAAATCATCCTGAGTAGTTGATGTCCAACTTTCAACACATCCCCCCTCTGGGACACCTATTGTACCTGTGTGCCACGTTTCATCCAAATTTACTGTAGAATTCCTCAGAAATTAATGGAAACATTTATTCAATCTAATACAGCCAATACACTACAATTGTGTCAATTTTCAAAAATTCATTAAAAATCATCCTGAGTAGTTGATGTACAACTTTCAACACATCCCCCCTCTGGGACACCTACTGTACCTGTGTGCCAATTTTCATCCAGATTTACTGTAGAATTCCTCAGAAATTAATGGAAACATTTATTCAATCTAATACAGCCAATACACTTCAATTGTGTCAATTTTCAAAAATTCATTAAAAATCATCCTGAGTAGTTGATGTACAACTTTCAACACATCCCCCCTCTGGGACACCTACTGTACCTGTGTGCCAATTTTCATCCAGATTTACTGTAGAATTCCTCAGAAATTAAAGGAAACTTATATTCAATTCAATACAGTCAATACAATAGAATTATGTCAATTTTCAGAAATTCATTAAAAATCATCCTGAGTAGTTGATGTACAACTTTCAACACATCCCCCCTCTGGGACACCTACTGTACCTGTGTGCCAGGTTTCACCCAGATTTACTGTAGAATTCCTCAGAAATTAAAGGGTACTTGTATCCAATGCAGTCGGCCAATACAGTAGAATTATGTCAATTTTCAAAAATTCATGAAAAATCATCCTGAGTAGTTGATGTACAACTTTCAACACATCCCCCCTCTGGGACACCTACTGTACCTGTGTGCCAAGTTTCATTCAAATTTACTGTAGAATTCCTCAGAAATTAATGGAAACATTTATTCAATCTAATACAGCCAATACACTACAATTGTGTCAATTTTCAAAAATTCATTAAAAATCATCCTGAGTAGTTGATGTACAACTTTCAACACATCCCCCCTCTGGGACACCTACTGTACCTGTGTGCCAGGTTTCAGCCAGATTTACTGTAGAATTCCTCAGAAATTAAAGGGTACTTGTATCCAATGCAGTCAGCCAATACAATTTAATTATGTCAATTTTCCAAAATTCATGAAAAATCATCCTGAGTAGTTGATGTACAACTTTCAACACATCCCCCCTCTGGGACACCTACTGTACCTGTGTGCCAGGTTTCAGCCAGATTTACTGTAGAATTCCTCAGAAATTAAAGGGTACTTGTATCCAATGTAGTCGGCCAATACAGTAGAATTATGTCAATTTTCAAAAATTCATTAAAAATCATCCTGAGTAGTTGATGTACAACTTTCAACACATCCCCCCTCTGGGACACCTACTGTACCTGTGTGCCACGTTTCATCCAAATTTACTGTAGAATTCCTCAGAAATTAAAGGAAACTTATATTCAATTCAATACAGTCAATACAATAGAATTATGTCAATTTTCAGAAATTCATTAAAAATCATCCTGAGTAGTTGATGTACAACTTTCAACACATCCCCCCTCTGGGACACCTATTGTACCTGTGTGCCAGGTTTCAGCCCGATTTACTGTAGAATTCCTCAGAAATTAATGTGTACTTGTATCCAATGCAGTCGGCCAATACACTACAATTATGGAAATTTCAGAAATTCATTAAAAATCATCCTGAGTAGTTGAGGTCCAACTTTCAACACATCCCTCCTCCGGGAAACCTGCTGTACGTCTGGGCCAAGTTTCAGCCAGATTTACTGTAATATTCTTCAGAAATTGCAGGGAACTTATGTTCAGTGCAAGAAAGGCTGAAAGACGACCACCACTGAACAAGACACACAAGCTGAAACGTCAAGACTGGGCCAAGAAATATCTCAAGACTGATTTTTCTAAGGTTTTATGGACTGATGAAATGAGAGTGAGTCTTGATGGGCCAGATGGATGGGCCCGTGGCTGGATTGGTAAAGGGCAGATAGCTCCAGTCTGACTCAGACGCCAGCAAGGTGGAGGTGGAGTACTGGTTTGGGCTGGTATCATTAAAGATGAGCTTGTGGGGCCTTTTCGGGTTGAGGATGGAGTCAAGCTCAACTCCCAGTCCTACTGCCAGTTTCTGGAAGACACCTTCTTCAAGCAGTGGTACAGGAAGAAGTCTGCATCCTTCAAGAAAAACATGATTTTCATGCAGGACAATGCTCCATCACACGCGTCCAAGTACTCCACAGCGTGGCTGGCAAGAAAGGGTATAAAAGAAGAAAAACTAATGACATGGCCTCCTTGTTCACCTGATCTGAACCCCATTGAGAACCTGTGGTCCATCATCAAATGTGAGATTTACAAGGAGGGAAAACAGTACACCTCTCTGAACAGTGTCTGGGAGGCTGTGGTTGCTGCTGCACGCAATGTTGATGGTGAACAGATCAAAACACTGACAGAATCCATGGATGGCAGGCTTTTGAGTGTCCTTGCAAAGAAAGGTGGCTATATTGGTCGCTGATTTGTTGTTGTTTTGTTTTTGAATGTCGGCGAGGATTCCGCACGGCACTCCCCTCCATTCACCTCGCGAATCTCCGCTCTCTTCCAAACAAAGTCGACGAATTACTGCTCTTAAACCGGACTAACAAGGACTTTGCACGCTCTGCTGCCCTCTGCTTCACTGAAACCTGGCTCAGTGAGCGAGTCCCAGACGCTGTCTTAAATCTGCCGGGCTTCCAACTTCACCGGGCGGACCGCGAAACAGAGCTCTCAGGGAAAACAAAGGGTGGTGGAGTCTGCTTCTACATTAATGAAGGTTGGTGTACTGATGTCACAGTGTTACAGAAACACTGCAGCCCACACTTGGAAAGTTTTCTCATCAACTGTAAACCTTTTTATTCACCGCGGGAGTTTTCTTCCTTCATGCTGGTCGGAGTTTACATCCCTCCACAGGCCAACGCGAACAACGCACTGTGCGAGCTGGCTGACCAGATTACTACCCTGGAGAGGAAATTCCCGGATTCCTTTACAATTATTCTTGGGGATTTTAACAGAGCAAACCTAAACTACGAACTCCCTAAATACAGACAGCATATAGACTGCCCCACCAGGGACAACATCATACTGGATCACTGCTACACCGCTCTAAAAGATGCCTATCGCTCTGTGCCCCGGGCAGCTTTGGGACATTCTGATCACTGCATGGTCCATCTTATTCCAGTTTATAGGCAAAAACTCAAACGTGCCAAGCCTGTAGTCAAAACTGTGAAGAAGTGGACTAACGCAGCAAAGCAGGAACTGCAGGACTGTTTTGACTCCACTGATTGGACTGTTTTTGAAGCTGCATCTGAGAACCGAGATGAGCTCACGGACACTGTGACATCATACATCAGTTTCTGTGAAGACGTGTGTGTGCCAACAAAGACCTTTTGCACATACAACAACAATAAACCATGGTTCACTCCTAAACTCCAACATCTTCGTAAGGCCAAGGAGGACGCTTACAGAAGTGGTGACAGGGTCCTGTACAAGCAAGCCAGGAACACACTGACCAAGGAGATCAAAGCAGCTAAAAGGATCTACTCCCAGAAGCTGGAAGAACGGCTCTCAGCCAACGACCCTGCGTCAGTGTGGAGGGGCCTGCAGGAAATCACCAGCTACAGACGCCCCCCACCCACTATTGAAGCAAACAAAGACCTGGCCAACGAGTTAAACACTTTCTATTGCAGGTTTGAGACGGACAGACTCCCACGCCCCACCCTCCCCTCCCCAGGGACATTGCTTCAGACATTGACCCCCAACACACCTTCCACCTCTCCCCCCTTCACCCTGCCCCTCCCCAATCAAGACTCAACGACCACCCCCACCCTCCCCAATCCAGACTCAACCACCACCCCCACCCTCCCCAATCCAGACTCAACGACCACCACCACCCTCTCCAATCCAGACTCAACGACCTCCACCACACCTCTCACCCCCCTTTCCTCCTCCCTGAAACTAAGAATACACACTCAGGATGTGAGCCGACTATTCCAGAAACAGAAGCCCAGGAAAGCCCCCGGACCAGATGGCGTCTCACCCTCCTGCCTCAAAACCTGTGCTGAACAGCTGGCTCCCATCTTTACTCGCATCTTCAACAGATCCCTGGAGCTGTGTGAAGTTCCCTCCTGCTTCAAACGCTCCACCATCATCCCTGTTCCCAAGAAACCCACCATCACAGGACTGGATGACTACAGACCTGTCGCCTTGACGTCTGTGGTCATGAAATCCTTCGAACGACTGGTGTTAGCCCATCTGAAAGACATTACAGGCCACCAGCTGGACCCTCTGCAGTTTGCCTACCGGGCAAACAGGTCAGTGGATGATGCAGTGAACACGGGGCTGCATTACATCCTGCAACACCTTGACTGCCCGGGAACTTATGCCAGGGTCCTGTTTGTGGACTTTAGTTCGGCTTTTAACACCATTGTGCCTGAACTTCTTTCCTCCAAACTCTCCCAGCTCAGCGTGTCACCAGCTACCTGCCAGTGGATCACCAGCTTCCTGACAGACAGAAAGCAACAAGTGAGGCTGGGGGAGATCACCTCTGAAACCCGGTCCCTCAGTATTGGTGCCCTCAAGGATGTGTCCTCTCACCACTACTGTTCTCCCTCTACACTAACGACTGCACCTCCAATAACTCTGCTGTCAAACTCCTAAAGTTTGCAGATGACACCACTGTCATTGGCCTCATTCAAGATGGTGATGAGTCTGCATACCGGCAGGAAGTTGAGCGGCTGGTACTCTGGTGCAGTCAGCACAATCTGGAGCTGAACACTCTTAAGACTGTAGAGATGACAGTGGACTTCAGGAGACATCCCTCAACTCTGCTCCCCATCACCATATCAGACAGTCCTGTGTCGACTGTGAAGATCTTCAAGTTCCTGGGTACAACCATCTCCCAGGACCTGAAGTGGGAGACCAACATCAACTCCATCCTCAAAAAGACCCAGCAGAGGATGTACTTCCTGAGACAACTGGGGAAGTACAGTCTTCCACAGGAGCTGCTGATCCAGTTCTACACTGCGGTCATTGAGTCTGTCCTGTGCTCCTCCATCACCATCACAGTCTGGTATGGAGCAGCCACTAAACAGGACAGGAGCAGACTGCAGCGGACTGTACGGGCAGCAGAAAGGATCATCAGCACCCCCCCTGCCCTCCATCCAGGATCTGTACCTCTCAAGAACCAGGAAACGGGCAGGGAAAATCATCGCAGACCCCTCACACCCTGCACACAGACTTTTTGATCTGCTGCCCTCTGGCAGACGGTACAGAAGCCTGCAGACCAGGACCACCCGACACAGGAACAGTTTCTTTCCCCTCGCCATCTCCCTTCTTAACAGTTGACCTGTCACACTGCTCCCACTGCCAGACTGCAACTGCACCTTATGTACATTTTGTAGTATTCATTCCACCTCATTCATTTCTGTATTTTATGTATATAAGGTTAGATTCGTTATTTATAGTTGGTTTACATAGCTTTGTGTATGTATGTGTAATGTGTATATATAGACACTTGTGTGTGTGTGTGTGTGTGTGTGTGTGTGTGTGTGTGTGTGTGTGTGTGTGTGTGTGTGTGTGTGTGTGTGTGTGTGTGTGTGTGTGTGTGTGTGTGAGATTTACATTGCTGTGCTTGAGAGCCACCATCTACCGGAACCAAATTCCCTGTATGTGTCTGCACATATACAGTGGGGCAAAAAAGTATTTAGTCAGCCACCGATTGTGCAAGTTCCCCCACTTAAAATGATGACAGAGGTCAGTAATTTGCACCAGAGGTACACTTCAACTGTGAGAGACAGAATGTGAAAAAAAAATCCATGAATTCACATGGTAGGATTTGTAAAGAATTTATTCGTAAATCAGGGTGGAGAATAAGTATTTGGTCACCTCAAACAAGGAAAATCTCTGGCTCTCACAGACCTATAACGTCTTCTGTAAGAAGCTTTTCTGTCCCCCACTCGTTACCTGTATGAATGGCACCTGTTTGAACTCATCATCTGTATAAAAGACACCTGTCCACAGCCTCAAACAGTCAGACTCCAAACTCCGCCATGGCCAAGACCAAAGAGCTTTCGAAGGACACCAGGAAAAGTATTGTAGACCTGCACCAGACTGGGAAGAGTGAATCTACAATAGGCAAGCAGCTTGGTGTGAAAAAAATCAACTGTGGGAGCAATCATCAGAAAATGGAAGACATACAAGACCACTGATAATCTCCCTCGATCTGGGGCTCCACGCAAGATCTCATCCCGTGGGGTCAAAATGATCATGAGAACGGTGAGCAAAGATCCCAGAACCACATGGGGGGACCTGGTGAATGACCTGCAGAGAGCTGGGACCAAAGTAACAAAGGTCACCATCAGTAACACACTACAACGGCAGGGAATCAAATCCCGCAGTGCCAGACGTGTTCTGCTGCTGAAGCCAGTGCATGTCCAGGCCCGTCTGAAGTTTGCCAGAGAGCACATGGATGATACAGCAGAGGATTGGGAGAATGTCATGTGGTCAGATGAAACCAAAGTAGAACTTTTTGGTATAAACTCAACTCGTCGTGTTTGGAGGAAGAAGAATACTGAGTTGCATCCCAAGAACACCATACCTACTGTGAAGCATGGGGGTGGAAACATCATGCTATGGGGCTGTTTTTCTGCCAAGGGGACAGGACGACTGATCCGTGTTAAGGACAGAATGAATGGGGCCATGTATCGTGAGATTTTGAGCCAAAACCTCCTTCCATCAGTGAGAACTTTGAAGATGAAACGAGGCTGGGTCTTCCAACATGACAATGATCCAAAACACACCGCCCGGGCAACAAAGGAGTGGCTCCGTAAGAAGCATTTGAAAGTCCTGGAGTGGCCTAGCCAGTCTCTAGACCTCAACCCCATAGAAAATCTGTGGCGGGAGTTGAAAGTCCATGTTGCTCGGCGACAGCCCCAAAACATCACTGCTCTCGAGAAGATCTGCATGGAGGAATGGGCCAAAATACCAGCTACTGTGTGTGCAAACCTGGTAAAGACCTATAGTAAACGTTTGACCTCTGTTATTGCCAACAAAGGTTATGTTACAAAGTATTGAGTTGTATTTTTGTTATTGACCAAATACTTATTTTCCACCCTGATTTACGAATGAATTCTTTACAAATCCTACCATGTGGATTCATGGATTTTTTTTTCACATTCTGTCTCTCACAGTTGAAGTGTACCTCTGGTGCAAATTACTGACCTCTGTCATCATTTTAGGTGGGGGAACTTGCACAATCGGTGGCTGACTAAATACTTTTTTGCCCCACTGTACTTGGCCAATAAACACGATTCTGATTCTGATTCTGAGATGTATATTTGTGAATGTGGAGATGTTATATTGGTTTCACTGGTAAAAATAAATAATTGAAATGGGTATATATTTGTTTTTTGTGAAGTTGCCTAATAATTATGCACAGTAATAGTCACCTGCACACACAGATATCCCCCTAAAATAACTAAAAAAAAAAAAAATACTTCCAAAAACATTCAGCTTTGATATTAATGAGTCTTTTGGGTTCATTGAGAACATGGTTGTTGTTCAATAATAAAATTATTCCTCAAAAATACAACTTGCCTAATAATTCTGCACTCACTGTAGGTCTGTTGACAGAGCTCTGTACAGGTCTGCTCGAGCTGACCTGAAAAGGGGTCCCACCTGTCCAGCAACAACACATGGCATGGAATAATAGACATCATAAACCACAGAGGCAGAACTGTGAAAACAGAAAACCTGAGTGTGCAGCTAGCAGAGGACATAAACAGCTTCTTTGCCCGCTTTGAAACACCACAACAGCAGCATTCATCTGCCTCAGCCCTGCTCCCATCCTCATCCTCACCTGGTTCCTGCACCGCTCCATTCACTGTAACGGAGCACGATGTCAGATGAGTGTTCCTAGCAGTGAACCCCAGGAAGGCGTCCAGACGGAATACGTGGTAAAGTGCTAAGACCATGTGCCCACCAGCTCCACCAGAATCTTCAACCTCTCACTGGATGAAGCAGCCATCCCATCCTGTCTAAAATCAGCCACAATCATCCCAGTACCAAAGAAGTCTCCCATCACCAGCCTGAACTATTATTGCCCTGTGGCCCTCACACCGGTAATCATGAAACTAGTCCTTCAGCACACCAAGGATTACCTCCCCCCAGAATTCGACCCCCACCAGTTTGCATACCGTGCAAACAGATTCACAGAAGATGCCATCACCCTCCACTCGGTGCTGAGTCACCTAGAACAGCGGCAGAGCTACGCCAGAATGCTCTTTGTGGACTACAGCTCACCCTTCCACCACTCGCCCATTGAGAGCCTACTAACTTACTGCATCACAGTATGGTACAGCAGCTGCACTAAGGCGGATAGAGCCACCCTCCCAGCATGTTTGCAATGAGTAGGAGATGCTCTGTATCTCACTGTACAACTGTATAGTGACAAAGGTATTGGGTTCTTTTCTAAAAATTGCTATAAACAGAGGAACCCAAACTGATGAAAAGTGGCGAATATTTTTTTTCAAATGACTATTTTTAGTGGATTTTTGATATAGAAGCAGAATGACAGAATGTTAAAAGAAGTTACTTTTAGTCATTCTAAGCTGGGCATTGTGTTCTCTGGCTGTTCAAAGCCATGGAACTTTAGACTTTCCAAGCAAATAATGATGGCCATACTGATGTTCTTTTCAGTACATTTTACTTTATGTTCATTTTCATTTTTATGATGTTTCTATTTTTACATAATTCCTCCCACATAGCAAAATTGGTATGGCCTGGATCTGTCCCACACAATGTGCTTACACATGGCCTGCGTACCGCAAAGAATGACGGCCCTATGGTGGCCCAGATCTGGTTTACCAGAGGTGGCCCACACATGAGCCAGCACAAGGCCAGTTGCAGACACACTGCTGGCCCTGTGCTGGCCCAGAACAGTTTCAGCTCTGGCCCCAGATGTCAGCCTAATGTGTACCTTAGCCATGTAAGCCATGTAATAACAACATGTGCTGGAACATAATAGTGCAAAAGTAACATGACGAAACTCTGTTCAGACAGTGAATGGACTGATTCTTATACAGCACTTTTTTACTCACCCATATTACTCAAAGTGCTCTATACAACATGTCACATTCACCCAATCAGGCCAAATGTGGCATGCCATCACATAAACAGTGCCATCTTACCATGCCAGAAGTCAGCCAGCAGTGCCGGCTTGACACCAGATCCAGGCAAGACCCGTCTGCTATGTGGGATGACTTGTTCTTTTGGCATTTTAGTTGTGGATTGTGTTTGGACTGTGTCTCTTGCCCTTTCAGTATTGTTTCCTTGTGCTTCTAAGTGTCCCTTTGTTTCTTTTTAGGTTATGTAGTATGGGTTAGAGATATTTTGTATGTTGTTTTTGTTTAATAAATCCGCCTTTTGGATTATTCCCTGATGTGCCTGAGTTCTGTTATTTAGTGTCACTTTGAAAGGACACACAGCCAGCATTTACATAGAATTGTTCTTTCAATTTTTGATAAAGATTACAGTGAATTGAGATGTAACTTGGCCCAGAGGTACGGTAGGACGCCCAGAGTAAGAAAGTGTTGAAAGTTGGACCTCAACTATTATGGGTGATTTTTAATGAATTTTTGAAATTTCCATAATTGTAGTGTATTGACTGTATTGAATTGAATAAATGTTTCCATTAATTTCTGAGGAGTTCTACAGTAAATCTGGATGAAACCTGGCACACAGGTACAGTAGGTGTCCCAGAGGGGGGATGTGTTGAAAGTTGTACATCAACTACTCAGGATGATTTTTAATGAATTTCTGAAAATTGACATAATTCTACTGTATTGGCCGACTGCATTGGATACAAGTACCCTTTAATTTCTGAGGAATTCTACAGTAAATCTGGCTGAAACCTGGCACACAGGTACAGTAGGTGTCCCAGAGGGGGGATGTGTTGAAAGTTGTACATCAACTACTCAGGATGATTTTTAATGAATTTTGGAAAATTGACACAATTGTAGTGCATTGGCTGTATTAGATTGAATAAATGTTTCCATTAATTTCTGAGGAATTCTACAGTAAATCTGGATGAAACTTGGCACACAGGTACAGTAGGTGTCCCAGAGGGGGGATGTGTTGAAAGTTGGACATCAACTACTCAGGATGATTTTTAATGAATTTTTGAAAATTGACATAATTCTATTGTATTGACTGTATTGAATTGAATATAAGTTTCCTTTAATTTCTGATGAATTCTACAGTAAATCTGGATGAAAATTGGCACACAGGTACAGTAGGTGTCCCAGAGGAGGGATCTGTTGAAAGTTGTACATCAACTACTCAGGATGATTTTTCATGAATTTTTGAAAATTGACATAATTCTACTGTATTGGCCGACTGCATTGGATACAAGTACCCTTTAATTTCTGAGGAATTCTACAGTAAATCGGGCTGAAACCTGGCACACAGGTACAGTAGGTGTCCCAGAGGGGGGATGTGTTGAAAGTTGTACATCAACTACTCAGGATGATTTTTAATGAATTTTTGAAAATTGACACAATTGTAGTGCATTGGCTGTATTAGATTGAATAAATGTTTCCATTAATTTCTGAGGAATTCTACAGTAAATCTGGCTGAAACTTGGCACACAGGTACAGTAGGTGTCCCAGAGGGGGGATGTGTTGAAAGTTGTACATCAACTACTCAGGATGATTTTTAATGAATTTTGGAAAATTGACATAATTCTATTGTATTGACTGTATTGAATTGAATATAAGTTTCCTTTAATTTCTGAGGAATTCTACAGTAAATCTGGATGAAAATTGGCACACAGGTACAGTAGGTGTCCCAGAGGAGGGATGTGTTGAAAGTTGTACATCAACTACTCAGGATGATTTTTAATGAATTTTTGAAAATTGACATAATTCTATTGTATTGACTGTATTGAATTGAATATAAGTTTCCTTTAATTTCTGATGAATTCTACAGTAAATCTGGATGAAAATTGGCACACAGGTACAGTAGGTGTCCCAGAGGAGGGATCTGTTGAAAGTTGTACATCAACTACTCAGGATGATTTTTAATGAATTTCTGAAAATTGACATAATTAAATTGTATTGGCCGACTGCATTGGATACAAGTACCCTTTAATTTCTGAGGAATTCTACAGTAAATCTGGCTGAAACCTGGCACACAGGTACAGTAGGTGTCCCAGAGGGGGGATGTGTTGAAAGTTGTACATCAACTACTCAGGATGATTTTTAATGAATTTCTGAAAATTGACATAATTAAATTGTATTGGCCGACTGCATTGGATACAAGTACCCTTTAATTTCTGAGGAATTCTACAGTAAATCTGGCTGAAACCTGGCACACAGGTACAGTAGGTGTCCTAGAGGAGGGATGTGTTGAAAGTTGTACATCAACTACTCAGGATGATTTTTAATGAATTTTGGAAAATTGACATAATTCTATTGTATTGACTGTATTGAATTGAATATAAGTTTCCTTTAATTTCTGAGGAATTCTACAGTAAATCTGGATGAAAATTGGCACACAGGTACAGTAGGTGTCCCAGAGGGGGGATGTGTTGAAAGTTGTACATCAACTACTCAGGATGATTTTTAATGAATTTCTGAAAATTGACATAATTCTATTGTATTGGCCGACTGCATTGGATACAAGTACCCTTTAATTTCTGAGGAATTCTACAGTAAATCTGGCTGAAACCTGGCACACAGGTACAGTAGGTGTCCCAGAGGGGGGATGTGTTGAAAGTTGTACATCAACTACTCAGGATGATTTTTCATGAATTTTTGAAAATTGACATAATTCTACTGTATTGGCCGACTGCATTGGATACAAGTACCCATTAATTTCTGAGGAATTCTACAGTAAATCTGGCTGAAACCTGGCACACAGGTACAGTAGGTGTCCTAGAGGAGGGATGTGTTGAAAGTTGTACATCAACTACTCAGGATGATTTTTAATGAATTTTGGAAAATTGACATAATTCTATTGTATTGACTGTATTGAATTGAATATAAGTTTCCTTTAATTTCTGAGGAATTCTACAGTAAATCTGGATGAAAATTGGCACACAGGTACAGTAGGTGTCCCAGAGGAGGGATGTGTTGAAAGTTGTACATCAACTACTCAGGATGATTTTTAATGAATTTTTGAAAATTGACACAATTGTAGTGCATTGGCTGTATTAGATTGAATAAATGTTTCCATTAATTTCTGAGGAATTCTACAGTAAATCTGGATGAAACTTGGCACACAGGTACAGTAGGTGTCCCAGAGGGGGGATGTGTTGAAAGTTGGACATCAACTACTCAGGATGATTTTTAATGAATTTCTGAAAATTGACATAATTCTATTGTATTGACTGTATTGAATTGAATATAAGTTTCCTTTAATTTCTGAGGAATTCTACAGTAAATCTGGATGAAAATTGGCACACAGGTACAGTAGGTGTCCCAGAGGAGGGATGTGTTGAAAGTTGTACATCAACTATTCAGGATGACTTTTAATGAATTTTTGAAATAAACATAATTGTAGTGCATTGACTGTATTGCACTGAATATGAGTTTACTGTGATTTCTGAGTAATATTACAGTAAATCTGGGTAAAAACTGGCCCAGAGGTAAAGTAGGTGTCCGAGAAGAGGATTGTGTTGAAAGCTTGGCATCAACTTTTAAGAATGATTTTTAATGAATTTTTGAATATGCAACCAGACTGTCACGATGGCTGTATTGGGCTGTTCCATTGTAATTTGTGTGCGCGCGTGCGTGTGACTGTTCACGCGCGTGCATGTGTGCGCGAGTCTAGGCTTTCAATCAGGATATAAAGCGAAAAGGCGCTACCGTAAAGACTGGTGTAAAAGCGCAAGGAAATTTATGCGGCGGATAGGAGGCGGCTGGCTTGACCGCGGCTCACAAATGACGGCTCACTTTACCGCAGTCCCAGTGAATGAACACCTAAATATTACACCGCTTTAGAGTACTCCCCAACACTGACTGTAGTATAAGGTGAAAAATAAACTCCCGGAATGTAACTCTTGCGCACTTTTATGCCTAACTCCAGAATATTTAACTCCAGTGATTTGCTGTGAAGCTAAATGCATATGACAAAAGTTAATCCTCCTGAGACCTGTGAAATTGAAATAATTTTGAGGCATTTGAATTTGAGATCAAAATATGACAATAAGACAAGAGCAACAAAGAAAAAATAATACAATTAAACAGTTTTTGAAAAAAAACCTGTGCTGTAATTAATGTTTTGACAGCTGTTTCTGGTATCGTCAGATATTTTCCCCGGTGTTTGACCCGTGCCTTTTAAATTTAAAGGGAAGCACAGTCAGGAGCAGATTCAACACTTATTCAATTAAAGAGTCATGTAACAACGTGGTAAATTAACTTACTAACTTAACTATCAGTATCGTCATTACTGCATAATGTGCAGAAGAAATAAGTTACAACTTTTTAAATAAATTATCTCAAATCTGGAGAACAAAATGTTTAGTGCAGTAATTGATTGATTGATGCTACATGTGAGGAGCAGCTTGCACAGCGTAAATCTGTCTGCACACTGTAAATGAAACATGTCGTCACACTGAAATACTTTCATATTGTTAGTGAGCAAACTAAAATGACTTCATCTTTTAACCTGGTGTTGATGGACGTCATTGTCCCAAAGATCACGCTCAGTGCACAAACTGATAAAGTGGAGACTCCTTCCAGCTGATGCAGGTTACACCTGATTGTTTTCTATTTGTAACTTTTTCAAATGTGGAAAAGGAGTTGTTTTTTTCCGACATCAGTGATTTTTTTTTTGTATACTTTATTAATCCCTTGTAGGGAAAGTACTCTCTGCATTTAACCCATTCACTCAAATAACAGAACATTTACTGAATGTCCTATTATTTAACTTCCTGTTAGAACAACTGAAACAGGAATTTATGTTACTTGTCTGAATTATTTTAAAGTGTATTCTGTATGCTTATCACAATTTTTAGTGCAAACCTGAGAGGTTTTCTTGCTTTTAAGAAGACACATTTTACAATGCACACCTGTCTGCATAATTGAGCTGCTCCCACCTGTTTAATCCATTTTCTCCAGGTGTGCAACTGGCCAAAGGACCACACTAATTAAATTTCAGTGTTTCAGTATTTGTGCACTCGCTCACTAAAGCCCCAGTAGGTAATATTAATTCCACTACTGTTAAATTAATGTGAGAGTAATGAACTTTAATATGCATGCTTCCAAGCAAAGTGTTCAAAAGTAGTTATTGTATCAGCTGAATATCAATGGAGCTTTGACTCAAGTATTTCATGACTGAATGAAATGTCAGCTCTGAAACTCAACTCAACATGCATACGTCTAAAGTGGAATTTGGTTAATTTATAATGTGACAAACACTTGCAAAGCTTATGAATCAAAACAGTCAGACACTGAAAAGAAATATAAAAATCAGTTTAAGACTTTAGGATGTTACACGCCCTCGCCGTCCACTGAGGCAGAATCCCGTATACTGTGCAGCAGACTGTTCAAGATACTGAGACCAGTGTCTAAAATTAAAGGCATCTAATCTTAAAGGCAACCTTACATAACCAGTTAAATAATATGTAAGCTTCCACCTTAACCAGCTAGGACAGAATATATAAAAACACAATACATGCATGTTTATTTCAGCAATTTTCCACTTTTTTTCAATTGTATTTTAAACAGGATTTCGATAAAAATATTTCAAAGATGTTGCTTAAGTTGAAATGCAGTCTTTGAAATGCTGTTGATTAGATACTGAAGGGTATCTAGACCTGAAAAAGCATTAAATTCATGCCCTGTGAGGTCTGAGGAAGAGCAATTCCCAGAGTTTACTTGACCAACAGAAGTGACTTCCCTCTTGTGTCGGGGCTTTGCTGCCATCCGACTCCACAGAAAGGATTTCCCCCATAAAGCCTCTAACAAGCTGCGTTTACCAGAGTAAACACAGAGGTCAAGGTGAGAGGACTTTTCACTTCTAAAAGCAAACAAGGGAGGCACGTGCTGGATAATATTTAAGGGGAAAGTATTTTCTCTGTTTTTGCCGTGCTTGTCTGACATTTCTTTGATGTTTTTTTTCCCGTACTTCTGTAAATATCTGTTTCCAGATCTCTGTCCTTATCCCTTTTTAACTCTCTGTTCCTCTTGACTGCACTCTGGGCATGTGTGAAACATTTAACATCACAGAAAAGTCAGAAAAAAAACATGAGTTCCCACTTATTTCCCCCTCCTCTGATAACAGCAGCTGAATCCTGCACTCGATTTACACCCGTCTTTGTGTCTCCAGCAAATATTTTTCTCCATCTCACAGCAAATCTGCCACAGCGAGACACAGAGCAGAAACGCCTCCTCTTTAGAGACGCTGCATTCCACTCTTTTGTCCTTCGAGGCTGCTCCGAGCAGCCGCTTCAAACCCGCCTCCCCCCCTTTTTTTATATCTCACCTTGTTGTTTGGAGACTGACAGCGAGGCCCTCAGTGAGCATCGCACGCATTCCTTCCCCCTCACCCTCCTCTCTTCCCTCTTAATTGCAGCTCTTTTCTAAGGGGACGAGTACATTGTTTAATATCCGCAGTCCCTGGAGACAATGGGCCACTTGACCTTTGAACCCAGTTAGGGCAAAAGCAGGCTTAATCTGATGTTGAGATCCTCCACCACTATTGTCTGTGAAGTAAAGGACTCAATGTGGCTCTAGACTGAAGCGGGGTCAGTTATTGCATCCGCACACCAATTTGTTTGTCACATATTGATCCCATCCATTCTCCCTCCCCATCCGACCTCCAGCACAGAGAAACACAGCCCACCCATGGAAGATGGCACTAGTTCCACATGTCTGCTGACCTTGCTTTCACCCTGCAAACTGTCCAGCAGCAGGTACAGCTCAGCTCTCTGTGCTGGAACTGAAGCTGAATATGCAACAAATGTCCCCCTAAAGACCCGTGTGTACTCTGTATTGTGTCAACCTTGGAGCCTTCTCTTGTGTATAGAATAAAAAATCTGACATATCTAATTATATAATTAGCTGCTTCTCACTCTATTTGAAGTAATTAATGTATAAACTGGACAACCCATCATGGAAGAGTTAAATATTTATCTTTTTATAACAGAGAAGAAGATGTCTAAACTATTTTCTTTAAATTGAAGTTGGGAAACTAGCAAAGGGGTTTCATATTTTTGCTTATAAATTAGGTAAAACAGAGTTATTTGCTGACTATGTGGAAACTTTTCAACCTGGAGAAGTGTACTCAAGCTTTATCAAATAAAATTTAGATGTAAAAAAAGGTTAAAAGGTTGCTGTGAGAGCACTTTATAAAACCTGATAGCACTAAAGCTTACTGGAAAACGTGATCAAACTATTAAACAGGATTACTGATGAAAAGCAGTTTTGGATTTCTCTGGCAAAACACAAACATTTTTAGTCTTTTTATTTTGTCCATTAGATGAAGCCACAATGATGCTAATTTATTTTTATTAGCAAAACACCATAACTGCAAACAATGGACTGTAAATACTGTAAATAGTGGCCACAGCCAAGCTAGAGCATCTTAAAATATAGTTTATTAAGACATTATATATTGTTTGTTTAATGAAAACAAAAACAGCCATTAAAAAAATTATGTTATTACAAAATGTCATATAGTGTAGGCCATATTACTTTTTTTTTAAATACAGCTACCTCTATTGTTACCAGACGTAATCACTTCTTGCCTTCCCTTAACTGTCTTTAACAAAGGATTCAGCTGCTAACTGATTAATTTTAGCAGCAGTTGTACTTTAAGACATTGGTAAGCTAGGCTGCTGTTCAGTCTTTATGCTAAGCTAACCTGCTACTAGATTATTTTATAGACATACATGACAGTTACTTTAATTCAAGCTGAGGTTTTTCCTTTAAGTGTAATCAGATCACACTTTCCTTTACACCTGTTGTACAGTTAGCAGTAGGTGTTTTTAGCATGACAAACCCTGTTTTAATTTAGCTAATCTGCAGTTAGCCCAGTTTGTCCAGTAATTTGAGCTTTTCTGTTTTCCTTTAAAATATATATATTAATTTAATATTGAAAACATTCATGTATTTCCTTTCTTCTTCTTCTTCTTCTTCTTCTTCTTCTTCTTCTTCTTCTTCTTCTTCTTCTTCTTTATTTTTTTTAAGACAATTGCTACATTGATTTAATTAAAATGTTACCAGCGTTTGAGTAGTTAATGCTTCATTTTGAAGATATTGCAAAGTTTGGGGTCAGTAAGAGAATCAACAGCACTCCTGCAGGTGTAGATCAGCTGATATTTGGCTCAATTTGGTTATGCTACTTTTGCATCTTCCAGGTGTCTCAGTGTCCTTCTGTTACAATGTTGTTTAATTTACTGTTTACAGACTCTGGGCCAATAAAGAGCTGGCATTTTTTACAATACAAAAAAAGTCATGTTAAGAGTAATCACTATATGGTACTAGCACTAAAACTGTCAAAAAATAAATAAATACATTCAAAACATCAGCAAGAAAACATTGTAAGTTTTAATGTGCATCTTTATACATTTTATATGTTAATTTGGTTAGACTATTTAATGCTGCAAAAATACATTATTCAGGAATTTCTGCTTCATAGAGTAGCACACTTTTATTATAGAAATGAGAGGTTCCAATAAAACACAGTGTGCCACAACACTGTCTCTATCAGTTGTTGTAATATATTATTTTTGGATGCCTGTAAATATTGCAGAGCATAAAGTATGAAAAGTTAAAATGTGCCGCTAAGATAAACACAACACCAAAAATAATCTTTTTTTCTTTTTTGTCTCAGTGGATAATTATTTCCTGTTTATATATATACATTAAAAACACTGATAGAAATCTGATATTTCACAATCTGTCACATTTCTTTACAAAAACATTACCCATGTGTGTTTATTTGAGCCTGAACCTCCAGATGTGTAACTCGCACCGTCTGGAAGTTGTAACAGAACAAAGCGGACAAAGTAAATGCAATAATTTACTCACATGACTTAAATTATTATTTCCATACCAAATATTTACACATGGCACCTTTGACCATCAGTGCATTACAGACAAAGTTATTGCATCTATATAATCATCTTAAACATAAAGCGGTGCGAAACCCCACGATGGTTTTGATGAAAAGATGTGAACGTTGGTCGATCGGAAGACGTTCCCTGAGTCATAGGCCATGTCAGGTGCTGAAAATCTGCTATTTTAATCCTGGCAGGGATAAAAATCAAAACTTCCATTATGCGGAACATGTTTACCTGAAGTTAATGATTTGGTTTACAGAAGAAACAGCTGGAAAGAGCGGAATCAGTCAGTTTGTTCAGTCAGCAAAAATTCTATATTAACTAACTGGACACGTTTTATTGTTCTAGTGAAACTGGATGTAAAGTTATTACATATCATATAAACCACTGAGCTAACAGACGAAGAGATCTGGATAGTTTTTTTTTTTTTTTACTCCAAGGCCTTCTTTTGAAAATGACCAGAGAAAAATTGTGCCAAAACAATAAAACCACTGACAGCTGATGGGAATAACATAAACCATATACAATGCAGCGATCTGCTGGGAAACCTAAGATTCTGGCTTTCATGTGGATGTTCATTAGACAAGTAAGATAACAGGTAGACTCCTCGATGGCAGTGGGCACAATATGCCCATCTACACCGAAGCAACTACCTAAGAATATGATAAGGAGCTCAGATCATTGACTTAACCTCCAGACTCCCCACTCCCATTCTAATCCAAGCATCCGTGGAAGCCTCACATTTAAAGAACAGAGCTCAAAAGAGCCACTGCCACTGTGTCTGAGCAAAGTGGATGTTATAGATATGAAACAAACTAAGAATGAAGTTACCACACTGATGACATACACCTCTGCTTAATAAACTCAAAGTAGATATTTATTTCATTGTTAATAATCGCTTAAAAGCTGTTTTTTGACTTCTTTAAAATGTTTTAGAACCAGGTCTCTGGTACCAGACATCCTGTCTCCATGCCCTCATGGGTTAGAGCTGTGTCCAAGTTTGGCAGATGGTTTTATTGTTGTGGGTGATTCATTGCTAATATAGTTTCCTTTCGAAATCCTTTAAGTTTTATATAAAGAGTCTAAAAGTTATACAAATTACACATTTAATTTAATCCAATCTTTTGATCTTTTGAAAGGTTCAGTATATTAACTGAAGGTTTATTCTTTGTTGAAGATTCCTGGATTTGTGTATGGAAACCATTCTCACGCTTCTAACTTCCAGAAGGAGCTGAGCTCATCATAAAGTGGAAAGTTTGCATGTCTGAATCATCACCTGTATCAGTCTTGTGACAGGTAATAGACCATCAGCAAATACGCTGATATTTACAGATGGTGGTGGCTTCTGCTTCTTTGCTGTGTTTGACTAACTATGACAACAAATTTGGTTATTAAATGGTTGTGAACAGACAGCCACATAACGTCCACTTTGCGTATACTTAGCTTGTATTACCAGAACCTGTTTTTGTAAAGATAACATAGTAATGCCTTTTCTGAATACATTTACATCCACATTTATTGCAGGGTGGATTTATTTATCTGGACTACCTTTGTGTGGTTGTTTGAATAAATTTTATTTCTTTAGGACACGACCAAGCTGCAGGGTTTAGCATACAGATATGAAATCATCCTTTTCATCAAAATCTTTGCAAGAACATGCTCAACTTTTTGCATTTAGTATTTTATTAATTTGGCGATGAGATGCATATTTATTTGTCCACAAATCTGTGGTAATTGCAGAGTTTCAAGTGACTAGATTGATTTTCTTTAAAAAAACAAAAAAAGGATGAGGAGATGGACAGAAAGAGATGTTTGAGGTATCAAGATGACTGTGTTGGATGCATAATTGAAAGAAAAATGCTTCTCAACTATAGTTGATGTCTCCATCTTGCTAAAGTTCTCTTTATTTCAGATACAGGCTTTCCTCCACGTTGACTGCGATGCAGTTCAATTCCCAGAAGGTCAAGGTAAGCCACAACCCCTGCTGGTCGTACTACCTGCAACCACAAGACTCCACCACCATATCCTCGTACTGCTTGTACACCACATTGTTTCCTGAGTCGATGTAGAGGATGCTGATGGGGCTGAGTTTGGATGGGGCGCAGCAGCTTGGAGGCATGTTGCTAGGGTTCATTGAATTCATCAGAGTCTGGATAATGGCGTGGTTGGTGGGCTCCAGGTGGGAGCGCAGGGGGAAGTCGCACACCCCCTCGCAGTGGTACGCCTCATAGTCCAGCGGGGCGATGATCCAGTCGTCCCAGCCCAGATCTCTGAAGTTCACATGCAGGGGTTTCTTGCTGCACCTGGATTTTGACTTCCTGCCATGTCGCTTCCCATGGCGGGTTTTGGATGCAGCAGTCCTGCGTCTCCTGCTGGCTTTAGTGCCAGGGCCCCTCTCTTTGGGGCTTTTCTCGAGGCCCAGTAAGGCTCTCCCCTCCCTCCTCTCGCTGAAGAGTGTCTGCTTCTTCATTGACCTGGTGAAGACCACTAAGATGGCCTTCTTCTGCTGAGGCCTCCCATGTCGGTGCAGTCCCAGAAGATGCAGATCCAGCTCCCTCTCAGGATTGTCCAGCACGGCCCTGAGCTCCAGGCAGAAGTGCTTCCCCTGGCTCAGGTGTTGTCGCTCCTTGAATATCTCCCACACGTCCAGCACCTCCCACCTCGGCCTGTGGGAACCCTGCAGGTCCAGTGTTTTGGAGTCGAGCAGCTGCTGGTCGTGGCAGGAGAGGAGCTGGATGTCGACAGGCTCTGTTTCCGATATCCTGAAATTCCCAGACGCTTTTGTGTAAATCCTGAGCTCGGCTCCCAGCACCTCCGCTTTTTCTGAGAGGGTTGAGACATCGAACAGATACTGTTGTCTCCTCAGAGGGGAGAGTGGGAGGTCATCTGTGGAAAGCATTAAAACAGCAGGGTCAGATGCCTTCTCACTGAGATGATCTACATACCACAAAGATGTGGAATCTGACAGATAAATATCCCAAATGCAGTCTGCACTGAATTAAACTGGGAGACAGAGTATGAGTCACAGGTGAACCAGCAATACTACGTACAAGCACACACTCACACACGCGGCAGAGCTCCACATACCTTGTCCGCTGTCCACAAAACTTGCAATAGTGTTTGCAGCTTTTGAAGAACGGAAAAAGCTGGCATTGAGACCCAGCTTCTCCGCCGTGGAGAATGTCTTGTAAATAGACAACATGTAGTCATGCGGCTCAATTAAGTCTTTAGGCGCTGCTTTGTTGTATCTGTCCTGTGAGGGTCGAGCGTAAAACTCCTTAAAATATTTAGACGCTTCTTGTGAATTAAAAATCTTCGCCGCTTTGCTGCTTTTCGGCGCAGCTGGAGGGAAAATAACGAGAGTCTGGAAACAGGGCATGCCCCACACGAACACAAGAGCCCCGCAAAGAAAAGAGAAGTGATAGAAATCCATCCTCTGCGCTCGTCCTGAGTCTGAGTCGGAGCCTGAGCTGTGGCCGGGGTGGACCAGAGCTGGACTCTGCATCCGCTCCTCTGTGCAGCAAGTGGCTGCTCCGCAAAGTGCGCACAGCTCAGAGGGACAGGCGGCGCGCAGTTTAAAAAACACAGGAGACGAGGACACGCCTACATTGTTCTAAAGGCTTAAAGGAGAGGGCAAATTAGGCTGTAAAGATAATTGTTCCTCTGACACCCCCCACCCTCCTCACGGAAAGACAGATGTGCGCTCAAAAGACTATGGTGCATGAAACTGCGCTGACTTTTCTCGCTCTCACCAAACCTGCTTAAATGGAATCAGAATTGATTTGATTTTCAGTTTTAAGCCTGAGTTTTGGAAGTTTCTCTGCAGAACGAGTCCTGTAACGTTGCCTCGGTGCATTATTTCTTTAGTGTTTATTGTGGAGTGTAATGCCCTCTAGTGAAGCAAAGAGATACTGCTTTGATACGAAAGACGAAAGGCGCACAGAGGCAACGTCCTTCAGCACCGTGGACAGAGTCTGTGCTCAGCAGATAGAAATAATTATTATAATCCACACATTATTCAGATATCCTCATATTTGAGATTCATGACTAGAATAGACTCTAGAAAGAAAGACATAACTGCGTAACTATACTACACTTTTCTGCATGGTATGAAAAAAAGGCGTCACGATGCTGTGCATTATTTCTTTATTTCATTTTTTTAATTAATTTTGGGACATTAAAATTATTTATTACAGCCCCTTCTAAAATGTTCTTAATGGTGGGAATATTTAAAGTTACATCCTCAGTAAAAACATTTGTAGACACCCGTGGGGCTGAAAACACCTGAATTCGAAGATCAAGAGGCGTGGCCCAACGCTTTTGTCCTTATAATTTGTTTACATTGTATCCATGGCCCAAATCTCAGCTCCATTACCTCACTGCTAAATCTTGGGCTTCACTATGGTTTCATGTTTACTGAAGCAGTTAAAAATAATGAATAATCAATAATCCAAAACAATTTCCAAGTGATTTGATTTTGTATTTGTTTTTGGATCTGTTGATTTCCCAAAGGTGCTGCTTGTAACGCTCCACGTAAAGAGTCGTGGCAAAAGCCAATGTTCATGAAAATTTGGACTCCATATACCTTTCTTTCCCCTCCAATCACATTCTCTTTGAGTAGATATAAGCTCCGTTTCAGTATGTTGCCTACAGCGCTGCGGTCTGGGCTTTTAATATTATGTTTTGGTATTTTATTCTTTTAACAGTGAAAAGCCTCTATCCACTTTGCTGCCAGGGCAGACCAACGAGCTTTGTTTTTTAAAGCCCCAAAAACATGAGAAAAAAACAAGTCAAGAGACAGTGACACAGTAAAGATTCACTTAAAGATAAAAAACACAATTTATTGAAAAGAAAGTGTAGTTTCAAACAATCATTAACATGCAGAAAACTGTTGCAAAATTTCTTGTTTTCCTTCAGCTGTTTGCAGTTTCAATTTCACTGCTGCACTTTTTAAAAGTAGAGGTAATCTATTTGGACCTCACACCCATATTAAATCTTACACAAAATACAATGAAAGAACCCAAAAACTAACAGAAATTAACATCTAATGCACAAAATCATTCAAGAAAAGCTTTACTTTTACCTCATGAAATAGTAAAAATGATTATTTGTTGTTGTATTCTTCATAAATCCCTTTTACCTGAGAAGATTTTTGTTCTAATGGATATTGATCTGAAGGCTATAAGCAATGGAAAAATATACCACTCACAATAAACTTTAAACAAGAGGTTAGTTTTCGTCCTTCATGTTAACGTGACTTTACATTATCCTTCATAAAGCGGGCTGAGCTCTTCTAACCTATGGGGACAGCATCGGAGCAGCAGGCCACGGTGTAGATAACGCTAGCCAGGCACAGAGCGCCAGCAGAAGCAGTGGTGCCAGAGCCGAAGATGCTGTCGTCGGTGACCTGACCAGTGGTCGTGGTAGGTGTCGGCTCTGTAATGTTGCTGCTGGTCGTCGGGATCTGGGTGGTGGGAGTGTTCTTAATGGAGAAGGCTCTGGATGTGGTGCCCCAGTCCTTCAAAGTGAAGACCATTGTCAGGTTCTCACCTGCAGATGAAGAACAGATACTTATACGCCTAATAGGATCAGTTTCTGCTTTCATAAATAATGCTTGATATTTATTTTATGCACATATTGGTTTTGCAAATTTTTTTATCATGCATGAACTGCACCAGCTGTTTTCAATCTGCCAGTTTTCAAACGTTATTTAGGTTCAGGTGAGGATGTGTGAACGCACCGCTGTTAACAATGGACAGGTCGCTGAAGTTGGCCCAGCAGGTTCTGAACAGGATGGTTGTGTTTCCTTCAAGCCCACCAACGCTGTTTCCATCAGAGTCCTTCAGGCTGGCTGTAACCATGAGAGTCGTCACTCCCACGGAGACGCAGTTTCCCTGCAGACATTAACAAAGGTCAGTGTGAATGGACACACACACACACAATGGACGAATATAGAAAACAGACTTAATCCTTGATTATATTCCATTGTGGACACAAACAGCTCGAGACCCAATGGCTAAGAGGGTCAAATCAAATCAAATCAAATCACTTTTTATTGTCACATCACATGTGCAGGCACACTGGCACAGCACATGCGAGTGAAATTCTTGTGTGCGAGCCCCACAAGCAACAGAGATGTGCAAACACAACAACACAAACGAGCAAAATACAAGAATGGCCAACCTGAAACTAATAAACAGGGTCATTCCTGTTATACGTATTCAACTTATTCAAAGTCTGCTGGAAATGTGCCACCTGGGGTGCAGGGGTAGCTAGTGCACCGTGACGTAAACTTCCCCCAAACAAGGCAGTGTGGTCATAAAAACATGCAGGCACATCGACGTTCGCATAGACCGTTGTGCTCACTGTCTGGTGAAATTTATAAATAATGCCTGCCATCTAAGAAAGTCCAGATTATCCACTCAGGTAAAATTGTTGATTTTCACGCATAAATGTCCCAAAAATGTTCCTTATTTTTACTCTAATTATTCATTCGAGTCCACTCCACATTTACAGTGAAACTGCCTTCTGTGTGAATGATAGCTAAGTCTAGACAACAAATTTTATATTGGATTGAGGAAAAACAAAAGAATCATGGTAACTTTGAGAAATGTACATTTCTAGAATACCAGATGAGTCATACTCAGTCCTACTAAAACGATCCTAAATATAAAACAATCCAACCCTGATCCAGGCAAGGTGTGAGAAATTTGCAGTGTTTATATGGATTGGGTCACTGAGTTAGTAATGAATGAATTAAATAAAAGGTAGAAGGGGATGAACTGTTTGAAATGAAAGATCATCTAATAATACAAAAATTAGATAAACCAACCTCACATCCTTCCCAAAACATCAGCTTTAACACTGGCTGTGCAGTAAAACATCTCGAGCTGCCTCACCTCTGCATCCACAGCCATCAGACTGGGCTGCTGGTAAAGAGGACCCACAAACTCCCCGGCTATCGGCTCCTCGATCAGCAGCAGGCGGTCCACGCCGGACACGTAATTCACGGTAGGTTCCTCTCTCGTTACTTCCTCTGTCGCCACCTGAGGTTAAAAGGAGGAAATCACCATGTAAATATGAGACATTTCATCACACACGTAATGTATTTTTATCATCTTAATATCAAAACAGCTGTTATAGTGTCTACAGAGCAGATGTTATTCTGCTTCACCTCATTCCAGCTGGGGTCAGAGGATGGAGGAGGAGGTGGGACCATGCCAATGGAGGAGACGTTAAAACCGATGGACTGACTGAGGTTTCCAGTCACTGCTGCCTGACCCAGTTCATCAGCGATGTTCTTCAGCAGTGTAAAGTCCTCGTCATCTGAGAAGACACAGGCAGCAAACATGATGATTAACTGAACAGATTAGACCCTAATGAGCAATAAAGTGGCACTTTTCCTTCTTCCTAACCGTTGGTGCTGTTTGTGGTTTGCTGGACAGGAGGCTTTTTGATCTCCACCTCCACCGTCAGGCCCGTGGATCTCTTCCTGCGACGCGCGCCTCCGTTCTCCCTGATGATCTTGGAGATGCGGATCATGTTGGGAGGAACTTTGAGGAACACGGCGAGGTTCTGGACCAGGCTGTTGCCATAGAACTCCTCGTCGGTCATTGCGGGGAACCCAAAGGCGATGACGAGAACTGGGGCAGTACGGATCTCCACTGGTTGAGAGCCTCTCAGCACGACCTTCAGCATCTTATAGTCCTGGTCAAAGTAGTTGGTTCCCACAGTGGCATTTAGCTCGGGGACGTACTGACCTGGAGTGATTAAACACAGAAAATCTTAGATCATCATCTTCAGATATAATTCATACATGACAAACACAGATCCTTGTAACATTTCCTGTTGATTTGATTAATATTTGTGGTGATTATTTGCACAAGACGAGAAATTAAGAATGCAGATACTTTAAACTAAGACAAAAGGTAAAAAAAATATGTATTCATCTAAAGCATAAAAGGGTGGAAAAACACATTTAACAGAACAAACAAAGGGCTACGTGACATTAGCCCGCCATCTTTTATAAAAATGGCTGGCGTCCACTAGATTCTGAAAGACGTCTTAGGTTGATGAACCTGATGTACTTTTCTCTCCGCTGGACATTGTTGGGGAAAACATGTTAGAATACTCACGTTACTTCTTTGTTGTAGAGAATCAAGCTATTTAGTTACTTTAGTTACCAAGTCAAACCTTGATCAGGGTTTGGGATCATAATTTGTTTTTTTGTTGTTGTTGTTGTTTGTTGCATTAATATTTGGGTTCTCAGATGGGTTTCATTGTTTTCATTTTCACTTTTATTTTGGTTCCTGTCTTTATAGTTATTTTCTTTATTCTTTTATGAAGCAGGTATTTCCTGGTCGCTTTTTTAACAAATATATTCTCAGTTTTAGTTATTGCTACTTTTTCAAGTCTAGTTTTAGCTTGTGTGCACCTTATATTTACTTCCATCCTCCCTCCCCCGTGTTCCTTGTATGTTGTGAAGTCTCCACATCTGTGTCCTGTGTTTCGCTGTCACACAATTTTCTGTTTTATTTTGGTAATCATTTTTCTCCTGTGTCTTGCATTTTGTGTTTGCCTTTGTTGATACCTTTAGATTCCACTGTTAATTTATGTTTTGGAATTTGTTGGACTTTTACCTTCTGCTTAGTAAAGGTTGCTTTGTGAGTCCAGCATTTGAGTCCTTTTGATCAGCCGTGATGCTAGTCGGCACATGATATCTTTGTGTAAACCATTAGTACCTGCAAGGATCGGTTTCTTCAAGATGTAGTTAGTGTTATCAGCATTCCACTCAGCATTAGTGGGAGCGATCAGTTGATTATTTACATACACATCCAGACGCTGAGGGTTGGAATAAAACACTGACACCACGATGCTCTGCACAAATGTAACAACAAAAAGACACTTAGTTACTGAATGTAGATTGATCTGAAGACTTAGACATCTGGTTTGTATTTGTGGGCATTTTTTTTAATGATTTATCTCAGGAGTGCCTTTTAAAAGTTTTACTCCTTAAAAACAATTAATACATTCAGAACAGCATTTTTGAAAATGTGGCCTGACCTCAGATGGATTAGAGTTGAGCATCATGAGGCGAAGCTTTTGCGGGCTGACGCTCGTGAAGTAGACGTCAAAGGAGTGACCAGTGGCTACGATACTGTGGAAGAGGGAAAGTCTCCTCTGGCAGGTGTAGCCAGAACACCAACCGTGATCCTGAGGACCTGGACACAAACACACAAAACAGAGTTTTAAACTCATTCTGCTGTTTTTAAACAGACCGTCAACACCCAAGATCTTAAGCATACGATGGAAAACGTTTCCTTATCCTACCGTTGATCAGATCCACGTAGCCGTCTCCAACCACAGCGACGGGGGACAGACGTCTGGTCTCCGTGTCAGCGTCGAGACTTTCAATCACCAACATCCTGTAGTTCAGGCCGAAGCACTTGTAGCTCTGCCAGGAACTCATGTAGGTGCATGTTCTCCTGATCACACCTACGCACAGATTTTTAACTAGATATATAACACTTTCCAGTAAAACTCATGACCACCACAGAACACTAAATTTACCCATTAAGCAATAAACCAATGTAAGAAATAAGACAGGAAATATCAGACACTAAGGTATCTGGCTGGAAAAATGTATTCATTAACTGATAAGATATCATTTTAAACTGAGTTCAGTAGCTTGAACTTAAAGAAATAGAGCCTGATGATTGTAAATCAACGGAAATAATAAACATTTACCAGACACACTATTGTATCTCTTCCACCAAGCTCTAGTTACCTTTGTTTGGAGCAATCTGGTTCACCGGGATTCGGCTGCCATTGAGGGCTGTCAGCATAACTTTGGGGATGCGATAGTCGCCCAGCCCCCTCCTGGGATCTCCTCCCCACTCATACTCGGATTGCGGCACCACGGCGCCCACTGCCCCTAGGAACGACCCATCCAAGTCATTCAACAAGCTCTTCTTCTTCGCGTCACAGTCCATGTCCACACAGTCAGCAGGGTTTACTTTACTGGGGCACAAAAACATTAGATTTTACTTGATCACATTTTCCATAAAATACATCAACAAATACCCAGCTTCAAAGGTCAAAGCTTTTCATGCATTTTGTTGCGTAAAATCTGCATCATTATGTCAAAGAGTGGAGGTTATTGGTGGTGATGTCCCAGTCATGTGATTGTAGTTTTGTTTAACATTAGCACTTCACTTCTACACTTTCAAAACCATACAAGCGGTGTCAGTTTGTGAAGATTACTTTGTTGAATAAAAGGTTCATTTTTGCCAGCTGACTTACAAAACATGTCATGTCTTCACCATGTGAAAAACACATTTTTACAAGTTATTGCCTTTTATTTATTTAGGTTTCTGTTATAAACAGATTTCTAATCAAAGCCTTAGCACCGGACATCTGTTAGCATGGAGTGACCTACCCCAAATCAGGTCTGTGGATAAACACTTTGGCCTCGTCTGTGCTGTTGATCATCTGAATGCCTGAAATCTGCACAGGGTGCTGCAGGTCTTCATTCAGTGGGTTTGTGATGAACATGACGTTTGCCTCAGAAGAGCAGACATTTCTGAAGTTGACAAATGTTGTGTCTACAAAGAAAGCCAGTGCAATCAGGAGTTAGAAGCATGTTTACTGGGAAAAAGCTCCCAAGCATCATTTCAAAAAGTCAGTTTGATTCCAAATCGCAGAGGCTGAACCAACCTTTGACTGTCATCAGCCCTTTAATAGAGTTGTAGTTCATGTTTACATGATGAGCCTTAGCTGGTGCACTGTTGTGGGCAGACTGGAAATTTGGCCAGCAGATTCCAGATCTGCCACCTGTACACAATGAAAACAGAAACATCAGTTAAAGAGGTTTATTAGCATTTGCATGTATACGTGGTTCAGGTTTTACTTTTTTATTCTTAAATTGACAAAATCTGTATCTAAGAGTTTCAGTTTAACTCTACCTTGGATAGGTCTGGGAGCCCGATGGCCTGAAGTGGTGGCCAAATTAAAGTCGATGTTTGGCAAAGTGTCTGAGCAGTTGAAGCTCGGGCTGCTGCCAACAATTAATGAATTCTGGGGGAACAGGGATTTGAGTTAAATCCTTTGGCAAAGACAAAGCTCCCACAGAAGAACAACAATCAGTTAATCAAAATAAAGCATCTCACCTGAATTAGCACTGTTTTATTGGCAAATTCATGGGAGAGAGAAGGGGGACCATAGATCATAGGCATGATTCCCATGCCGTTGTCCACCAGGGTCACGTTGGAAACCATGACATTCATGATGGTCTGTGACAGGGAGAGGAAGAGGAAAGGGTATCATTGTATCTACTATATCTTTATTTTCAGACAAAGCATGGACCCTTTTAAAGCAAACACATATTAAGTTTGTTACATATTGCTTGAACAAATTCCTCAAACAGGCTTTTGTCAGCTTATACTTCTAATGCTAAAGCTGCTTTCTGGAAAGGCAACTGGAACGTTGTGAAAATTATGGCAAAAAGCTATTTGATGCAGTAAAATATGACCAAATGTACGTGCATGATCCAACATAGCCTGTTTTTCCTGTTTTTCTTCTCATTAAATGCCCAGATTTTTTCTTTCCTTTTGTTACCCTCAGGTTATTTGCCCTGTTTTGGGTGAACCTGGCTGATTATTCAAGTGTAGGAAGCAGAGACTTGGTTTTTAATACCTGGAAGTAGATGCCGTAGTCAAAGCTCCTCCAGACAAAGAAACCCTGGATGTGGGCGCAACCAGGCAAACCGTCATTGTTCAGATAGACCCCGAACAGACCGCCGTGAGCCTCGTTATGAATCCAAGCCTCATTATCATTTATATAACCTGCACAAGAAGAAGTTCTGTAATTTACTGTTCTGAAAGAGGAAGAAATTTGCACCAGCACCGGACATAAAGCCTGTCACTGTTGATTAAAGTCATCTATGTCACCTGGGCATGGTTCGCCATCAATGCGATACGCCACTCTCTCATAACCCGCCACAATGTTGTGCTGCAGCACGATGTTTGTCCCCTCGCTAACCTGAAATATGTTAAAAAAAAAAAAGAAGAGACCAGATGATTATTATAAACAAACATTACTTACGTTTAAGTGGTTGATATATATTCCTATTCCTTGGATATTCCTAGAAAACAAACCTCAATGGCAGCATTCCAGTCAAAGTTGAAAGGCTCCTCTCTGCCTTGGTACGATCCAGGCCACAGTGTCATCATCACCAAGTTCCTCCTCAGTTTCACCTTATTTCCCCAAATTCTGATGCCTGAAAACACAAAAAGAAACACAGAAGAAGAGAAATTGAAATCAAATTTATAACCATTTTGCCTTCATGAGATACAAAAACAGAGCCACGGACAGCACAGTGTTTACCTTCTCCGACAGTGTGGTGGATGATGTTATCATCAACATTAAGGCCGTCTGTTCCAAAAACGCCGACTGCCGGAGAGAAGCCGTCGTGGAAAGTGCAGCCCTGAATGTATGACTCTTTTTCTGTCACCTTTCACCACAGAAAAAAAACCCCCAACAGATTTAACAGACACTTTCTTCTCATTAAACAACAAAAGCAGCAGTTTTGTTTAAATAAACTTCTGCTACAAGATATAAAAAATCATATTTGCAGTTGTTAATCCTCCTCTATGATCAGGCAGTTGCTGGGAAAGATGCTGTGTGTGCGTGCGTGTGGGCTGCACCTCTCCCAGATTGAGGAAGGCCACGGAGTAGCGTGGGTCGCTGTAGTCAGTCCAGCCTTCCTGGCCAGAGTGGTAGAACTCCACGTTCCTGATCTGAGCTTTGCCTTCAGAACAAAATTGCAAATTATGATGACAGAAAGTCTGAGAGTCATCCTCACGACTGATATCCATTCAGTCTATTTATACTGAAACATTTCCCCTCCCTCCCTCTGTCAGTGTCACTACTACACTCCATCACTGACTGCTGTTTCAACCCCTTCTCCACCACAGCATCCACGTCTTCAGGGCGATGTCTTTTTTTTACCTTTATAGTTGATTCCCTCCCAGGAGTAGGTGCCGACGAGCAGCCTGGCTCCAAACGAGTCTTGCATCATAGTTGGATAATCCTGACCGATGATCTTGATGTTTCTGGTCAGGAGACCAACATCAGCTGCCAGAGTGTAGGAGAAAGTCGTACCTGACACAGAGTCAGTCCCACCTGTGGACAGAAGATGACGCAGACATTTCAGTGTTTGATGGCGTGTTGCTTTGGAAACATCAGTTAATAACTGAGGTGGTTCCTTAATAGTAAGAAGGCAGCCAGCGGATCTATATTACAGGTTTGCTTATAATGTTTTTTTCCCCTCATTAATACACCTTAAAGTTAAATTCTTACAGCTTCAACACATACACATAAAGGCTTTTTATTGAGACTCATATAACCAGACCGAACAAATCCTTTCAGCTGATGTAAAAGAAACACCAGAACAATAACTCCAAGTCCTGAGCTACGACTCACCAATATGAGTGTGGGTCAAAGGCTGGTTCAGGGTCAGGACGAAGCCATCCGCTGACACGGCAGCGATCTGACGTTTTTCCGTCTCCCATGTGGTGTAGCTGCTGGTGGAGATTACAACCTCGTCTCCAACCTGAAGCAGGCGTGTCAAAAAGTGAACACTTCCAATGAGAAGTAATTAGAGTAAAGGTACTCGACAATCTGGTAGAAGGAGAATAAATTGATTTTGTTGCTCAAGGAATAAAAATTCAGGACTTTAGTTGGATGTTATACAATCAGCTTTCAACACCCAACACGTGAATGCAGTACGTAGTATAAAAAAATGGAATAACACATTCTAGAGGAAACTATACAGACCTGCCAGTCGACCGACTGCGACAGGGTCAGTGTGTTGGATCCAGCGTTAGCAGTAGCGGCGAGTTTGGTGTGGTAAACATTGCGAGGAAGTCCATAGAGCTCCAGTGTGCCGAACACGCCTGTTGGACAAGAAAATATATTATTTCTGCCGTTTTAGATGATAAATTTCTTATGTTAAATTGATTTATTCATTTAAATAAAATTAGAATAACTGTCACTATTGATTATTATCGAATTTAAAATTCATAGAAAATGAACAAAGACATAAATTTGCATTTTGAATACTGCATATTAAGCCTTTCAGGCACAGTGGTCACTACAGCTATTCAAAGACTGTTTTCTTGTATTTGTGTCAGTGTTGATGGTATACTTGCACATAAACCACTACATTGGACACTGATGTGTCAGTCGATACTCCATTCATAAGTCTAAACGTATGTTGTCCACCTAATTGGCCATGTAAAAAACTCTTTGAAAAGTACATGTTTTAAAAAATGAAGTTCAAACACCTTTTTGTCATGCCTAAAGATAAATAAAAATATTTAAGAAAAAATCCTGATTGAGGTTGTCAAAATTCAGGTATGGAAGGGTTAAGTTAAAAGTTCTGAGATTTTAGGAAACAACAACAACAACAAAAAAAATGTTCATTTTGTACTTTAGCCTGGTTTTTGAATTATGCAACACAAATAATAAGGATCTGAGCAGGAGTATGGACAGTAAAAAGGGCACATTTGCTTTATGGCTCATGCAAGACAAATCTGAAAACTGTTGGGAATGATGGACTGAGAATGTCACACAGATTTAAAGCCATGTGGTAAAAGCAGTGCATCGATTGCTTCCTTAGCTTTTTCAGTTATATTAGCTTTTAGTTATGTGATGTTTATCATGTAACTGCAAGGTTCGTCTTGTTGCACTTACAGGCTTTTAGAAACGTCACCAGTCTCTTCAGTTGGAGCTATCTTTGCAGTACATACACGGAAACTTTTTTACTACAGTCGAAAAAAAGGTTAGGCAAGTACACGAGTCGGTAGCAGTTTTCTTACCCAAGACTTTGGATCCCTGGTTGGGTCCGTTTGGCAGAGGCCAGTCCGGAGTACGGTGGTTCCCTCTCAGCTTGATGTACAGCTGACCTCTGAACGGCTCGTCGTTCCATCCCGCAATCAGTCGGCCGCCCTGAAAGAGTCACAGATGTTAACATCACCTAACTCATCGTGCTCAGTCAAACAGTACCTGTGACTTCCACATTATCATGTTATGTAGTAGGCAAATACACACTCAGAGCTGCTGTCATAATGAAATATATGCTGGAGATAAATGCTGATAAATTTATGTTAAAGTGATATTCTGGATGAGGATCTTGGAGAGATTACTGATCACACTGACCTGGATGGAGATGTAGACAGCATCTATAGCCACAGTGTTGTACGCGGGTACAGACCGAGCCTGTCTGGTAGATGAGCTGTTCATAGTGTCGGGGATCTCAAGGACTCCGATAACTGTGAGCTTGTTGAGAAGAGGAGTGTCGGTGTCCAAAACGACCCACTGCCCTGTGGTTTAGCAAGGATAAAGAGGCATTTTTAGTCACAATATACTTATAATAGACGTTTTATTTTCAGAAATTAACTTTTTTGACAATTAATTTTTAAACTTGCTCCTAAAAAAACAAAAATCTTTTTGTGTTCAAATGTTGTCAAAAAAAACTCCTAGTTTTAAGCTTCTTACCTGATGGGATGACCACGTCGGCACCCTCTGTTGGCTCGGTGAAGTTGTTTTCTGCCGAGCCTTTCCAGAAAGAAGCATTGGACCATCGGCTACAGAAAAACAGACATTTTGATGATAGACCAAGGCCACACCAGAAAAAGTTAAATGCATAAAACGTCTGATAGAAAGATAATAAACAACTTACATGAAGTTACCAGGTCGGCGGCTAGGTAATGGCGCGAGAGTGGCTGGAGGCGGTGGTGTTGGAGGGATGCAGTTGGGGTAGAAACAGCGGAAGACCGCAAAGTTTGTCTGAACGTCAATCATAGATCGGTCAACGCTGGATCTCCGCCTGCGCTGGCTTGTCTTCCCAGACACTGCAAAGAGAACAGAACAGTGTTACTGAATGCTTTATTCAAGCAAGAGTAGCACGCACCCAATGAAGGTAAGATGTACAAAAACAGCAAAGTTGATAAAAAGAAGGATGATGATAAAGCAGGCCTCCCTGAGTTTAACGCTTATTTATATTTTATCACAGCAAACATACTGCATGCTGCACAACCTATTTAACAAATGCAACAATTTCATTAAAAACGCAATTTTCTCTCTTTAAAAACATTCTGCTCCTATTCTAGCAGCGTAATGAAAAAGCTTTTTAACATATAAGACTGAGCGAGAGTTAGGAAAATCCACTTTGTATAATCTCGTTTTATCTAACGCCTCTGTCAACTTATGGACCGCTTTCTTGTGATTTCATCAACTGGGCACATCAGGAATTTCGGGCACATCTAGAGCTGCGCACCTGAGATTACCACATTAATGACATCTGCTCTCTTTGACATCATGGGTAGAGAATCATCAGAAAGTGAGTGTCTCGAGACACTTTGGGCATTTTTACATTGTAGTATTTACACATTATAGTGACATTATATATAGGAAATGCATAAGATCTTTTCCTTTAATAAAATAATACAGGATAAATCAAATAGTACAATATATCCATATTAAGGTGCGTCTAACCGATGTAGTAGAGGTTGTTGGAGCTTTTATTGAAGTACCAATCTCCGTTCCTGTTGTTGCTGAAGCTCAGTGGCGTCAATGAGCCGTTTCTCGTGTCGATGATCTGGAAACTGTCTGGACTCTGTGTGAAGTTGTGGTTGACGATGACGTACTGATCCCGCTGCATGCAAAGAAACGTGCGACAAACATCAGTGTTTGCGAAGCCCTATATCGAATTTAACATACTTTACTCACGTGTTCTTTGACGTGATTACCTTAAAGCTGTAGAATTTTCCTCTGTAAGTGATGTTGGTCACGTGATCCACATTTTCAAAATACCAGTTGTACGTCTGTCCAGAGGGCAGCAAGGCCATCCATCCAAATGGATGAGTTAGTCTCTTCTTCAAAAAGGGGACCCTGGAGCTCCCTGAGTTTAATTTAAGAGACAGAGCACACATATTTATATGTTTGTTTACATGTTAGGAGGTTTGCATTTATTAATGCACAATAATTATCTAACATTTCCTATAAAGATAAAATATTATTCTCTGCAGTTTGTTCCTGATGGCATTTTCAGTTGTTGTAAAATCTCTACTGCAGTTCCTTCTAAACACCAGTAGATGTCAACACAGGTAAGAAAACAAAAACAAATTACAGCTTCTTCTACAACTATATGAGATCTGAAAGTAGCGAATACAGTTTTTTATACCATGTGAGTTGGTTAGAATGACGTTCTTGGCCACCAGAGAGCTCGGGGAGGGGTTGTTAAATGCCAGACGGTGGAAGTTAACAGTTTCGTCGCACACAGCGGCGGGGAAACCCACGCTCCACTCGGCACTCTGGGAGCAGTGAGCAGGATCCAGCAGGTCGCTCATAGGCACAACTACATGATTTATGTTTCCTGAAAATAAGCAGAAAACCGACTGAAGAGCCAAAACATGTGAAGAACATACACATTTACGTTTACTTTAAAACAATCAGAAAGAGTCTTGCTACAAAACATTCTTAATAGAGGAGCAGAAGTGTATTAAGCATTAAGGTGATGTTTAAAATTTCCTTAAACAAGTACACTACTTAGCTTTGGCTGATTATTTAATGCATAATGAAAAAGTAGCAGAATGTTTGAATAAATAGAATTTCTGAAAAGATTAATTCAACATGATTCTTGGAAGGCTTGTATTACTCTTACATAACAAACTGAACCTTTATACACGTATAAGAGAGAAAATGGTGAGAAAATAAAATCACTAAAGATTACCTGTGAGGGAGCCATCAGTGTCCACCAGCTGCACTTCATGCTCCCACCTGAAGCCGGCCTTGTTGGGTGAGTTCATGTACTGGATGCCACTGAACCTGGCAGCCCAGCCACCACAGAGCTCCACACACACCCCGTCGATCGAGGTTACCCCGACGGTTGCGCAGGAGCTGCGGTTGAAGTTGATGAACTTGCTGTTAATGACGCTCATGCCGTCGTCGAAAGGCAGGATGACGCCGCGGTGCGTGCAGAAGTCGCTGCCTAGTCCGAGCTCGTCCACGTGACCCACAAAGGTGCTATTGGACACCGTCGCCCCGCCGTCTTCTCCAAAGCCCTTCACAGCCCATTGAACGATACGCTTGGCTTCGATGCCTGCTTTCTCATTGTTTACCATGAGAAAGTTGTTGAACTGCACGGCGCCTACATTGACCCACTCAGCACCCTTTTCGCAGTTCCAGGTGGTGAGAGAACGGAAGACAGCGGGCTCGGGGATCGAGGACTGGCACCCTCCGTTCTTCATGGGGAAAAAATCTTGGAAGATCCACAGTCCAAACCAGCCCTGAGAGTGCACAGTGTTGTTATAAAACTCACCAAGGGGAACTCTCTTCTGGCAGATGTTTGGGTTGTAGGAAGGGCCATCAGGGCGGTCATGCATGCGGTACCAGAAGCCAAAATGCGTTCCCCCTGCAGCGGCATTGTGGCGAATGATGTTATTGGGATTTGTGACCCAGTAGCCGGCGGGAGTGACGTCATCATTTAGCAGGCTGGTGCTTTGTTTGACAAACACAGCCAAGTTGTACTGCAGGATGTTCTGCGTCTCAATGCCGTCCTCAATGAAGAAAGCCCCACCCATGATGTTGTAGATCACATTGTGCTCCACCAGAAGCCGGTGGGTGTTGTGGATTGTTACGGCCCTGTTGAAGGTCTGATGAATCGCACAGCCCCTCACGTACGACTTGTAATTGATGTCTCCCATCAGATGCCAGTGGATGGGATAACGTCCCAACCTGAAGGCCTGTCCGGCGTGAAAAACCTGCAGAACAACAGCACAAAGACTTCAAACTTTTAACACACTAATAATAATTTTAAAAGATACTATAGTATAGAAATGTTTAGAGAATGAAAATACATTTTACCTCAACATATTCCAATCGGCCAATCGCAAGATTCTCGTTTGGTCTGGGGGCGTGGAACATGATGCAACCTCCAAACTGATCGCTGCCAGCCTCCTCTCCAAACCGTCCTTGGAAACATGTCTGGGTGGTAAACTCACCTGAAGGACACAGAAGTGCAAAAATGTATTAAATACAGTGTTGCTCTTGTCTCAGAATTAGTATGCAGATACAGCAGAGGAGGGTTCAAGCTATATATACAGAAAAATATTTTACTTTAAGGCTGACAATAACAAAAAAAACCCATCTGATGTGTCTGAAGAAAATCCTCATCCACCATTATCACTAAGTACCTGTGTTGAAGCCGCCCGGGCAGGCTTCAACCTTGTCATTCCATTCTTGATTCTGTGAACCTCGCACGACGATGTTCCTGGTGAGGAGCCCCACCTCAGCTCTGCCCTCAAACACCGTACCATCAGGCAGCGTCACGGACACCCCGAGGTGAGTGTAGTTCAGCGGTTCGGTCAGGGTGAGAGTCATTCCATCAGCCGACACAGCGGCAATCCTCCTCACCTCATTCTCTCCTTGACTGTGCCTGGAATATAAATAAATATATTTTTACCCCTTCTGCAGATTTATTAAAACCTTTTTTTTGGAATGCATAAAACAGCATTTCAGTGACGTTTTGTAATCTTTAACCCTCCATTCTTTTGATTGTCAGCAGTTCCTGGCACACATTTCCCCGCTATCCAGGTTAGCAAAACCAGAGAATCGGAGCGGCGGTAGCTACTGCTACTCAGCTAAACCATAAGATTGAGCTTTCAGCAGGGCTAGTTTATTCTGTTCTTTGCTTACTACATAATCTTATTTCACATATTCATTATTACAGTAATAAAGTGAACAACATGTTCTGTTTTTTAAATATAGGGAACTAGAGATGTTAATTCAATTAGCTGCTAACTAGCATCCTGCAACAAAAATGCTAATTGCTGCAATTTATTTAATATACTGTTATGTTGCACATTTTTCTCCACATTCCACATCTTTAGGTAACTAAATAAGCACATTTATTTGAAATATTTGACCAATTTAATAGACAAGTATATTAAAGTCCAGTTTTCTTTCCAACTGGATCTTTTTTTAATTGTAAAAATAATTTTAAGATTATTAACACAAATTTTTAAAAAGTTGAAAATTTGGCTTGAGATAATATCAGCTGCTAATCACTGTAATTTTACATTTTGTTGTCCATTTCTTTTCGCAGTAAATTAAACATTTCAATTAAATGCATGTAGTTCCCATGTTTTGGCTTTATAGCTCAGATGAATAACTTGGATTTATGCTTTTATGAATCAGTCCTCAGCTGTACCTGTGTCCAGTGGTGGCAATAACGATCTCATCTCCTACTTTCCACGTCACCGCCTTCATCAGGTTCAATGTTTTTGAGCCACTGTTTGCTGTTTGGGCCAAGTGGGTCCAGGGGATCGGCACAGGAATACCTGATTTTATAAAAAAGGTCATTTTAAACTTGAGCAACTATTACAAAACTGGTCCACTTTGGGGCTTATTGTTTGATTATTATCCTGGTTCCTTAGAAACAGATGAGGTGACAATAATCACCTTGAGCACCAAGACCTAAAAATGCTGTCAGCTTACTATTACATGATATTATTACATGACATGCAATGCGTGTTTTTGAAATAATTGGGTCAAAGCTATTTGAGGTTTCTGTTGCTGAACGCCTTCTGTTTCTGACTCTACATGATACGATCGTGCACCTCAAGGGTGAAAGAAGTATTTATTTCAATATTTACTTCAGAAAAATGTAGGAAAACAACAATATTAAAATGCAACTTGGTTATTCATTTTAATGAGTGACAAAATCTGTGGAATTACAAACAAAATGTAACATCTGTATTAACTCATAATGAGTGTTTTGTTGCATTTAAACAGAACAATCTTAAAAGAGATCCTAAAAAAATGTAAGAACTACAAATTAGGATGTGGAACTTGATTTATACCTGATCTATACCTTATGTGTGTTTATGACTATAAATTTGTGTGTGCATACCATGGAGGTCCAACACGCCCTCTCTGACAGCCAGTGTCTTGGCTCCATAAACAGGAAGTTCAGGTGAACGCAGTTGACCGTGGAGCGTGATGATGGCTTTGTGTTGGAACGGCGCCCCCTCCTGTCCGATCTGGAGCCGACCGCCGTCGGTGATCAGGATGTTTTCTGCCTGCAGCTCGATGTCGGCTTCATCGAACACTAACGTCCCTCCTGAACGCAAAAAGAACTTGAGTTTCTCTGACAGTTTGAATTTCGTTCAATTTTTTTATTTTAATATTTTATCTTATTCTGCAACAGTTCTCCAAATTTTGCATTTTCACAAACACTGCATAAGAAGTAATTTTTGCACCTTGAATAAGCAGCATTTTGAGCACTGGTGTGTTGGTGTCCAGCAGGATGGTCTGGCCTTTAGTAATAACAGCGAATGTGCCCTCCTCTGGTGGAGACAGACCTCCCCACGTGAACTTGGACGACCACACGTCAATGTAAAAGAAATCTGCGTTGTCCTAAAGAACAACAAAAAACACTGGATGAAAATATGTAATCAGAAACAATAAAATCAGTCAGACAGCACTGTTTCCGTCCTTTGAAGCAGCGTAACTTTACTAAACACAAACAAATCAACCTCACCATCTTGGCGATGCCTTGGTTTCCGATGCTGACTCTGACTTTGGTTTCCTGAGATTGCCCCTGAGCGCTGGTCACGCAGATGATGTGCGTGCTGTTGGCGGACTGCACGTCACACACGGACTCTGCGATCGTCACGTTGATCTCGTTAATGTCAGTGCTGTAATATGGGAGGGGGAGTGAACGCAAGCAAGAGAGACAGACTGAAGAAAACCTATTATGGGTTTGTAACTCTCTTTTTATTCAGTGATCTCCTCAGTAATCTTTCTTTAAGATCAACTCCCAGTTTGCCCAGTTATCCAAATGGGAAACTTCTGGAAGCCAGCCGAGGGGCAGCACCTAGTTTTTGTGAGTTTTACATTGTTTAAAAAGAGCTGATGGCAGATGACTGTGTAAAAAAACAAAATTATGGCCCTTAGTGGTAATGAATATGTGTGCAGACACTAATACAGTTCATTATGTGTCAAACATGCTCAACAAAAAGCAGTATTTGTAATCTATTAGTCAGGATTGTAATCCCCGTGTTCCCAAGCAGAGAAAGTGAAAGCAAAAACAGATATCTTTTGTCGGCTGAGCACTTATTCTTGATCAGTGATCCATGCACTCTCAATTGAGTGAAATGTTTTCTTCCTTTGCTGTACCTGAAACCAGAGCCGGTGATTGTGAGCCGGGTGCCTCCAGCAGTGCCGCCTCTGCGAGGAGAAACCTGAGTGATCACTGGAGTCAGCTGAGATCTATAGGTGAAGCCGTTTGACACGTTGACCGCATCATGTGGGTTAATGACGGCAACAACGCAGCTGACCTCTGACTGAGTGCCTGCAAGGATACAGGACACACACGGAGTCACACACACAGACAGACAAATCACGCAACAACAAAATCTTCTCATCATCCATATCAAGTTATCTTCTTATCAAATGTGACCGTTTTCTGCCCTGTGACAAGGCTGACAGCATTCCTCGTAAGCACAGTCTGTCTCCTTTAGGGCCTTTAGGGAATTCAGTTGGTGTCTTAAACCAGCTACTGACAACTACTGATGTGATAATAAGTATTTTTTTTTTGTCCCTAAAAACACATATGGTACTTTAAAAGGTAAAATAAATTAAATCTTGCTTGTCACGGACATATTTTTTAACTAGTTTGCATTTAGCAGCTATTAATATTATTAAAGCTGTGGATCTGGATTTTAGAAGTGAAGGTGTTGTGAACTTTTTTGTTTGGTAATGTAACAGTGCTGCTCAGACTTTTCACACTGCACAATCTCTAATTTGTAACAATCTTAGTTTAATTTTTTGTGAAGTAGGATACCATCAGCAATCAGTTTTCCTGTAAAAATCATGTTCATTTTCATTTTTGGAGCAACAGACCAGAGTTTAAATTGTGACCAGGGCACGCATCCAGCAAGGATTCACAGGCTAGCCCAGATCAGTCATCGGTTAAGCAGAGTTAAGTGTCACCCCCAATGTGTTCTAGATGAGAAAGGTACATTAAAGCTAATGAATCCCTCTCTATGCAGCTCACAGAGAGGTGGAACATGGGCAAAGCAGCACCATGCGACGTAGAAATGACCTCTTCCCAATGTGCAAACCCACATCTCTGCTACATAATGCCTAACACTAGCCACAGAGTGTGATACACTACTGTGCTGTCGGGGTAATGTGTCTTCTTTCCAACTAATGGAAAGAAATGTTCAAAATACACTGCAGTGCATTACTTAGCAGTAATAATAGCAACGTTTATAACCCTAGAAATCAATCGCTGTGCATGCCATGGCTGCATTTCACAGCATGCACATTTTCAAAACTCACATTTTATTAGTGATATTAGTGATTGAGATTTTTTCATCTGCATGATCATCTGCTTTAGGTAAAACTTACTGTTGTGAGGTGGAGACTGGCAGTACAGATGGGTGGATGTGGATGTTTCTCTGTGAACCTGGCATTTCTCCCCACAGATCTGCACAGTGGAGTTGAGTGGATCAAACCCAGAGCCCTGGATGGATAGCAGCGCACCGCCACCGAAACTACCTGAACGGCAGATTAAAGTGAAACAACTAATTTAGTAGGCTAATAAAAAACTGATTAGAGGATCAAAAGAAATGAAAGAATAAAAGAAAAAGACAAAAGCTGCACAGTTTATTTCACTGTGAAGTATTTTGAGACAAGATTTTTAAATGATCAGTTCTTCTTTTATTTGATTCCTTTTTATAAACAACTTAAAAATAATAAAAAATTATCAGAAAAATATAATTATTTCTTCCTTTTTTATGTAATTAACTCTATACTGTCAGACAGATGCGACTCTCACAAAAATTCTGAATGCATCCAACATTGTTATTCCCGACAGCAGGTTTTCTCCCTGGAGACATCATTTGTTCTGTTTTCTTAATTCTGTTTACTTGATTGCTTTATATTCAATACAAAAAAAGTTTAAGAGGAATGTTAGATATTCTTCAAATTAAGTAGCCCCAGTAAATATGGATTTATGCATCTACAGAAAAAAAAAAGATCTGGTTTTATTTTTTTATTTAACGATTAGGTCTGTCTGTGTTTTCTTGTTTTTCTTTCCCTCAGTAAGCATGATTTAATAAAATGCAGATAAACAGAGAGTTTTAATATTGCTTACCTTCACTGGGCTGCACACTGCTGAGCGTCAGTTCATACGTGAACACGACTCCTGACTGGGCATAACCTTTGACCTGGTGATGCAGCATGACTGGGTATGTCGCCCCTGGATTGCTTCCTGCGGCGAACTGGACCTGTGTGTCAGAGACCGTGGAAACATTGCAAGGGATGCCATTTATGGTGATGGTGATGAGCTGAGAGTCATTGCCGAAGCCTGAACCTGTCAGGGTGATGACGGACCCGCTCGGTCCTGCAGGAAATAAACAGAGAAGATGAAGAAACTGTATAAATAAAGAATCTGAGATATGACTTGTTGCTTTATACATATATTACGGTACCGAATGACACATAAATCTGTAAATGTCATGAGCTGGAATAATATTTTATCTGTTCAGTAATAATAATGATAAATTAAGGTAAATGAGACTGAACCAATTTCCAAATTTCAGTGACTTTTTTCTGTGTTCTTCTGTTTTGCTTAATTTCACTGAATCATCTTGCAAAAACTGCATTAGCCTCTGCTTGTTATCTTTCTGTCATCATAGTTACCTGTGGTGGGGCTGATGGAGCTGATGACAGGAGTGTGGGCGGTGGAGTAGGTGAAGCTGAGAGGAGGATACTGCACAGAGAAGACCTGCAAAATGACGGTCACCAGCCCCACAGTGTTAGGAGGCGTCAGGCAGATAAGACGACCCGGCGTCACCTCCTGAATCTTGCAGGGTTTCCTACCGACCGTCACGCTTGTGTTCCCTCGAGCGAAGCCATTTCCTGTGAAGATAAGTGGCGTTCCTCCCGCCAGACTGCCCACGTTGGGGTTCAGGGTTGCTTGTGCCTTACTGCTCAGGGTGACCTGACCAGAAGCGAGGCCTTTGCTTCTCACAATCACTTTGACTGAGTGGTCACCTGCAGGCAGAGCGCTGACTCTTGCGCTGATTTTGCCGTCGGTCACAGCGGTTACTTCTAGCTCTGTCAACCCAGCAAAAACTGCCACATCATCCACGCTGCTGCCAAACCCTGAGCCAGAGATGGTCACAGTAGTGACATCATCAATGCTGTCCGGGGAAATGCCGGTAACTGTGGTAGTGACGGACGAGGAGTAGCGGAAGGAGCAGTTTGAGTGGCAGGCGCTTTGGATTTGGCCCATGTAAAAGATGACATCACCGATGTGTGGCTGAGAAGGCGCCGTGTCGCAGATGATCGAAGTGTAATTAAGAGACTGGATGCGACAGAGCTCGCTGGCTACAATTACGAGTCCCTCTGAGAAGCCAGAACCGCGGATGAGGAGCCTAGTGTGGCCAGTGGGGCTTCCAATAGGAGGCGAGACTGAGTCAACCACTGGGAGAACCACAAAGCGACGCTCAAGCTCATTTGGCACAGCGATGACGGCGCTGCCTAGGTTGTTGACTCTGACGGCCACAGGGAGAGCAAGGCCAATGGGAAGTTCACTGCTGGGACTGAGCTGGCAGTTAATCTCAGATTGGGAGCTGTTGATCACCTGACAGGGTTGATCTCCCACCATCACCTGCAGCACACAGAGCACACCACTGTGGGTAACAAGTCTGAACAAGAGTTATATCAAGGCTAATCGAGTCAGTTAATGACAACACATTTATTGGTCAAAGAACTGAGATTTAGGATTAAAATGACTTTTCTAAATGGTATAATGAAATTAGCTATGTGTTAATTGAAGTTTAGGACTAAGCATGTGTGCTTGAATGCTTTCATTATAGTGACACAAGTGTTTTATTAATTTAAGTACATTGCATTAAGGTCTTACAGCCACAAAATCCTTACAACTTCATTTAAACCACTACTGTTTTTAATATACAATTAGCTAATGTTAGTGTTCATTTGTTTAATCTTTAATTACTACTTTCTTCAAAATCTTAGCTAACTACCGAGCTTTCCAGCATGCTTTAATGAAGCAATGTTATTTGTGTGTTACGTTTTGGTGTTGTCGGTGTGTTGCTTTTGGCGTGACTGTTATGTGTTTCCTGTTTTACTTTGAAAGTCTGTGTTATCTTAGTGTTTTCAGTTTACGTTTCCCTGTCTCGTCAGGTCTAATTTGCCCCAGCTGTGTTTCCCTCCTGTGGTCCATTCCCTGATTGCCCCTTCTATGTATTTAAGCCTTGTGTTTCAGTGTGTCATGGTCGCGATCTCCCCCGTGTTGTAAATAAATAGTTTGTTGTAAATAGCTGTAAATAGATTTGTCGATACTTTCGTTTTGGGATTTTGGTGGTAAGCTTTAGTGGGGGTTTTTTGTGTGTTTTTTTTCTTTATTTTTACTTTTTTTTTGTGTTGCACTCCGGTTGCCTAGGCCGGGGTGTAACATGTGCAAATGCTTAAGTGTCTTGTGTCTGTATTCTATCTTATGGTGTCGAGAGGGGTTGGGGCGAGAGCTCTGGTTGCAAAATTACTTTTGGATATATAGAAGTCTAATCCCCCCAATACTTCCCTGATGAGTTGCTGATTGAAGTTCAATGTTTTTCGTTTGCATCAGAAACCTGGGCAAACTCATTAACTAATGGCTTTTTCTGCACACGACAATGGTGAAACAACATGCTCTCACTCCCAAAATGTAACATTTTATGCTAAATATCGATGACAAATCATCGATATATTACACTTCCGGGTGCCCAACACGTTCCTATATTACGAGATTGGAAAAATGAGGAAACATGAGAACCGTTGGAATGAATCTACACATGTACATTTGTTTTACTTAAATCGCTTTGGAAAACACTATCTAACGTCATTAAAGTGCTGGTTAAGGTTAGGGTTAGGGCTGGAATACATGGCTGGGACATGTATTACCGCGGGAGCGTCATTCTACTGGATTTCATCCGTAACCCGGCGCGTAGCTTCGCGTTCCTCAGGAACACCTCGGGTCTGTATAAATTGTCTGTATATTATGCTGCGGGGGTGAGAACGGGCTGGGTGAAAACACTCAGTATCCCAAGCAATATGTGAAGTCACAGTGGCCAAGTCCATTGTTTATGTACAGTCTATGTTTTATTGGTACACTTAGCTAACAATGTCAACTGCATGCTTTTCTAAACAGCCTATTAGGTAAGAATTTATTAGCTAGCAATTTATTTCCATTTTTTGACCACTGTTTATCTTTTTAAGTCACATCCATGGCTGTCTATTTCTACTGTTTATCCATTAGTTTTAGTTCTCAACTTTTAGATCTCAACTGTCAAATCAAACTGATTCAGATCAACAAATCATTTAATTTAATTGTAGTTTCTTTTCCTCAGAATGCTTGATCCAGTCTGTCTCTGAATAGCACAAAATATCCCATGGAAATGACTGAATAGAACTGCCACTCTAATGTTCCAGACATTTTATTAAATAAAGGCTGAATGATTTAATCAGGCCATTCAAAAGATTCTGGGAGTGCCACAGCCTGTACTGTTGTTTTTTTATTGACCTATATTATATATCAAACATTTACGTCATACTGAATATTCTCTCCGGCATCCTAAAACGAAGTTATGTAGCAATGTTGTATTTTGATGTATAACATGGGTCTTTAAGAAGGGATATGCAAGACAATCACTGACCAAAGAAGATATTTTACATTTAATTCATTCAATGATGCAGTCTTAAAAAGTTCTGCTAACCTCGTTAGCACAGGCCACGTCACTGAAGCTTTTGCCCTTGATCTGGATCGCTTTGTGGTATGAGCCCTGGTTGGGAGAAATGGAGTAAACCATGGGAGTGGAGCAGGCGGAGGTACTGAGGGAAAGCATATCAGTCTGATTGGACTGTTGGCACTGCGGGGAGGCAATGCACTGTGGCGCTGCTCTGGAGACACGACGTGAACCTGTAGTAAGTAGAGATCATTACCTTTTATTCTACCTTAGAACTGGATAAATCAATCATAACTTCTTATCCACTTATATTAACTTACTTCCAGCCACATGTCTGGCCTCAATGCCCTTCACTCGGACAGAGACCTCGCTGCTCTTTTCCTCCCGACTCTGGACTCTCACGACTCCCTGCAGGAGTCTGAGGTTGGCATTGTCTATGTAGCCACTGCTGTAGTAATAAACCCCGGGCGCGGTGAAACGGTAGCTGAAAAATCCTGAGGGACACGAGACCCAGATTGTAAAGACGTCACATCAAGTCATGATGCTGTGCGCTTATCTAGTTCAGTATGGCTCACGCATGTTGAAAGGTGTAACACAGCACACTCATTCATGCACAACACGTGTAGCTTATCATGACATCTCTATACATACACTAAATGAAAGGTGTCCAGTCATTCTCATATACAACTCATGAAATCTAGACGTAATGAGGTCATGTTTTACAAGCGGCTACAGTGTGCAGCACAGCAACAATAAACCAGAGTTTAATATCATCAACATGGAGTAAGTACAAATCAGAGTTTATTACTTTTTTATAATGATTTCTGAAAATGAAACTGTTTTATTTGTTTATAATACTGTTTCCTTTTTGGGCGGGAATATTCCATTCAAAGTTTTGAACTTCCTAAATCCAGTAAATAAAACAATTTCAGTTGTCCAGTGTACACAGGGTGAAGCACAGCGATCAATGTGGGATAAAATAAAACTTTAAATGAGAGTCCGGAGGATTATATCTGAATATTTAAAGGGAAACAAAGAAGAACCATAGCAACACAAACTTAATTAACAAAATCACACACTGAAGTTATGGTGGATTGTTTTGGTGATTGGAGATAAAGAAGGGAAAAGCTTTTCATAAATCTGTGCACAGCTGACTCTAGTTCTACCTTGGGCAGTTTTGGTCTCTCCACTGGTGAAAGGTCCTCCTTCATAAGAGGTACCGCTTGGGCTGGAAACACTGAAGACCCGGTACCCAACTTCCTGAAAGGCTGGTGCCTCCCAACGCCACATTACCGTGTCACCAATGAATACGGTGAGTGAGGCTGGACTCCACGCATTTCCCTGCCCATAAACTGGAAAACGCATGGTTACGTTGAATAAGACTTACACAAAGAACCAACAAACACACACACGGATTAAAGTGTCTGATATCTAACACAATCTGAGACATTTCTTTGTGAATCAGTTGCATTTTAGTTGCATAGAGACTACAGGCAACAACTTCCTCGCAGGTGTATGTTTTCTGTAAGTTAATCCTCTTTCTGTTGTACACAACTTCAGCTTCTCAGATTTAGTTTGACAGCTGCACAAAGCACAGAAACATAAAACTACCGCGATCAAATCCCTGGTTGGTAACGATGTGGGTCTTCTCCTCTGATTGCACAACACACTGCAGCTCATTCTCTGAGGCGGCCGTCACTTCACAAGCAGCGTTTCCTGTCACAACGCAAACAGAAAACATGAAGGAGATCAGTGATGCAGCTCTGTTACACCGTTTTTAAATATTTGCAAGCTTTTGCACCATCATTAACTTCCATTCATATAAATTGCTTAAATATATTTGCTAGTAAAACACACGGTTGGCATAATTACGACTGGATCACATGTTGCTTACCAACAGACACAGTGTTGTCAGATACGTTGCTGCTGAACCCAGAGCCAGAAACGGTCAGCTCGGTTCCTCCCATCAAAGAACCGAACAACGGCGAGACGCTGTAGACTTCCAGGATGTACTCAATGGTCGTGTTTACACCATTGCTGTAAAACAAAAAAACAGACCAGCTAAGGTAAAGGCATTAATAATAGACTTATGAGAATTAATCTTAAACTGTGTCATTTGTTTTGGTATCTATGGCATCTTATTAAAACCTAACTTTAGAATAATTTCGACCAAATTTTTAATCACTTTTCGACAAATGATTCTGTACATGCAGTTTGTATGCCCCGGTGACCACTGAAATCAAAGATCATTCAGATAAAGCTTTGAAATAAGATGGCAGCATTTGCTCCAAGAAGTTCTTTGGAATGATTTGGGTCAAAAAATCATTCCAAAGAAAAAATGTACAACAAATGATGTTTTCTACATCATTTGTTGTACATTTTAACTGAAAAAAAAATACCCTTAAGAATTTCCTTTATTGTCCTCATGAATAATGGTGGGAATACAAATACATGGCACCATTTCATGGAGAGAAGATCTTTTGGGCAGGTAGAGAAAGAAATTACTCATCTTTATTAAATATTCCAAGAAAGTCGAGTCTATTTTTGAGTAGCAAAAGCTTTTCACTGGGAAGATGCACTTAACAGAACTTGATATCTGCTTTTAGATAAATTCATCTATCTGTCTATGATCTATGTACAGTGGTCCCTCGCTATAACGCGGTTCACCTTTTGCGGACTCGCTGTTTTGCGGATTTATTTATTTTTGCGCAATTTTGCATGCTTTTTTTATGTTGTATTTTTATTTTTATTTTTTACAGCGCATTGTGTTCTGCGTCCTGATTGGCTGTAGACCATTTTTAGTCAATCTCGTGCCATATCTCCTGTACAGTACAGAATGCGTTAAGCTTCGTAAATAATTGCGTTAAGCAAATTTACATAAATCTTGGATTGCCCGCAGTGTGACTCTGAAGTGCTGTACTGCATGTTTTTAAGTCTTCTCCCCAACAAACACAACACTGAAACGTTTTGCACCGTCAAAGGCAACCGCGGGTGCCTTTGGTTTCATTCTATAACACTGGAGTGTGTAGTGGGGGGTTTTACAGCCTTAAAACATCTACAATAATTGTAAAAAATAAAGTTGGCTACTTCGCAGATTTCACCTATCGCAGGTTTATTTTTTAGAACGTAACTCCCGTGAGTCCCACTGTATATACATAGATAGATATAGATACATCTAGAGAGCGATATTTATTTATTTAATTCGATTTTAATCACATTTTCAAATCAACCCCAAATCCTGTCTCTGTCTGCAATAAACCATGCTCCACTTTTTGTGTATTTATTATCATATTATTTGTTTATTGTTGTCCTACTTATTTTCTACTCCTTTGAAGGGATCAAACTCTAGTGTCAGGAACCTTGGCGCAGTCTATACAGTGTATATTGACTGAAAAAACAAATATAAAACAATGTTTGTATCTGACCCTCACAGAATGCGCCTGGGCCCATCTGACACGTGAGAAAACAATTCAACAGTCTTTCATTTTTGCACGCGAAAGATGAACCCGTGATAGTACTTCCAAATCACTCAGTGTATCTTTGACAGACGCTGTACCTCGTCTGGGGGTAGCCATTGTTCCCAACCTGTACGTCCACCTCATGCATGCCAGGTGGCAGCACAGGGAGAAGACAGGTGATGTTTGCTTCCGTCCAAAGCACAGTGACACATTCCCTCCTTCCTACAAGCACGATGCTGTCATTGTCTTGCTGCCCGAGGTTCAAACCTTGGATGGTGAGAACTCGGTGGCCTGCACAAAGAAAGACAAACAAGTATGCCAACTCATTTTTCCAACGTAGCAGCCTCTGTCATTAAAGTGCCAAGATGACTGGCACTTGTCACCTCGTTGGCTCTCATTGTATGTCATGAATGTCACGGGTTGTTCTGCAGATTAATAGAAATTCTTTTAGCGTCATTTCTTCCTAGTTGTTTAGAATAATTAGACGGTAAGCCTCGCTAGCCCCCTGAGCCAAGATTCTCAAGCTTAAGAAAGCTTTAAAAGGCTAAAACTGGGTAAACCTGCAAATCAGCATTACACAACTCAAGACTATAACAATTGAGGTTTCTACACACGCTTTCAGCTGCTGTTGACAGGTCAGAAACATGCCAGCTCTGAGCAACAAAGCCCAGACAGCACACACAGCACACGTCAACATTTTGGCTCTCTCTGCCATTAAAATACATTGTGTTCATATATTCAAGGACACATTTCATGTGATGTAACCTGTCCTGTGTAAAAGTTACTGACAAAAATACATAAGCCTTCAATATTTTCTGGATTCACTGTTTTCATAGCACTAACTGAATAATAACAAATGCACTGTGCCTATATGTGGTTTACTTTGTGTATGAAGAGGCTTGAAATTCAATGAAGAAACACTGAATCCTTTTCTTTTCAAGCACAAAGGGGAAGCAGACAGTTAGGACTGAAAGTAACCTTTAAAGGACAAAACCCACCTTCATCCTCATTAAACTCATTAATCTTTACTTAAATGAATCATACAATCTCTATAGTTGTGTTAAAGGTTATTTGATGCATAAACACAACATCTCCATTCAGCATAAAAAAGGAGCTGCTTACCAATCACAGTGGTGGTCAGGGGATTCAGGCCTGTGATCTGTGGGGTGAGGTTATTATCGTAGGTGAAGGAGCTGATGGCCGTCTGACTCATGTTTCCCAACAACACCGTGACCGTCTGTGATCCCACAGCTCCCTGAAATAAGCATTTTAATAAAAGTAAGTACCTTATTCAGAGCTAAAGACGGGAAATAATATAATGTTACATAACATTAAGTTATGTAAGTTTTATTATGACAAGACTATATAACTAACTATGTCATTTCTGGGCATACTCTGTCTGATATGACCAATGGCCTGGTGGTGAACGTAGTATGAACTTATTTCTTTATAACAAATGTTACTCAAATATTCTGTTGTGTTAATGCATTTAACAGTTTTGTCAGTACGCTACATCACAAGAAAGGACTGCAGTAGTTAGTGACGTCTGACTGACTACAAAAATTAACACAATGATACATATGCTATATATATTATAGTAGCCACGCAAAGTGTCATTTGAAATAGTTTTAATAGGAAAATTAGTGAAAAGAACAAGTTAATAGCGACTCCAATGCATTTACTTGACCGTAAAGAAATTTTGTAAGTCACTTAATACGTCAGTGGCTAAAGCCCGAGTTTAAATTTCAGTTCTCATTGCTGGATTAACTTCAACAAAAAAAAAAAAAAAAAATCACTGATATATAAACATTTTTAAAACATCCTAAGAAAGCTTCAAGCTTTTTATATTTGTTTTTATTTTATTATGTCTTGTAATTACTATGCATGATCCAGCAAGTACTCACATTAAATTTAGATTCTTAGTGTACCTAAAAAAGTGTTACAGTCTTTTTTAAATAATGCAATGTAACTACAGATCTGGATGTTGGATTGGATAATTAAATATGAAATTATATGAAATTATTTGACTAATTTCTACCAACTCTGGATATTCCAGTTTGCATCTTCTTGTTTTCTGCTCATGTACTTTTTACTCCGTTCTCAGCACACTACACGACAGCTATTTTATTTGCATGCTATTGCAGGTAAACACTGTGTATAAAAATGAGTTTGCAGTGTGGGGACTTACTGCTGGTGTTCTGCATTTCAGTTCAGTGTCAGTTGAATCAATCAGTGTGCACTCTGCACTGCCAACAGTAACTGTAGCGTTCTGGCTGAAGCCAAAGCCTCTCACTGTCAGCAGAGTCCCTCCTGAGGAAAAAATAAAACAATAATTGTCTCGCAGAATTAGGTGTTTCATGGCTCACATAGAGGATCGTGGTTGTACCTGCAACGCTTCCAGAGAGCGGGACGAAAGAAGACACGATGAGCTGGTAGGTAAAGAGGAAGTTGCTGTCTGAAAAGCGTGAATCGCCCAGAGAGGGGAAGCTTACTAACACTGGGTAGGTGCCGGCACTGGTGCTGCCAAGTCTGCATACTTGAGTGGTAGCTGAAATATATTTCCCACGTTATAGTTAGTCTCCTGGAGACAAGTATCATCTGAGTTATCTTAACGAGAACCTAGAGTAAAATGTTCACTTCTCAAAAATAACTTTACTCACCTGTGGTTGCTTCAACGTGGCACCTGGCCTTTCCCACCATAATGGAAGCATTTTCACTGCTGAAGCCAGTCCCAGTGACAGTTAAGAGAGTCCCCAGACCATTAGAACCTGAAACATTATATTAAATTATATAAGCTGCCTTCACCATACAGTACGGCATAAAAACACACGGCATAATTTACAAAACTTCCAGGACTTGATCAAATAATATGAGACTGACAACAGGCTTTATACGAATACTGTCAAAAACTGGTGTTGATTGACAAGTTTTGGATAACAAACCCTTCACTAGTGGGTGTTTTGTTCAAAGCTGGAGCTCCTAAACTCCACAACTGTCTCCATTTTCAGATAAGTTCAACTGCATCACAAACAGCATTTAAATCCAGACTCACCAGCTTTTTAAGCTTCACATTAGTTCTGACTCACTGTGTCATTTCTGTGCATCTATTCTATAATTCATTTATTCTTTATTAATCATAACTATCATTTTTATTTTATTACTTTAAAACAAAATTAATTTTTTTTAAAGTTAAATGTGCAAAGAGATCAGAGTCAAAGGAACTAAAGTTACAAAGTACAGCAGGTAACAGTAACTTGGTGATGAACTGAACACCTTGCGAAGGGCTGATTCCTGTCACGACTGGAGTTTTCTTTTCGGACCATATAAAGCCGCAGTCACCAGAACACTTTGATGGGATGCCGTTGATTTGAACCTCCACCTGCAAGCGGTCATAACGAGACAGTTATTAAAGACTGCTGTCAAACATGCTGCCTGCAGTCACGGAATATAACAATACATCAGCTTTATGCAAACAGAAAAAACAAAACTTGCTCTACAGGATGCACGCTAACAAAAACACATTAACAGATTAGCTGTAGCTATAGCAGACGGTTGGACACACATAACTTGAAACTTAAAACCACCTGGCCTGGAGGCTTTTTGATTCGCAGACGTACCTGTGGTTTGTTTTCCCACACTCGGAAAAAGTCTCCTGTCAGGCTTCGAATCCACAGACCTCCCTTTCGTGTTTCCGTGGCCGAAATAATGACATTTTCCCCGACAACTGACGAGTAATCGAACTGTAGCGAGTGAAAATCACAATGTATGATGTATGTTTATACCTTTTATGTACATGTTGTTATGACGGATTCATGTCATTGAAGCTTTTGTTACTAATATGGATATTTCCAGGTATCTAATGTTGTATCACAATAGTAATTTTAAGCAACATTTATAGAAAAGTGCCAAAATCAAAAAGTCACGTCAGTGAATGCACCAGAAAATATAAAATGTAATAATGAAATATACTAAGTTTAAAATTTTAAAACTGTGACATAAATTAATATTTATTAACATTTTATCATTCATTAATTTTTACTTCTATTAGCGCCTCATTTAGCTAATATGGTGTTCATTTCTTTTTATTTAATTTTCTGTAGCATATTCCACAAATTGTATTTATTTATGCATTTTCTGCTTTAAAAAATGCAAATGAGCAGACTGTAATTCAGTGTTTTGGGGTCACAGAGCACATGACTGCTTTGAGTCAGGAGATCATTACAGAAATGAAGCTGTTAGCTAATCTAGCAGAAAAAAGTCACTATACACAAAGTCTACATTCATTTTTAATACTATGTTATTGATGGAGATCTTCATTTATTTCTATTTATTCTCGATTTTGGCAGTTTTGGTCTTTCATGCGGTTTTCTTTATTAGAGAAAAAGTAGCCTTTCCTATCAAACGTATACATTTGATGGGAAATGAAATTTACATTTTAATAGAGAAACGGTAAAAGAGCAAAGACATAAAGGAACACAAACACAACAGGAAGCGGTGCAGTCAGACCTGGATCAAAGGTTGGTCTCCTGGCTTTGTGAGCCACTTAACGCTCCACTGGGGACGTCTGCAGGTTCCAGACTTTTGGACGGTGACCTGGCCCATCCCTGCAATTCCCTCTAGGGCATACTTCAGGTCCTCCTCACTGATGTCCACAGATAAACCTAAAAACAAGGACTTGTTTTGTCATTTTTAATGATAGCCGTGTAAAGATATCCCAAAATGAATGATATTTGTACCACATCTATTAGGTTTCCCCTCATGAAGCTGCAGTACTTCACTATTTTATATATCACAGAAACACTCAAAGCAGAATTCAAAGTGGAAAAGTGGTAAAGTAATAACTGAAGCTATAGCAGATGTATTGATTCTAGAGTGCTATGTTTTTAATCTAACGTTAATCTAAGAATAAACACCATAAGTCATTAGTTTTTCATCTGTGAACCTCAGAGACGCAGACATAACGTTACAGAGCTAACACTACCTGAAGCTTCAGCTCCCTGTTTCTTTCTCTTTGAGCCTTCAGAAGCTTTGTAAACTTTTAAAAAGAGCTTTTGTGCATTTACTTTGGATTAATGTCAACCTGTCATCCTTCACAATGGCATACGAGTAGCGTGGAAGTCAGTAATTAGTTATAGGTCACACAGAATTGAACCATTTGGATAATCCTATCTGTGGAACACCGCAGATGCAGGCAAGGCAGCTGTTACAATGCAAATTCTACTAATGTCTGTCAGCGCTACCTTCAGCTCGACCACCGTAAATCATCGCATCAAAAGTGCCGTTCAGAGGAGGGGAGGCTCGGTGAGGGCGGGCGATGGTCACTGTGGTAGCTCCTTCTTTAAACTCAGCCGCGTCCTCACTGTTGTTGGACATCTTCAAAAGACAGTGGAGAGAAAAAATATCAACACATTTCAATTTGTGTTGATATCACAGGATTACAACCTTAATCCTGGTTGTAAAGTGTGTGCCAGGTTTAAGGCCTTTTTTATCAACATAAAATGGATCATTAGTGAACTCACTTTAAGCTCATTGTGGGACAGTGGGACAGTGTTTAAAGGACTCTCTGGATGTTGTGCTCATTATATTGTATGTTTGGTTCAAATGCCAATATGATGTATGCTGTTTTTTAACTTTTCTGCATTTACTTTACTTATGTTAATGAGCAGCGTAAACTAGCTTTATTCTGTAAATACATCCTGTCACAAGAATTTCACTCACTGTTTTCAAAGGAAATAAGATAGTAAGTAGCATCCAGATGCTGCTAATCAAATCCATTGATTAACTGATCATCAACAAGTGTGACCTCCTCTGTATATTTATGACGAAAGAATTTCCCTCAGGATAAATAAAGTTCTTCTTATCTTATCTTATCTCATCTTAAAGGTTTTGTCAGTCTGTGGCATTCAGGTACGTGTTAACACAATTCCAAAATCTTCCCAAATTCAAATTGGATTCGGGAGACAGACACTATCTCTACTTTCAAGATTAGGCTTAAAACTTTCCTTTTTGCTAAAGCATATAGTTAGGACTGGACCAGGTAACCCTGAATCCTCCCTTAGTTATGCTGCAATAGATGTAGGCTGCGGGGATTCCCATGATGCATTGAGTTTTTCCATTCCAGTCACCTTTCTCACTCACTATGTGTTAACAGACCTCTCTGCATTGAATCATATCTGTTATTAACCTCTGTCTCTCTTCCACAGCATGTCTTTATCCTGTTTTCCTTCTCTCACCCCAACCGGTCGCAGCAGATGGCCCCGCCCCTCTTTTCTCTGTATCTATGAAGCGCCTTGAGGCGAGTTTTGTTGTGATTTGGCGCTATATAAATAAAATTGAATTGAATTGAAATTCAAACCACAGTTCGACTGTGCAGTGCTTAGAAAAGTATTAAAAAGAGTAAAACCAAGAAGTACACCTCAGTTGGCATGGTAAATATTAAATGTCATGGCAGTACTATTAAAAAAAGACTGAACAAGTATGGCTTCTTTGGATGGGTACAAACACCCCATACCAATTCTCAAGCACACTGGTGGAGGGGTGATGATTTGGGATCATGTTTTGCAGCCACAGGACTGGGCGCCATGCAGTCTTTGAAGTAATCATGAACTATTCTGTATAACAGTCAAATGTGAACCCTTCATCTTATTGCTACTAAATGTGGTTCTACAAGCTGGATTTTAAATGGGAAAAGAACACCTGTTAAAACAACATGAAGCAGAAAACCCACATAAACTGCGCAAAGATTAATGTCAGCTTTAACTGAAATAGCTGACATTATGCTTTGGTGCTGCTTCTGCTTTAATTTGTTAGCCAAATAATGACTGTAGAGCAGGTGGAGGCATGACACGCATACAGGATCATTAAGGTGCCTCTCTGTACTGTAACTTATATCGCACGCGTGGCTGCAGGTCACTGTACATTTCTACTGCTTTCATTCACATTGCTGAGGCAACACTGATCTCTTAAGCAGGACATCTGGTTTCAAAATACTGTTACTGAGGCAATTTTGAAACTTTATATCTACCCACTCTTCCTTTATCATCTTTTTGTTTGTGTTATTGAGACAATCCGTAGACACCGTAACACAATAGCACAGGAATGCAGGCTTAACTTTTAGCCTCTGTCCTTTCTTTGTGTGGATTTGTTTTCCAAGAAACACAAGCCAACAAGCCTAAACTCATACGGTTACTCCAATAAGATCCCACAGTACTGGCGTGACTGGGAAAGCCCCTTCTTCTCCCGTTTAATTTTAGCAACACAATATATATATATATATATATATATATATATATATATATATATATATATATATATATATATATATATATATTTTTTTTTTTTTTTTTAACAAAAAGTTAGGATTTCAACGGCCAAAAATTGTTCTCATTATTTGCAGACCAAGAAAACAAATTCAGATTCTGCACTTGGATATGTACAGCATTGTAGGACAGGGACAAGACATGATGTATATAACCTGTGCTTTTTGGTTTTCTGTTTGTAGCATAGTTTCTATTAAGAAATCACATCTTAACAGGCATTGTTTGGATGCAGGTAAAAAGTCTAAGCGCAGAGTCAAAAAGACATTTGCCAAAGTGCATCAGATAACTAATACTTGGTGAAAATGTAGTTTAGATTTATCTCCTTTTTTGAACAATAACAAGAAGTCAGAAATCAAAATCTTTGCCTTGATAGCCACAATAAAAGGCCTGAAAATTTCCCAGTTGCATTAAGAATATAGGTTAGCTTGCTAAACCTAAGCTTCTAGTCTTCTAGTCTAGTCTGCTGACTTTTAACAACGAAGCCAACCTGAACTGAACCGACGTTACATTTGTGATTTCCAGAAATCTAATGACTTCTTATTCAATATTTCTATTTTACACATCTAAATTAACACATCTAAATCCTACCTGCAGGAAGCCAACGCCTAGCAGTGGAAAATCAAATGCACAGTCTAGAGGTGTGGCTTTGATCTCATAGCTGATCCGTGAAGCAGATGATGCATGTTTGCTGACGGAGATCAACTCGAAGGACCGACCAGAATCCTCAAAAGGAGCGGGCCTCCTCTTGTTAGGAACAGCTGTGCAATAAAAAATGAGGAAAATTAAGTTTATCAATATTTAATTAGGGAGAAAACAAGTGTTTAAGACTCCCTGTACAGGCATCAAAGTTATACATTTAAAGGTATTCTGCAAAACGGTAGGATAGAAATATGTAACAACATAAAGCAGAATATTAAGATATTTGAATACTGTCTGTACAATTAAACAATAAGTACTATCCAACTCTGTACCATTTTCATCAATTGCAGTGGCCATCTTTCCAATATGAATGACATCTATGTAGAAATCTTCACCAGAAGTATCCTTGTACAGGTAGAACTCCAGCAGACTGTATCTGCTCCCAATGTATTGTGTCTGCAGAGAACTTTGCAGATTCATGCATTTGTAACTCCATCTGTGAAGAAAATATCTTATTTACACGCTGCACCGATATGTAATTAGTATCTTTGCACATTTTGGATAAATCAAAAGCACTTTTAGGACTTAGCACTGACTTGGAGCCCTTGTTGAAGATAGTGTTGATCTTTGTTGTGAGTGTTAGCGTTTTGCCTTTGCTGTCCTGGTAAGTGAACCTCATTCCAACTTCATCTTTCAACATTCCCTTGTATGCAAAGCAAAGCTGGAAGAAAATTAAATGAATATTTGTGAAAAAGGTAGCTGCACAATGCCATTAACAATAAATACATAAATGATTGATTTTACCATTGGGTGCTTGTCCAATGAAACCGGTCCATATGTATCTCCAGACTCTGTTGTGTAGCTGTCCTTGAAAAGGATCTCGGCGTTCTTCAGCGACCACCGGCCACAGAATCCAGAGTGATCTACAGGCGTCCCTTCGTTTGCAATATTGAACTGATGAATGGAAAAAAGCAGAAAACTGAGAATCCACAATCAAATTCTCTAAAAATTTAAGAAATCATTTCTCACAGTTTTCTGTTTCAGACTTACAGACATTTCTTTTCTGTTTTAGTATTTTTATTTGTCCCCACAAACCTGCGAATTGTCATTTTCAAAGTCTTTGAAGTATTTCACATCAGTGCCTTCAAAACTCAAGATCTCCCCCGGACACTCTGCTTTCATCAGGTCTTCCAGAGCCGACTGAACCTGTTCACACAAGCTGGGCATTAGTTACCTCAAGACATCACACCTTTAACAAAACTGTAAAAATTCAGTTTTTGCAGGATCTTTGATAGTTATTTTCAGCAACAATCTTCATCCTAATCAGTCTGTGAATAATATGACAAGAAAAAAAAAAAAGCTAAACTTGAGACGGTCACTGGACTCTTTTTTTTTTTTTTTTTACAATACAGACCTCAGATTTGGATGCATTGAAGGGGATGGGCTTTGTAGGGATTCCTCCCCAGAGCAGAGTGAAGGTTTTCATGTTGCCCCTCCCCTTGGTAACCTCAGCAACAGTGATGTTGGTGTCCGAACCAAAAACCTCAAAGTGAAGAGGTTCAAAGTCACCTACAAGCCAAGAGAGCAAAACGCACAAATTTAACACCCAACAGAAAGTCAGTTGCAAAGCTCAACACAAGCTTACTCTTTTTAATTATTTTATGCATCCGCCTCACTTTGGTTCTTCATACCTCTGTCAGAATTGAAAGTGACTATAAAGTGAGACCCTTCGCTGCTTTGTTGTTTGGTGACCATGACTGTGTCGGGTTTGATGGACCACAGGCCGTTCAAGGCTGTTTCTACCTCAGCTGCTGAAGCGCTGACTGCGATCGGTGCTAAACGAGGCAAAGATGAAGAAACAACGTGTATTTTGGGGTTCCATCAAATTGGACCAAGATATGCAAGTTTTTTTGTGGCTACCAAATCCAAGTTTACTCAGTGTTTTTCACATTACCAGTCATGGCACGTCCATAGCCGAGGCTGAAGAAGGCGCTACTACAGAGTGCGTCAGAACAGCTGCTGCTCACAGTCACGTTCTGGACTTCCTTGACTCCAGCCACATTGGCGGGCCACATGTCAAAGGTAACCACCTGGTTAACAGTGAAAATGTGCAGAAATGAGGCACAAAGCTGTGAAAAACATCATTCCATCCATTTTCTTCAGCTTATCCAATTCAAGATCAGAGGTGTTCCCATGCACTTTGCAACTTTTGCAAAACAGGAGCAAACCTAGCCTAGCTCTGTCCAACAGAGGGGGATATAGTAACACTATTTAATGCTCAAACCTGTAGCATGTTACTGTATCTCATCTTTCTATTTTTTTTATTTCTAAGCTAACTAACCAAACATGCTCCTGTTTATTTACCCAAACGTCCGACTACATCTTTTGGAGGACTTGCAGATATTTTTGGATGAGTTGTACATTCACAGCATTTCTGCCATTAGAGGTCTTCCAGGCAAATAAAATACCAAAACATATAGTTTGAAGACATTTTGAAGCATTCTGAGTGGTCTTCATCACACCCATGAAAATATATTGGACTCAGCAGAACTTTATTATATTTAGCTGTGTGAATATATTGGTCATTTGATTTATTTCTAATAAAATAGCTGGAAGTAGCTTAGACTAGGCTTCCATTAGACAACTATTGATATAGCTAGAACAACAAATAATGAGCAACCTTCACTGTCACCTGTAACTTTAAAGCATTACAAACAGTGTTGCAACGTCATACCTACAGTACATTACTATATACACTAGTCTGATATCAGGCTTAGGTAAGGGCGTATGACACCTCTGAAAGGTGTAGCTACCACGTGCTGTACCTGCTCCTCATCAAACACGTCGTAATCAGCACCAATGTCCTGGACTTCATTGACAGCATCATCCGTCTGGTCTTCTGTGTAGGAACTCTCCCCTTGGAACAATCCCAAGTTTATGGTAGCTGCACTGCCATATTCCTGTTGAAGAATTTCCATGTAATACCTAAAACAAAACATTTATAGTTATTTTAGGTATGCCTATAAAATCTTTGGCATACTTTGGATGAATGATTTGGGGTAAATAAAGCTGCAGGCTGCCAGGCTTACGGTTTGTCTTTCTCCAAGGCCAGTACTTGTGACTTTTGTGACGCCAGTTGTGTGTAGTCAATGACATAATATGGCTGATATGCAACTTTAACCTGAAGTAAAGGATTTAGGAAATTATTATCACTTAAGAACAGTAAACTGTACTGTGATTTGAAAAAAATAAATCTTGTCACACCTTATTTTCAGGGCGGCTCGAGTTGCTGAGATAGAGATCACATCGATCATCACAGTTCAAGTATATCGTGTAGTTGCCGGTGGCAGGAGGGACAAAGAAGCCTGTAAATCGTGTGGTGAAGTAATCCATTTCTCTGGGGAAGACGTAGGGCATGGAGTCGATCCACTGAGACCAGTAGCCAGTTGTGTTCTTGTTGTAGCTCCAAATATTGCTGAGAGAAGAGGGCCGCGAGTTGTTCCACACCTCCATTTTCAAGCCTCTTCCGCCTTCACATAAAAAGTAAAAATGAGGTATGCAAAAACAGTTAGTCGCTTAATCAAGGAAAGAAAATGAAATGCCAAAGAGATGGCATATTAGCATAATAATCTATGATAAAAGCAATCAATAGACTAATATCAGCAACAATGTTAATGTATTTCAGGGCCACACTGCTTTTGTCCCTGAGCTAAATACTAAAATCAGTCAAGATGAACAACAGTAAGATAAAAGGCTTACAAGTGTGAGAAAAGCTACAAACGAAGTAAATAATGAAAAACATGAACTCATTTCAAATACTGAAAAGTCAACAGAGTGTTACAAAATAAAATCCCAGTGGCGACAGATGAAAACCAGACTGGCCTGAATCAGACAAACACGGAAAACGCAAAGCAAATAAAAACAGAAAAGGCAAGCATGCAGCGAGCCGGTACGGCTGCCTTTTGACCCCGTTTTAACACAAAGGACAGGTGAGTTATTTTTTATCATCAGATCTCACCAATCTCTGGTGAAAGGATTTTTTTTTTTTGGACAACAGTATCTCCTCATAGCCCAGATCTGATTAATCTGTCAAGAGCATTTTTTTGAAATACATATTTGGTAAATGCAGAAGCTGGTAATCCATTTAAATAAGTTTTGTGCATCTTGAAGCAAATTTTACAGCAAAGGAACAATAAATAACAAGTCGTTAAAGATTAAGATGGTATATGGGTCATAACAGATCACCCGAATTCCTAACCGACCCCCTCAGACTCAACATGGACTTTGTACAAATAACTTTAATACAATATTTAACCTTCATTCTATGAATATTTAAGTGAAGTACACAGCTGTGGATCAGGATCTGGTCTTCACTGATAGAACTTGGAGACCTTTCATATGCTACAATGTGTTTGTGTCAGCCACCTCTTCGATACGGTGATGTCACCACCAGAGCTTTCAGTTTTGGGACTTTCAAGTTGTATTTATTATTAAATATTTTTATGTTTGGTTATTAGTTGTCTTACTGTGTAGATTTTCATCTTGATGTTATTCCTTGGCCTCAGTTTTGAGTGTTTACTTCCAGCTTCTGTTATTTTAATTTATTCCCTCAGTGTTTCATCCTCCTGTGTCTCTTCTGCTACAGAAAGTTATTTTATGTTTCTGTATTTCCCCATTTAGTTATGGCTTTCACTATTTGTTTACTAGTTACTTGTCATTTATGTCTTATATTTGGTTTCCTCTTGTTTAATCACCTGAATTACTTGGATATGTGTGTTTTCACAGCTCTGTCTTCTTTCCCGAATTAGCCCTTTGTGCAAACATAGCATGGATTTGTTATTCTTCTCTCACTTTTTGTAGTTTCTATTGCTTCCTATCCACCAGTAAAGGGTGTGCTTTATATTTAAGCCTGCCTGTACAGTCAGTTTTTAGGTCTGTTTGTGTATGCTGAAATATGACAAAGATAAAACATCCAGGGAACCAATGTGTATTTAAAGAAAAGTTAAAGGTGATTATGTTCCTGATAGAAACAGTGGTAGAAATTGAAAAACATTAAAAGGCATGTGTGTGTTTTTTTCCATTCACGTCATCGTGACTGAGAACTTTTCTGTGATGCACGATTAAAGTGATTGTTTGTGCTGGAATGATTATCTCATTCCAGCACACAGCACATCAAAGTCATAGTCTTGATAAAAGGTGACAAGAACAAGATGAAATCTCTAAGACAGCAGATTTGTTGACAAATAGATACTTTAAATTCTTCCACTCTTCAAGTTGTCCACAGATTCTCATGTGTTACTTAGATAATTACACGGTATGACAGCGGCAGGATGGATCAAAACAAGTGCCGGTTAAAAGACAAACACATCAGAGGAGACGGCACGTTCTCACCCGGGTAGACTGCTGCGTTCTTGTTCATCTGGTGTTCTGCAGTCTTGCATGTGATTCTGTCATCGTCCACACTCTGGACTTCACAAGGCAGGCCTGTGGAAAAATATCAAACGTCAGCGGCTAAAGGTACATTTTAGCTCACATCAACTTTACACACACATGCAGAAAAAAACAGCAGAGCTGAATAAAGCATGTTTTCATGTGGGGGGTTTATTTACCTAACATGTAGAATTTTGAAACATTTTACAACCACTCGACGGTGGTAGAAAGCACAATTAATACAAAGTATTGTATGTAAGTACATCAATGAGTATCAAGGTACTTCAATGACATTTAAGTCCATGTAACCGCCACCTATAATCCAGCTTTAACTTTAAAAGTCTACCTTTAAAACAAAAACACAATAATATAATCTATTATAAAATTCACGTGTGTTGTAGGTTTTCTTTACTTATTTTTCAGCTGGTTTAATATATTTTTTATTTCTTCCCGTTAGTCATTTTGTAACTTATTTAAAAATAAATATAAATCTAATTTATTACGATGTATGAATATATTTTTCTGCAAATATGTTTTTTTTCCATCACCACTTAGATTTTATTTCTTTGTTTCTTTCTACCATCATACATTTGTACAATTTTCTAACTGGTAATGTTTTGTAGCTGACAATTCAATGGCTATTTCTGCATTTAACATCTTTAAAATCATCTATAACTTCAAATATGCAAATATATAAATACTTAGAGAATAAATTACTGTTTGGTTTCATATTTTCTAACTGTAAAGCTCATAAAAAAAATAATTCGTCTCCACATTACACTCTCCAGTCTGTTACTGATCATTTGTGTGTCACATCACAGCTGACATACATTTCCAATGCATTGCAAACACCTGAATTTAGTGATCTGTATCGTTATCTTTGTGGAGAGGAATGCCTTTAAATGGTGATTCCATATCTGTTGTCTACATATTGGGTCTTACAGTTCAGTTACAGTCTCACATCTATTATTATTGCATATGTACCATAACTGAAAGTCAGCAGCATACTACATGACTCACAAAGCCCTTGGAAAAGCAGCATTTTTGTCATGGTGTGCTGTGCTTCTGTGCTTTGGAAAGTTATTTCCTCTGCTGTCTGACAAGTCAGTGGTTTTGTTTTCAACGCATGCTGACATGCTGCTGTGTTGACAAGGATAATTACCTTTGCGTGCCTTGTAGTTTGAACAACACATAGAAATTTGTTTAGTGGAAACGCGTGTATCATTCATCCATTCATACTGAACACTTTGTGCTGAAAACAAGTTGACACGGCTGTTGCTGGTTAGTGTTTTTATGCGTTTCTGTTCCGATGGTGACGATTACCTCCAACGAGAACGCGTGCTGGTTGATCAGTTTCGTCAAAAAAACGACCCTGAACAGTCAACAGAGTTCCACCCATGATGCTACCCTCTGAAGGAAAGACCCCTGTCACCTCTAAGAAAAAGACAAAAACAAGGAATAAATACTAAATGTAAGAACTGAATCATCGTGAACAACAAATATCTGCTCTCCTAAGTACCTGCAAAGGTCTGAAACATGGACAGCTTGCCCAAAGCTGAAACCCTGTAGAGCTTCTTCACTGCCTGACTCCTACAGATTATAAAGAAAAAAGAATGGCTTCTTCTCAGCACAATTTTCAGTTTATCATCTGCAACAGCTAAAAATGTTCAGAAGCCACAAATTTTACATTAAACAATTGAAGTGTTTTACCTCCCAAAGTCTGCATCAAGAATGTAACTCAGGTTTTGATGACCTGTTGGATACACAATATATTACTAAAGGGTTGTTTGGAAAACTTGAAAGTGACATATATTAAGAAGAGCTGTAATTTCAGTGTGAAGAAAGCCAGCCTACCAACAAACGTCCCCGTCATTTTGCAGCTCATGTATCCCATTTGTGAAGATTGAGAAACCAGTTGGAGGTTATACCTTAAGATATATTGTGCAAAAAATGAAATAACTTTTCTTTTCTTTTATAGTGCTCTGAATATATTCAATGTAGAAAGCACGCAGGTGAACAACTTACCGTTCATCTGAGTTGGGTTTAAGCAGATCACAAGGCATTCCTCCCATGTAGGATCTGCAATAAAAAGAAGATTACAGAGGTGTACAAATAAAGTTTAAGAAAACTGATGGATGAGGCTGGATCTGTTACAGAATATTAACAGATTATCTTCAAATCGTGACCTTTTTTCATTTTATAAAATTGCTTTTTGCTGCTTTGGTAAGATTAATTGGTTTACAGAAATACAATTTCAGTTATTTTAACATTTTCTACCTCAGAAATCTGGCGTTGATTCCATTTGAGCTCAAGTCTGTGTTGCTTCCATATACATCGGTAAAGATACGTCCATACACGGTCACCAATGTGCCTGCCATGTCATTAGAGTGGGTTTAACAAAAGTTCAAAGTGAACTCAGTAAAATAACTGAATGCAGCACACACGTTACCTGGAGGACCACTGACTGGACTCAGAGATCCAATAGTAGGCGTGCGATACCAAACAGTCTGAAAAGAGTTAAAGTAAAGGTGATAAAAAAACCAATGACCACAACAAATCCAAAACACAGATAAATGAAAGTATGTGTTGCACACAGACTTACTGTAAAGATGCAGAGCGAACTATAACGGCACTTGCTGTTGTCTGGAATGGGAACACCATCCACGCTGACATGGATTTCATAATAATCATATGGCATGGGTCTGTGAGAGACAAAGAAATGATTTTAGATGGCAATGACATGCAGGAAGTAGCTTTAAAAAAGAGCCATCATTATAATATTCAGTATATTGAACATCAACAGCCAGACTCCTAACTAAACAAATACTCAGTGTTAAGACTCATATTACAGAGTACTTCTGCAGGGGGTTTGTACAAGTTGTGTTGTGTTATTTTTAAATGTAATATAAAAAATGAAAAACTGGAATAAAATTCCACTTTCTAGCTTTATGCAATAATATGCAAATATAGATTCTATACAATTACACATACATACATTATGCATACAGTACAAAGTTTTGGTAAAAATGAGCCAATATGCAAGGACTAATCAATTAACCAGTATTAAACAACAGCTATTATAGCTAAGTTATCTAGAAAGTTAATTAATCTTTTATTCACAAGGACGACTAGGGGCGCTCAGAGGGGAACTTATTTTAGGCAAAGTGTTTTATTTCCTGTCTCCCTTCCCTCACCCCCAACCACTTGCAGCAGATGACTGCGCCTCCCCTGAGCCTGGCTTTGCCGTAGGTTTCTTCCTGTTAAAATGGAGTTTTTTATCCTGCTGTTGCCAAGTATTTGCTCATAGCTTTTCGTCCGATTGTTGGGTTTTTTTCTGTATTATTGTAGGGTCTTTAAGTGACAATATAAAGTGCCTGTGAAATAATTAAGTAACTTGTGAAATAAGTAAATACAGACGTGCTGCTAAAGTATGCCTGGACTGTACCTGGTGTAGCACATAATCTGGTTGCGGTGTGTGGAGTCTCTCTCCACATCACAGGGGACTGACAGGGTGTTTGACACCAGGGTCACACGGTTTCCAAACATGTCGTCTACTGGATTCAGCTGGAACTGCCGCTCCTGTGCAAAACCTGGAAGGGAAAAAAGGGGGCAACAAAATCTCAGAAGGTAATTGTTTTTGAGGCTTAGAGTCACATCTTTCAGCATCATCCCACCAGGCCAGCAGGCACAAGGACTCTCAGGACAGTTACAACTGCATTAACAAATCTTCTTCAGCTGCATCTTTTAGCTACAGAATAGCTTAAAATTGACTTATATCTAAGAATCCATCATAACTTGTTTTACAAAGTAAAATAATGCCCACACTACTTTTTAAATTTACTTCTAAACCTCATTACGGATCTCCTACCATCTCCTTGAATGGTGAGTCGTGTGGCTCCATTGACGCTTCCTATGCGTGGGGACACGGAGGTTATGCGCTGAGCATCTGCAAAATTGAATTAAAACCGCATGAGAAATCTTTTTTCCTCGAGTGTGAACAGCGAGCTAAAACAACTGAGTTTAGAATAGAAGTTGACTTAACTTACCGCAGCAACACCAAAGAGCGAAGAGGAGAGCTGCAGCCTTCCACTTGACCTCCATCCTGAAGAGCTCCCAGGTTACTTTGCTGCCTCACCTGCGCCCCTCTCTCGACCGATTGTGAATCACGTGACACAAAAGTACTATTTATAACAAAAATATAATTGAAATTTATTGACAGCCATAGAATAAATATATGTGGTAAAATGTACAATTATTAAAACAAATATTATTTTAAAAAATTGTATTTTCCATTTTCCAGTGTGACATTTAAGTGAACAAAACTCACCTGCTGTGAGAAAATTTTGTTTACCTGTTGATTGGGAAACTGTCAGTTCAGGGACGCGCACTACCTTTTTATAACGTGCTCAGGGTCCCGCCCCTCACCTGAAACTGGGAGGAGACTGGAAGAAGTTTTTGCTGCATTTATCAGATTTTCAAGATGTCTGCATTTAAAAACAAAAGCGAAAGTGAGTCAAAAACCGTGATAAATAATGGCTCCATGAACACGGGACGTAATTAGCGATGAACATGTGGAGGAAGAAGTGGAGCTATAAAAAGCTAAAGTATGCAAAGTTATACACGTTTTGCATTTGTTCAGTCCTTCAGTAAATATGGTCTTTGTGTAGCCTTTGACTTTTTCACACCGTTTCATGACCGTTGGATTAAATTTGCATTAAAGTGCAATCATTCTCCACTTGCACAATGTGCTCTTGAAGTGGTCTTCATGTTATTCTGTTATTGTCATGTTATTCCACGTTTCATTTATAAAACATATCGTACAGTAGTGCTTCGCATTTCAGTCTTTGAGTGTTTGCAAAACTGTCTGTGATCATAACAATGATAAATAAAACTCCTTATGATGCTTGCAACCTTATATTAATTGTAGATTTCCTATTCAACTAATTTGTGCCTTGAACCATAAAAAGAAAACAGATCTAAAACTGGCAAACAGTAAATAATAATAATAATAATAATAATAATAATAATAATAATAATAATAATGTCAAACATAGTTCACTGACAGATTACAGACCAGTCTCTTGGTGGCCCGTTTTCCTTTAGACTATGTCTATTTAAAAAATCCAAACAATGCATAGAAAGATTGCTTAATTAAATTCACCAAAGTGGGTGTAATATTCATAAATATGAAATAATTCGAAGGGTGTCCTCATGACTTTACAGATGGAATCACGAATGCCAAACCGCTGTTTACCTTCAGAAGCCTGACATCATAGAAATATTTCAGCATGATAATCATCCAAAGCACATTGTCAAAAATCACACGAGTGTTTCAAGAACAAAAAGAAAAAAGTTGTTTTAACTATTTCACCTGACTTGAATCCAACAAAACACCTTCAAGGTATTTAAAAGAAATGTAAAGTAACAAACCCCTTCCAGGAAAGAGATTGTTATCAAAATGTCTTTGAGCAATGACATGACGTTGTTCTTCAACACAGGTACTCTCCATGTACTTATAATAAGCAAACCCCCACCTCACCCACTCTGATCACCTTTCTGTTACGCTTGAGCCTGCTTACAAACCATTCTGGAAGTGCAGCAGACCAGTGAGAAAACAGACCAGGATCTGGCAGCCTCAGGACAGCCTCGGCACTAAAGACTGCTTTAGGAACACCGAATGGGGGGTGTTCAAGACAGCAGCCTCGCAGGGAGACCAGATAAACATAGAGCACGCAGAGGCAGTAAACAGCTACATTGCTAAGAGGATGTCACTGTAGTTAAGGCCTTCACTGCACGTGGCAACCAGAGACCCTGGTGGAGCATGAGACTGCTCTCCCTGTGGCCAGGTCTGCGAGAGACACCTCTGCGAGACAGGAAACACCAGATGAACATGGCAGGGAGTACAGGCACTGATGAATTGCAAGGGGTCAATAAAGATGATGCTTCTCTTCCGGACAGGTTCAATAACTTCTTTGCATGCTTCCAGGCATCAAACCGAACATACAGAGGGAAAGTGGGTTCTCCTCCATTATCTACAGGGCCAGCTGTTATTATAAGTGCAGCAGATACCAGAGGACCCTAGCCAGGGTCAACCCACGGAAAGCTGCAGGTCCAGATAACATCCCAGGACATGTGCTCAGGGACTGCACTGGTGAGCTGGCACATGTCCTAAATGATATTTTTAACGTCTCCCTCAGTCACGCCACCGCACCGAGATGCTTCAAAATATCCACCATAGTGCCAATAGCAGAGAAACCAGTTTTATCTTGTCTAAATGGCTACAGTTCCGTCGCATTGACGCCAACTGTGATGAAGTGTTTTGAACAGCTTATCAAACCACACATCACAGCCACCCTTCCTGCATCAATTGACCTGCTCCAGTTTGCTTATCATCCTAACCACTCCACAGAGGATGCATTAACCACCACCTTGCACTCAGACATCCCCCATCTGGACCTATGCCATACTCCTATATATTGATTTTAGCTCAGTGTTTAACACCACCATTCCACAGAGACTACTAGAGAAACTCCACTTACTGGGGCTGAACACCACACGTCTTGGGAGAAACATCTCCAAACCCACCATGCTGAGCGCTGGATCTCCTCAAGGATGTGTTCTCAGGCCACTGTTGTTCAGGTTGTTAACACATGACTGTGTATCCAGATATGAGGGGAACCTAGTTATTAAGTATGAAGATGATATCACAGTGGTGGGACTGATTTGCAGAAATGATGAATCAATGTACAGGAAAGAAGTTGAACGTCTTGTGGGCTGGTGTAGAGTGAATAATCCGGAAGATACGGATCCAGCACGCTCCTCTCAGTATCAGCGACTGCCCAGTGGAGAGAGTAGAAGACATCAGGTTCTTAGGTGTTCAGATCTCGAAGCACCTGAGCTGGGACAAGAGCATCTCAGTGATCAGAAAATGGGCCCAGCAGGGACTGGGTGAAACAAGCCTCTGTCCCCTCCAGCATCCTCAGGACTTTTTGACAGAGGCATGTTCTGACATACGGTACATGTATATCAGCGTGGTATTCCAACTGCAGTATGTCAGACAAAACAGCACTGCAGAGGATAGTTAGAGCAGCTCAGAAGGCCCTTGGAGTTTCCCTCCCCTCTGTCCAAGAGCTTTTCGAGAGCCACAGCAGGAGCAGTGCACTGAAAATGGTGAATGACTCCTCACACTCCCTCAATTCTTTGAACTGTTGCCATCAGGCAAACGGTTATAGCTGTTGGAGGAAGCCTCCAACAGCTTCCTCCCACAAGCTGTTAGAATGCTGAACTGTTGATTTGGTTATGTACAGTACTATACCCAGCAGTCTTTAGAATTAGTTTTAATTAGTTATCTTTCTTACTCAGTTCTTTATTTATATAGTTATCTTTTTTTTTTCTTTTAAAGAGACTATTTTACAGTGATGCATCTGGGATGCATGTGTGTCTGATTGTGCAGAGTGGGGTGTTTCCATGATGTTTGTGTGTGTGTGCGTGTGTTCTAATATTTTTAAGACCCTGAACAAACACCCTTTCATTTTGCCTGCACTACGGCGGTATGAACAGCAAATTGAGAATTTAACATTTAACAAGCTAAATGAGGCCTGTAGAGTCTGAGCTGTAGCTCATATATCAAAGTTTCTCTAAGCATTACTCCTTGGGGAAAATTTGCTGGGATGTCCTCTCATAGTAACGCTATGACGTATTTTCCACTTGTGACTGACTAATCTTTCTCAGCGTAGAATGATGAGCTTCAAAATGTTTAGAAATATCCTTTACAAACTTCCAAGACTGTTGGAACAAGTGCTTCTTCGAGATCATTGCTGATGTCCTTCCACCATGGCACTGCATTAACACACACCTGAAAGCTCCAGAGCAGGGAACTGCCAAAACTTCTACTTTTATAGAGGTGCTCACACTTGCTGATGATCAGCTATTCAAGTGCATTTGATTAGCAGCTGCTTAGCCTCTTAATTCCTATGGAGGCAGTAATGATGTACTTTTTTTCACACTCTTTTTGTATTTTGTGTAGCAAGTTATGTTTTGTTATTTATCTGAGATAATATTTATCTAATTTCAAGATGTGTTTAAGACCAGATCATTTTTTATTAACTCCTGATCCGTAAAACCTACTGCCAATCAACATTATTATTTCTGGGGTGTATTTTCCCAACAACTGTAAATAAATAACATTTCAAAGTTTATGATGCAATTATAAGTTTTTGTTTTTTCGACATGGGCAACAGACTGGGGACCGGTTGAGGGTGTCCACTGCCTTTTGCACTAAGACTTAATTTGTCTGCACTTTTGGGTTTTGATCAACCAGACAGGTAGCAATTACAACAAGAATGACCAAAATAGGCATGACTTTATTTTTCTTCTCCAAAACTGCAGCATAAACTAAAAATCAATATGAAAACACACAATAAAAAATAAAATTAGCACTAAAATGAACATAATAAACAACAGTTTGGATTTCACTCGTGGATCAACTGTGAGTAAAAACAAACAAACAAACAAAAAAAAAAAAAGGGAAGTGTGTCATTCACAAGGTTGCATGTTGAGCTAAAAAAGCTCTGATTCTCTGGAGGAGTTCTTTCTTCACACTGTCTGGTACAAGTGCTGCAGAGGAAAGAGATGAAGAGATGAAGAGAGATAAGTCAGAACACAAAATAGAAACTTACATACTCACACAACACGATACTTTTATTGTCAGAAGTTGTCATCCTGTCAGCTGTTTCTAATATTTTTTCTATGTATGTTATAGTGTTGGCCTGGTAGATAAAATGACTTTTAAGAGGCACCAGCTCCTTCTAAAACTTCCTACGAAGCTCAGAAACATTTCCAGAAATCACCATGCCATGCACGAATAATGGTTAATATCCAATATGCCCAAATAATGGAAAATGATCCAGAAACACTGCCATCTTCTTTAGGCTAAAGCTCACTTAAAATGACTGAGACATCTGAAAGTGTTCTTCAAATGGGCAGTCAATGTCCAAAGACAAACTCTGAAAGACCTTCAGAAAGTCTGAAGAACTACTACTGAAGACCACTTCAAAACAGTTTAGAGAAAATACAGCGTCTGGCTCCTTGGAAGAAAAATATAAAGGAGTGAGGGGTGGTTCAAGACTGTATATCAGGGAAACCTGAAATTGTAAGAGCTGTAATCAATAAGTAGTGCTGACCTACAACATTAGCAGTTTGTTAGTTAGCATGCACAAAGATGTATTAAAGATTATGTGCAGTGCTAAATAAATAAATAAATTGACTTGTACATCTAAACCAACGATGCAAATGAGTATGCTCATCACTTCTAACAGTCTTCCTCCCCCTGCTGTTGCGTTTGAACATCTGTACTGTACCTCTGCCTTTTGGTGTGACCTCTGTGACCAGGTCCTCCACTGTGACATGCTCCAGGCCCTTTTCTCTGATCACATCTGGCTCAAACGGGAGGTAATGACTTTAGTGACTTTTGTTTTTATAGCACCACGACAGCATCACCGGACACAAACATAAGAACAAGTCAAATACCTTTGCAGTGTGCTTTCAGCTGATCCTTCCACCCACACTCCACCAGCTTCGCTCTGAGCAACTCTTTCAACCTGCGGCCACACATTTAATTCACATTATGTGGCTTAATCTGTGCAATTCAAAACCACGCCAAACCATCCAGCATCAAATCACTGCAGCGAAAGACTCGCTTACCGCTCCCGTTCCCCCATCTCTATCAGCTTCTGATTTATTGCAGCCCTCATCTGGGAATCTTTGCTCATGATCCGCCTGAAATTAAACACACACACCGACACAGTCAGCTCGGAAGAAAGAGAGTAATAAAAACATATATTATAATGTCTAATTTAGCCCCCTATCAGGTAGCCGCTACCGTTATCGAGAAGGATCAGCTGGGGAACATAAGGTCCCTTTACGCAACTGAACCGTCTAAAAACGTTCAACGCTTAAAAGTTCCGGCTTTGGAGCGGTTAATCTTTCAACGTCAACCTGAATAACCAATGATAGTCTCATTAGTGTTCAAAATACCTGTTTAATAACAACAAATATAATACAATACATTTAAACTGAAAACACTACATTAAAACAGTTACTTAAGCATTTCAAGAGAAATTAGCTCAGGACTCAACTTCCCCTGCGCCCTGGGAGGTTTTGTCCGCCGTAAAATAGCTCCGTGTGAGAAAACAATGACGAAAACACAGGAAATGTGTATCACGCTGGCTACACCTCACCCTCCTCCTCTTGCTGCATACAGGCTGTCATCAACTTGTCAATAAGCCAGTCTCATTGAAAAAGACATGACTGCGTCTAACTACTCATTAAAGGTCAACAGAGACCTGCTGGACCCAAACTTTGAGAGTTACAGGTTATCCTTGGACGCCATACCGACGTACAACATAGAGCTGGATGCTGGTGAGAAAAACTTAATGCAGTGCAGTTAGCAAGTGTGCTAGCCTAGCCCTGATAAAGGTCCAGTATAACTTCTGTCCAGTATAACATTAAATAGGAATAGCAATGTAAGTTATTTGACATTATCTCAGACATTTTATTAGCTGCCACTACGTGACGACGTCAGCTGTTGATGCTACATAATATTTTGGCAGCTGTATCTGTAGCTCAGTGGCTCAGAATGAGATCTTAAGGCCCACCACTGTAACCTAATGAGCTTTCACATGATCACTAAGAAAAATCTGAACAATAGCATTGTTTAAACCACTGAAAATTAACAGATTAACGCTGAAGTGACTAATTACTACAGTTTGAACTGCATACACATACATAACTCATTTATATTGCCAGGACAAGTCAAGTGCACCAATTTTAAATAACTTAAAAACAATCATAGGGAGCTTGCACCTACTTTACGTTATAAGGTTAGTTTTGTAATACGTGTTTTAACTTCAAGATCTTAACTTAAGTTTGAACAATACTAAATTGGTGGGGCTGCTGATCCAGAAATGTACTTTAGTGATTAAAACGATATTTTGCATAATCATATACAAAAGCTTGCTAATTCCTTTTAATCGAAACAGGCCAGCTGAGCTCACCTGAGTTGCATCCAGGTGTTTTCTACTACGTCTCTTATCCAGATTATAAAACAGCTAGTGTGGGCCAAAAATCAAGAATCTATGAAGTGTGTGCCTAACAGGAGAATTCATTATAACATTGGTTTGGATACAGTCTTACTTATATAAAAAGGTGCTTACACTTTGCACAGACATCCACTCACAGTAGATGCAGGTATGCATATTACAAGGTGATTAATGTGCTTTAAAAAACAACAACAATACTTTATTTAGTGGGAATAATTCAGACAAATAGTAGCTGTAAAAATAGTTAATTGCAGTTTTTTTGTCACCAATAGTTCATCTTAGAGTAAAATGTTGAAATATTAAGATATGTTAAGACATATGTAACACTTTCCACAAAGCAACTGTAGGAAAGGCAGAAGGTTAAACTGCTTTTTAAGTAAAAACATAAATAACAGAAATTTGATTACTGCCATATTTAATCTTTTCTTTTTCATATCTGCCGCAGCCGTGGAGGAGGTCAAGCTGAAGGATACTCAGTACACCCTGGAACACATGCGTGCCTTTGGCATGTATAATTACCTGCATTTAGACCCCTGGTATGAGGACAGTGTTTACTTTGTGGACTGCAAAGGACGGGTCCTTAATCTCACCGTTACGCTGGTGAGTTTGCAAATCCTCTTGTTTTTTGGCCTATTTATGATTGTTGCCCCTCCATTGACGTCTAAGGTGTATTCACAACTGCACTATTTTTACGTGATGCTGCTCATTGTTCCACACATGAACATGGTAAGTGTGCTCAGTTTGCTTGGAGTTTTTCCTACGCAAAAAGAAACCAAACAAACAAAAACACAAGTATGTAATGTCATCGTGGCTCAAGAGTTGGGAGTTCGCCTGTAATCGGAAGGTTGCCGGTTTGAGCCCCGGCTTGGACAGTCTCGGTCGTTGTGTCCTTGGGCAAGACACTTCACCCGTTGCCTACTGGTGGTGGTCAGAGGGCCCGGTGGCGCCAGTGTCCGGCAGCCTCGCCTCTGTCAGTGCGCCCCAGGGTGGCTGTGGCTACAATGTAGCTTGCCATCACCAGTGTGTGTGAATGGGTGGATGACTGGATGTGTAAAAGGTCTAGTAAAGTGCTATACAAATACAGGCACCTTGAAAACAAACAAACATATAAACATTAATGTTTACGCTCTGTTCGCATCATTTGGTTGGTTTGTTTGTGGCTGTTACGTTCTGTGAGGCTGTGGGAGTGTGTGGGTGGGGTGTTTGCCCACTCTCCCCGCCTCCACCCCTCTTGCCACTCCTACCCCTCTCTGTCTCTCTCACTCTCCTCTCTCCCCAGGACACAGCTGCTGCTGATTAGCCTCGTTTGCCACCTGACTCCAGTCAGCAATCATCCTCTGAGGCTATTTAAACTGGGGATGAGCTGTGAGCAGGGTGGCTTTTTCCTCGGTGGCTCTACGTGGTTCGGTGCTAGATTTTGGACAGACAGCCTCTTTCTGACCAGTGAGCAGACGGGCTTGTGGGCCCTGAGAGTGTCTCCCCGTGGTGGGGAGTAGGGTAGGAAGTGTGGGAAGTGCCTCCTTTTTTATTGTGTTTGTTTGGTAGTCCTCCTGCCTTTCGTGGCTGCGAGCGTTTTCTTTGTTTCTTTGGCGTTATTGGTAAGACGGCGTTGCCGGCCCTTTAAGTTAATGTTAACCTGTACCATTTTGTAATAAAGTTTTATTGATGCAGAACAACTCTGTTTGTTTTCCTTTTTCATTCTGATTCCGGACTCATTTGTTACTGGTCCCCTCTCTCACATGCCTAGACCCCTTCGGGGGGAACGTAACAATGTGGGGGCTCGTCCGGGATATGAATGGAAGGAAAATAGAGTTTTTGTGAGTTGTTTGCCGGTGGCCTGGTTAGTTGTATGGTATCGGCTGCGCTCCCTCTCCAGTTAGCAAAAGGGGAGTGTCTAGCTGAGCGTAAGCTCCTCCTTCAGGCACTCATTTTTTATTTTTCCTTTATTATTTTCGGAGTAATCCCGGGTGGGGATTAGTTCCCTGTCGGGGGTAGGCTTGTCGGTGCTTTGTGCACTTGATGCTTAGCCTTTAAAGTTGCCTCGAGCCTGGTACACTCCAGAAGCTAACTAGGCTAAGATTTTAGTAGGCAGGTCTGGGGAGAGGGTCGGCGGTACTTTTATTTATTGGTTAACCTCTGGCCACACTTTTCCCGCCTGTTTTCTCATTTGTGTATTGGAGGTGGTGCTTCTTTGTTGTTATTGTTAGCCTCAGGTAGTTTTTTGTTTTTAGAGTTGATGGCTACCTTTGATATTGCCGTGTTTAATAAAAACCCCTCGCTTGTCCAACTGGACGCCTGTAGGAAGAGGGATTTGCATGAGGTGGCATCAGGTTATAGCATTTCTGTTTCCACAGCTCTGCGTAAGGCTGAGCTGAAAGCTGCTCTTGTGTCTGGCTTGGTGGAGAAAGGGATAGTGGCCTTGCCAGTATCTGCCAGTCCACTTGAGCATGGTGCAGCGTCTCAGCCTGTTCCGCAGGCATCAGCTCAAGCTGTAGGTCCATTGGTGTCGACACCTGTTGGTCAGGGGCTGCCTGTGGACAAACCCATGACATTGCCTCGCTTCGAACCCCTCTCCATTGAATCAAGTGAAGGCTCGAAGCAGGATGCTAAGCTCCGTGTACGCCTGGCTCGTCTCCAGTTAGAAAAGGAGGACCGTGAGAGGGAGTTCCAGCTAAAGAAAGAGCTGGAGCTTAGGCGTTTAGACGCAGAGCTTGCTAGAGCCAGAGAGGTCGAATTGAGGAAGGTGGAGGTGGAGGCAGAGACAGCTGTGAGGTTGCGACAGCTGGAACTCCGGCAGGTTTCCCTTCCTCCGACCGCCTCCATTCGTCAGGCAGACACCCCGTTTGACGTAGGGAAAAACAGTCGTCTGGTTCCGATGTTCCGTGACACTGAGGTCGACAGCTACTTCGAGTCGTTTGAACGAATAGCCACGGCCTTGCACTGGCCACGGGATTCATGGGCCATTTTGCTCCAATGTAAGCTGGCGGGTAAGGCTCAAGAAGTTTGTTCCTCGTTGTCAGCTGAGGACAGCTTGGACTATGACAAGCTGAAAAGGGCTATCCTGCTGGCCTATGAGCTGGTCCCAGAAGCCTATAGGCAGCGTTTCCGGGGGTTGAGAAGAGGTCAGGGTCAGTCCTATCTTGATTTCGCCAGGGAAAAAGGTGTTCTTTTCGATCGGTGGTGTGCGGCCTGCAAAGCCACTGACCTGGCTTCGATCCGGGAACTAATGCTCATAGAGGAATTTAAGAACTGCATTGCTGAGCGCATCGCGGTATATATTAATGAACAGAAGGTTTCCTCGCTACAGCAGGCTGCGACGCTGGCTGATGAGTTCGCGCTCGTCCATAAAACCAGTGTCAGTAGGTATGACCGGCGCGATGCCCCAGTGAAGGCTAGCGAGGTGCCAGTTGCACAGCACCCAAAGAGTGAGGTACTTGTGTTTCGTCCCAAGGCAGACCGAAAGTGTTTTTTCTGTTTTAAGTCTGGCCACCTGATTGCAGATTGTGAAGCTTACAGACGGAAACAATCAGTCTCGTCTTCACGTAAACCAAAAGGGGTTGGGCTGATTAAAACCATGCCTCCTGTCAGTAGGCCCCCTTCCCCTGAGACCCCGGATGAGTGTTTTAAGCCTTTCATTTTTAAGGGGATAGTTTCGCTTTCTGGTAAGACCGAGGATAAGCGTGAAGTGACCATTCTGCGTGATACTGGTGGCTCACAGTCCCTCATACTAGCTAGTGTGCTTGAATTTAATGAGAAGTCTGACTGTGACTCTAGCATCATTGTAAGAGGTGTTGGGATGAGTTTTGTGCCTGCTCCCCTCCATCGTATCTGGGTACAGAGTGAGCTGGTGAGTGGTTTCTTCTCAGTGGGTGTGCGGCCTTCTCTCCCGATTAATGGGGTGGATTTTATAATGGGAAATGATATCGCGGGTGGGAAAGTTTACCCTACCCCTGAGGTGACCAACAATCCTGTTATAGAGCCTGTGTTAGATGCCCTCAGCCTGCAGCACCCGGATGTGTTCCCGGTGAGCGTTCTGACTCGTTCACGTGCCCAGCAACAAGGTGGGGGGGTTGATTTGTCAGATTCAGTGATCGGCTCTATTCTAGAGAAGGATGTGATGCCCTGCACCGATGAGGGAGATAATGGAGCCTTAGAGTTAGCTCACAGTGTGGTTGAGCCAGCTCCTGTGTCTGGAGCTCCTTTTCTGCTCACCCGGGAAGCACTTGTGAAGGCTCAGAAAGAAGACCCTTCATTAGTTCAGTGTTTTACCGCAGCAGCTCAGGATAAGGGAGGTGAGGGGAGCAAGAGGCAGACATTTTTCGTTTGGGAAGGTTTATTGATGCGCAAGTGGACCCCAAGGCCTGGAGAAGACTGGAGCGTAGTGCGGCAGTTGGTGGTTCCGACCAGTCTGCGGTGGCATGTGCTGCAGTTAGCACATGATCACGCATGGTCAGGTCATTTGGGTGTCACTAAAACATATGACCGTATACTGCAGCATTTCTTTTGGCCGGCAATGAAAGCAGATGTAGTGCAGTTTTGTAACACCTGTCACACTTGCCAGCTTGTGGGTAAACCGAACCAGGCGGTGCCCCCCGCCCCCCTACGTCCTATCCCTGCTGTCGGTGAACCTTTTGAGCATATCCTGGTAGACTGTGTTGGCCCCTTACCAAAGACGCGGGCAGGGAATCAGTTCTTGTTAACCATAATGTGTGTGTCCACTCGATACCCAGAGGCGATTCCTCTGCGGAAAATCACGACAGCAAGCATTACCAAAGCACTAGTCAAATTCTTTACCACCTTTGGCCTCCCGAAAACCGTGCAGACAGATCAGGGTACCAATTTCATGTCCAGGGATTTTAATCGGACTCTACGGTCCTTTGGAGTTTCTCATTCTGTGTCTAGTGCTTATCACCCAGAGTCACAAGGTGCACTGGAGTGGTGGCATCAAACTCTCAAGGCGATGTTGAGTAAGTATTGCCACGACACCGGAAAAAGCTGGGATGAAGGGGTCCCTTTTGTATTGTTCGCTATACGTGATGCGAAGCAGGAGTCTTTGGGGTTCAGCCCAGCTACCCTGGTGTTTGGACATGACATGCGGGGTCCGCTAAAGGTGCTGAAGGAGAGTTTTCTCAGTGGTTGTGTGCCTAAAACTACTGTGGTGGAGTTTGTAAAAACATGCAAGGACAGGTGGCAACGGGCTACTTTGTTAGCAAAAGAGGCTCTCTGTGTATCCCAGGCAAACATGAAAAAACGATGTGATCAAAAAGCAGTGGAAAGACAGTTCCAGCCTGGGGACAAAGTTCTTGTGTTGTTGCCCGTGCCCAGTTCTGCCCTCATGGCTCGTTTCTCAGGCCCCTATGTGATAGTGAAAAAAGTGTCTGACACCAACTATATTCTCAACACCCCAGAACGCAGAAGGAAGACTCGCCTATGCCATGTCAACATGTTGAAACCATACCATACCAGAGACACCAGCATGACAGAATCATCAGACACTGCTGGGACGGCTGTCCCCGGTTCAGTCCCTGTTGCCCTGCTAAGTGTTGAAGTTAAGGGTGATGATGATCTGGGTACCCTTTCTGAGGGACAGCAATGTGGGCGGTTGTCAAATTCTGTTTTTTTAGCTAAGGCCGAGGCCAACCTATCTCACCTTCCTCCGTCCCAGTGTAAAGAGGTACTTGACTTGCTGCACTCCTACCTGTCTCTTTTTAGTGACGTACCCTCGCGTACCCACGTTTGTGAGCATGACACTGACGTTGGAGACGCAGTCCCAATCAAGCAGCATGCATATCGTTGCCCCTTCGCCAAACGTGAGGTCATGAAAGAAGAAGTTGAGTACTTAGTAGAAAACGGCTTGGCACAACCTAGTTGTAGCCCCTGGAGCTCCCCATGTCTACTAACACCTAAGTCTGATGGCACACCCCGTTTCTGCACAGATTATCGGAAGGTAAACGCTGTAACAGTCTCTGACTCTTTTCCGCTTCCTCGTATGGAAGACTGCATTGACAGCATCGGCCCTGCCAAATTCATCACCAAACTCGATCTCCTTAAAGGCTACTGGCAGGTGCCTCTCACTCCCAGAGCTTCAGAGATTTCTGCATTTGTCACCCCTGACCACTTCATGCAATACACAGTAATGGCCTTTGGCATGAAAAATGCCCCAGCTACTTTTCAACGACTGATGCAGTTGGTGTTGGGAGATGTGCCCCAGTGCAATGTGTATCTAGATGACGTGGTGCTATACACAGACACATGGGCAGATCATATGTCCCTTCTGAGGACAGTGTTTCAGCGGCTAGCCGAGGCCTCGTTGACCCTCAATCTCGCTAAGTGTGAGTTTGGTAAGGCAACCGTCACTTACCTAGGTAAGCAGGTGGGGTTTGGGCAGGTCCGCCCAGTGGAGGCGAAGGTTGCTGCAATCCTGGACTACCCGAGTCCAGCCACCAGACGGGAACTAAGGCGGTTCCTAGGGATGACCGGATATTACCGGTGTTTCTGTAAGAACTTTTCTGTGGTCGTGACCCCGCTAACCAAACTGTGTAGCCCAAAGGTGCCTTTTGAATGGTCAGTTGAATGCCAGCATGCCTTTGAGTCGGCAAAATCTCTTCTGTGCAGCACCCCTGTATTGGCAGCTCCAAACTTCTCTCGCCCCTTTAAGCTAGAGGTCGATGCCAGTGCCACCGGAGCCGGGGCAGTCCTGCTGCAGGATGATGAGGAAGGTGTGTGCCATCCGGTCTGTTATTTCTCTGCAAAGTTCAGACCCCATCAACTGAACTACTCTACCATAGAGAAGGAAGCCTTAGCTCTGCTTCTAGCTCTGCAGCACTTTGAAGTGTATGTGGGCTCCAGCGCTTCCCCGGTGACCGTGTTCACAGACCACAACCCCCTTGTTTTTCTGAACCGGATGTACAATCACAACCAGCGACTGATGCGCTGGGCACTCCTGGCCCAGGATTACAATCTGATGATCATACACAAGAAAGGTACTGACAATATAGTGGCTGATGCACTCTCACGCAGCTCGCAATAGGTTGTTGTTGTTGTTTTGGTAGGGCTTCAATGTAAGGGGGGGGGGAATGTTACGTTCTGTGAGGCTGTGGGAGTGTGTGGGTGGGGTGTTTGCCCACTCTCCCCGCCTCCACCCCTCTTGCCACTCCTACCCCTCTCTGTCTCTCTCACTCTCCTCTCTCCCCAGGACACAGCTGCTGCTGATTAGCCTCGTTTGCCACCTGACTCCAGTCAGCAATCATCCTCTGAGGCTATTTAAACTGGGGATGAGCTGTGAGCAGGGTGGCTTTTTCCTCGGTGGCTCTACGCGGTTCGGTGCTAGATTTTGGACAGACAGCCTCTTTCTGACCAGTGAGCAGACGGGCTTGTGGGCCCTGAGAGTGTCTCCCCGTGGTGGGGAGTAGGGTAGGAAGTGTGGGAAGTGCCTCCTTTTTTATTGTGTTTGTTTGGTAGTCCTCCTGCCTTTCGTGGCTGCGAGCGTTTTCTTTGTTTCTTTGGCGTTATTGGTAAGACGGCGTTGCCGGCCCTTTAAGTTAATGTTAACCTGTACCATTTTGTAATAAAGTTTTATTGATGCAGAACAACTCTGTTTGTTTTCCTTTTTCATTCTGATTCCGGACTCATTTGTTACTGGTCCCCTCTCTCACATGCCTAGACCCCTTCGGGGGGAACGTAACAGTGGCGTTCCAAACACGTGTTGCCCTCAGGTTGACAAAACTTTACAACACTCATGGTTGAAAGGGCCTTTCTTCTGTCTCTTCCGTACTTTTTAAATGTACGTTTATTGGTTTTTATAATTACAGATACTGATATATTGGTAAATAGCTAATACATAATATATCAGCCCTGACAGCGTATTAATCAGGGTCTACTTAGGAGTTCCCTAAGCAGAGGAGAAACTGGCAGAAAGAAGAAGCTTTGCCACTTTTTTTTCATCCTGGTGATTAAATAAAGTCTTTGCGCTTTGCATAATAAGGTTAATTTATCTTTTTAGGCGTTAGAGGAATAAAATTTAATGTAACACTTAAGACAAACTGAGTAGTTAAAGCATTACACTGTGTGGTTAATTACAGCTGACTAATGGTAGTTAACTTGCCAGCATAATAACAGTTTGGTTTGGCAGCTGTAGAAAAAACGAGCCACAGGTCAATCATGTGCATACATTAGTGCCATTAGTATGTGCTCCAAATTCAGAATAACAGTGAGGTAATTAAAGCTGCTGGTTACATGTTTCATGGGTAAAGATTCTAGTCAGTATTCTGTTACATCTTATAATAAACCCAGCATTGACAAAGTCATCATAGCTAAAGTGTTTCGGAGCTGGAAAAATGCAAGTTGGGTCTACTCGACCTTCATCAGCAGAGCAACACGCTGATAGCTTTCACAGCCTCATGCTGTGAAGCAGTTTATTTTATTTTTCACATCGTAGAGCATTCACAGACATGATGAGCTCCCATGTATTATAACAGTAAATCGTAGAAGCTGAAGAATTTTATTTATTATAATAATTTAGATCAAGGATTAAATTTACCATCATGACAAATGGATTTAACCTGAAATCTAACTCTCACCATGTGAATTTATGTAATCGAGAGTTTTCCTAAATCACTTCTAAGTTTGGAGTCTTTGCAAATGATTTTAGGCAAATTTAGGTCTTTGTTTTATAGTATTGTTTTATGTTTCCATTATATAACGTTTCATATTATGGACCTGATGTTGTGATGGTGTATTCAGTGAAGGATTTTTATGCGCCTGATGTGCCAGTAGGTGGTGACCAAACACTTGAGCATCAGCAGGTTGTGGGAAGAGAAAGGATGTCTGTGAAACACAAGAGTTTTAAAAGTTATGTTAAATTATATAACATTATTTCTAACCTCTTTTTATTCTTGGTCAAGATGCAAAATAATAAATGTCAGAATAAACGTGGCTCTTAGTATTTAGTGTGAACCACAACTTTCTGTGCAGTCTTTTGTCTGTCGTATGAATCACCCGAGCACATAAAGTTTGGATGAGCCCTTGTAGGTCTCCAGTTAATCACAGGAGCGATTATATAATTGACTCAAGGTTCTGATTGGTATTGTTACCCCGTACCAAGATGTTGAGATGAGGAGCAAAATCGTTCTCATGACCTTTTCCACCGAGCCTTCTTTTATGTCTTAGTCATCATTGACCATAATTAGACATAATTGGTGTCTCACTGGAGTTTTTTTCTTTGATGATCATCACACTGTAATCCTGCGAGACAGTGTTTCTGGTTTTCAGTGGCACCATTAAATGAAATTTATGGAAAAGTGTTGCTCAAATTCTAATTACAGTGATCACATGATAATTATCATCCTTCAGCCTTTTGTGCTCGGTTGCTCGGCACATTGCACATAGACGTTTCACACTCCGTTTCAGGGCATTAACGGCACGGATGCTGGAGAAAGTGATACCAAAGGTGTAGCGATATAATGTGCCGTGCCACGCTCCATGGCAACAACGGGGTAGCTTCTCCACAGTCCTTTTGAAAAACTCTGTCTTCACGCAATTTGTGATGCTCTTTGTGATTCATGACTGGACTTCTTATTGTTTGATTGGATGTTAGCTGTAAGAGTGCATGCATCACATATTTCCCAGTATCCTACAATATTTTCTAATGCTAAACTGAAGTGGTGACAAAATCAGTTTTGCCATGTTGTTCTCCATCTAGAGCACTGAAATGAGCTTACTTGATATCCGGTCTTTATTCCATTCATCCATCCCTCCTCCCCTTAACAGTCAAGCAGTACAGTAATTGGTGTTAACATATTATAAATGTATTTTTTTAGTGTTAACTGGACAGAACATGCACTTTGAGATATTAAAATAGGCATTTTTCTGTTGTTTCTGAAATTTGATGCACTGACTTAATCAAGTAATCAAATACACAATGACTTTGTTTCATTCTCATACACCAGCACACTGAGATTTCCTCTGCAGATAGGAATGAATCTAAATGGCCTAATCTTTTTTTATGAATGCAGTACTGGCTTACGGGTCTGTTGTGTTCTGAATTCAGGACACCGCCCTGGGGAAGCCGAGAGAGGTCTACCGTGTAGACGTCGAGTCCAGCCAGTGTGAGGATCGTCTTTGCGCCTCCCTCAGCCTGACCTCGGCGACCTGGGCAGCTCTGTCGGATGGTAGCGGTCGACTGTACCTCCTCCGCACAGGCAAGAGGGGAGACAGCTCCCATATGAAGTGGGAAGTAAGTATGGACGTGGTGTTTACTGCTGTAAGTGACGCACAGACGTGTTTGAAATATTTTTTGCCGCTGAAGTGAAGGTAAAAAGACACAAACCTGAATTCCCTCTGTGTACTATTGTAATACCGGTGCTGCTTTTTCTTCTGCTTTCTTGGCTTAGCACAATTAATTATTAGCATTTGCAACTGACAGTTGTTAAGTCAGTTAGTCACTAGCTCATTGGCGTGTTCACAGCTGTCATAAATTAGGTCAAAACTGGGCAAAATTGGAGGTGTTTTGAATGTCCAAATGTCTCTGATGATGTAATTTTGAGTCACTAAATATCTTTGTCAGTACTGCACAAGAGAAGCTGGGTTAGTAGTCAGTCAAAAGATAATTAGACATTAATTATTGGGCATAACTTGACCTGTTCATGGGCTCTAATGTACCTGTGGTCCTAGTGAGACACTTCTGCTGGTGACGGTAATAAACTATATATGAGAAATGGACGTAGCTTCTTGGTCTAAAAGGAAAGCCAACTTGGTCAGCAGATGGTGGCCTTTCAAAAAGGATTGCAATTAAATAAAGTATTAGTTGAAATACTGCTTGATTAAATGTGTTATTCTTAGCTTTGTCAGAATAAACTGGAATACAGTATACCCAAGCAACCGAAGGAAAGAAACCCTAATTTGGTAAGCTTAGCCATCCTTCGCAAACTAATCTGACACTGTGTATGTTTGCAACATTATGGTGACTCTTAAATACTGATTTGAGGACTGTGATTAATAGTTTCATGCACTATGAAACTATATGTTTGCAAGAGTGGACTTCAGTGGGAAGCGAAAGGATTTGGGTGAAAATCAGAGCGAGATGGGCAAGTCGGAGAGTATTCAGACATGGTCACACTTTGTAAGGCTCCATCTTTTCACTCGATTTGTTCATAATAGAAATGTCTTTTTTTGTGAGCATGGCAGATGGTGCTCTAAAAATTTCACATTCAGTAAGTAGTAACTCAAAGGCCAAAAAGGACAGCCTTGGGCTCCATGACGAACAGACACCTGGGATAATATTTAAATGAAAAAAATCCTCCTTTGGCCAGAGTGACATTTGAAAAACCAAGTCAAAACTGTAACAGTACATAACAGCTTTATAATGGTGGATCAGCTACACTGATGTTATTGAACCGCTTTGAAAAATTCTGCATCCATTGTGAACATACTCTGTTATCTCTTTATGGGCTCTACATCCAGGACCACTGAAAAATACAGGTAGATGTACTTTGAGAGCAGATTTTAAAGGGTCAGTACTCTTTAAAGTTAAAATATTTACATTTATCACATTTCATTAAACTGAATATCCAAGTTAAGAAGTTTATTAATAAGATAATAGCCAATAATTGTATTTTTTTGATTATGGAATGTCTAATTATTCCCCAGAGGATATTGTCGGAGCAATTCAAGCGTTCTGTGTTTAAAAAGCTTGGTCGGGCTTTGGAAATTGAAATTGTAGTTGTAAGGAAGCAAGTCTTTGTGCGCTTTATGCTGAATTCAGTGGGGAATGGTTACAAATGAGAGTTCCCTCTCTGAACAGGGACACTTGATGCATTTGTGAAGGCAAAGTTCAAGACTGGAATTTATAATGAAGATTTAAACCCTCGAGTTACCGACGTCCAGAGTTCTATTTTTAAGATTCAGCACTTAGGGACACCAGCCAAAGCACGCTGCATCTCTCAGTCTATGTTAGTGTGTGTGTGTTTCATGTGTACAATAATAAAGTGTCTCATAAGCCAGATATTTATGCATTCAATTTGGGCTTCTTGGGATCGCATCATCTTCTTCAACCAGACAGCTGAAGACCCTGATTTAGAAATACTAGCTTGAATTAGCATTTTATTGGAAGAATAAAGAGAAATGTCTCAGTTTTCGAGTGCAGAGTAGACCATTTAAAGCCATTTAGCAACACTTGATGCTCCATTAAAACATCTCACAGCTATATTCATGTGCCTATAGCTACTAATATGTATAACTATTTACGTTTTATCATTTCTTCCATTTTAAAAGATAATGCAAGGATAAATCTCTGCTTGGTCAATTCATTCAAAAGCTATTCTAGTCTTATTTTTAGTAGACAATACAGCTCTGCTTAGACTGTGTCACATTTCCAGCTGCATTTTAACTTGTTTCAAATGATTAACAAGAATTGCGAAGAAGATTTAAATGTACATGGCAAATATTCAGACTGTCTGGGACAGCAATTGATTATATAAAGCAGAGGTAACAGAGGCTTGAGCTGAATAACGAAATAAATCTCAATGAAAGCAGGGTGGCAGATTAAATAGTTTGTTCACTTGTAGCTGCACGACTGATTTCTTTAACTTGCAGTCCAGTGGTTGCTGGCTGTCACTAGATGAAATTGGTTGTAAAGACTTCTACAACTCCAAATGTCATTGGGATTGCTTTGATTGCTAACAGACTGCTTTGATCGCCTGTGGTTCGAAGGTGATTTGATGTTTTGACAAACAACTCAGTATCTTCCATTAAATTATGGGCGACTGTGGCAGTCTACTAGCAATCAGAGCTATCATGAGAAGGTTTTTGGTGCAGCACCCTATAATCTCTTAGCCACCAATTTCACATAATGACTGCCAGCAACCTTCAGCAACCACTCGCCAATCATCTGGGATTGGTGGTCTTGAAGATTGTGTGACTGACTAAAGACTAACCTTGAACAATGATCACAAACTTTAGATCATCTGTGCTGCCGTTCGTATGGTATACTTACAAGGCAGTGTAGGAGCTTCAAATTGATGCCATAGGTGTGTTTACTAAAAATCCACGACAAGTTTGAATTTCAATTACCTAGATCTCAAAGTCAAGGTCAGAGGTCAAGTTTTCTGAATAAATGCAATAACTTGAGCAGGAAGACCCCTAGGATTTTGGTCCCATAGGTGTATCTACTAAAAACCTTGTACGAGCTTGAATTCCTTTAACTTTGACCTCAAGCTCATAGGTCGGAGTTAAAGTTACCTGAAATTCTTGTGAATACGATAACTTGAGAACAACTTGATGTAGGATTTTGAGGCTTTGTGTTGGTAGCACTACAGATCATTTACTTTAAATCACTCGTTTTATCTTAGCATATCTGTACAAGAGGATCTTTACATTTGCAAAATTCTGGTGACAGTTTTTTCTCCCATACTGGCAGCAGTACCCTGTTAGATTCCTAAAAATCATCTTGTTACTGTGCCTGCAGCCACTGTTCAATGAAGACCTGGGGGAACCTTTCACCATCCTCCACAGCGTCTCACACGTCCAGGCTGGCGTTCACAGCATGGAGGTTCTGCTGCTCCGTGTCCAGAAAGACCCGGAGGAAACCAAAGGAAGTGGATACTCAGTGTCTCTCGAGTGGATCACAGTCGCCAACACTGCAGGACAAGGTGGGTGGTGCGATGATTGACTGAGTATGATAATCGAGCATGAAGTAAGATAAGACCAGTGTGTCATAAATGATTAGTATATCAGTTTCAAGCCTGTGATTTAATTTTAATTTCCTTGCCTCCTTTTTTTCTGTTAACAGTGTTTCAGTAGAAAACTGAAACCCTTCTTAATTAAACCGTAATAGCGTATTAGTCATGTTCTTCCTTTAATGGACTTTAAATATTATGTCCCAGATGAGATTAGTGCACTCTGAAGCAAACATTGGCAAGAAAGATTTTCATTAAAGTCCTCGGTGCTTGCCGAGAAAGAATACCACTGTGACTGATGAGTCAAATATTGTGTAGAAAAAAAACGACAGCCTTTCGAGAGTCCCTTCTTCATTTTGTTGGATTTAAAGATGCATCCCTTTGATATTTGCTTAATATTTTACTAATGCTAATCAAGGCTATTTGGTCTGGGCTAGGAACATGGCCAAATGGGGACTTGGAGTGGCACCAGCCCCTCAAACATATGACTGGTGGCCACCTTTTGTGAAGTGTCACTTTTCATGTAATAAAACAGTCGTTCCCAAAGTGAAGAGTGTTGCTGTCCACTTAAAACCAGAAAATCCCACGGTGCCCACCCAAGCTTAACTCTTCCCTCTAATCAGTATACAAGAGAAACTGATGGATTTCCGTGAAAATTTTTTTAAAAAACATAAACCCCATTCACTGTTGGCTATTAAATTGCTAATGCTACCCAGTCATTTGCAAAGTGTTAAGGCCAATGTGTGACTGACCTGCCACCGGGACACAAACATCAATACAAGAGCATTGAGAGTAATATCACAAACTAACCACCTCCTATTACCACTTTTTAATTCATTTTAGATACATAAATACATTTATATAAATATGTAACTTTACGTACTTGTGTGTAGTTCCCAGGTGAATTTCTTTTGTTACAGCGGTCCACTTGCAGTACCCTCATGGCCCACCAGGTGGCCACGTCCCACACTTTGGGAATCACTGTAATAAAACATGTGTAAGGGCACAAAATCATATCATCAAACTCATGCCCAGGTTTTTCTGAGCCAAACTTTTAACGCTGTCTTTATGATTTATAAATAAGAGATTATAAAACTGTTTATTGATACCTCATTTTTGATGTTTTAGCATTTCCCCTCTCATCTTAAACTAATTTTAGGCTAAAATATAATAGTGCTAAATGCATAGTTTAAAACATTGCTTATTTTGTAGAAATGTAAAAGATTCATGAATTAAAATCAAGAGGTAATACTGATAAAGCCTTCTCACTATGACAGTTACTTTATTAACATATATATGCATATATTAATAAAAATGCCACCAGATGTAAATATTAAAATACTAAAGTGAGTATATGTTTTTCATTTATTACTTATTCATGATTTCTTCACTGAGTGATAATCTGTGCTGCTCACATTCACAAACCCAAGCCTGGAAGCTGCCCAGTAGAATCACTGGAGCAGTAGAAGGGTCTTACTGAAGGGCAGCGTGGCGGATGATGTTAATGTAGAATAGCCAGGAGCTGCTTTTTCACTTTTCACACAGATTTATTTTTCCTGTTGGCTTAGCAAATGGTCTGCCTTCTTGTCACAAGGTCTCCTTTTTATATTCTGCAGATAAACAGCTGCAGGTTCCAGCTTTTTGAATCTGAAGCTCAGTCAGTTGTCCATGAAAGAGAGATTTCAATTTAGTCATTCAAACTGGTAATTTTGAGATGATATAGAATAAACGCTACATTTGAAATGAACTTTTAACTTAAAAAATATAAGTATAAACTTACAGACTGATCATAAAGCTTACACTTAAAAGTTTCAACACATCCTTGTATCCTCGCACCAAGATGCAGTTACTGAGTAAATGGGGAAAAAAATGCATTATCCTTAAGATGACATCATTATCCATTAAAACAAATCACCAATAGGGAAAGGAACCATGATACAGTTGCTTTGCTTGACTATCAGGTTGCAGGCACATTCTTTATCTTTTGAAAAGCTAATACCTTGCACAAAATACCTACAGAAGTAAACAATCCCCTCTAATATAAGTGGCTTGAGCACGCTCTGTAATGACTGCTGGGAGTTCTGTACATGCAGTGCTTCTTGACATGAGATGTTTTTCTACTCCTCCTGGTCTCCGTCTGAGTTTAGAAAAGATTACTTTACACAGGGATCACTGTGTCCTTTGATTTCCACACGCAGGTCAGGAGAAAAAGTATGAGGTGAAGAAGAGGAGGGTCCTCAGGGGGAAGTCGGTGCCTCACTATGCAGCGTTGGAGCCCAAAGGGAAGGGACTGATGCTGGCATCAGAGAAGCCATTCGTTTTTACACATGTGGATGGTAGACCTGTGGAACAGCCCGAGCCAGAGCCCATGGAGGTGGAGAAGACAGGTGGGTAAAAGGTGCCGCTGGGAAGTCTGCCAGCGAGCAGCTTGAGTAATGTTACTCAGCGCCTGATGTTATAACGTTAAATGCACAAGTAGTAGCCTTTGTTTCAGGCTCTAAGGGTGCTTATTTAACCCCTGTAATGTCCTCGGGATTTCCATACACCTGTTGCCCTACATCCTGGCAAAAATGACCCCAGGACAACACAAGGGTTATTAAAATCAAGTAAAGTAGCTTTGACTGTCATTTCAACAATATCATAGCAATAATCATCTTTGTTGCAAGTATGTGTACACACACAAGGAATTAGGCCCTTTTTTCTCCATTGTTTTCAATGTACTTAACACAACAGACTAATAAATATGGATGGATACCACAAAAACAGTATATACATGGGAGCTTCACAGTTGTACATGTATGCACAACAAAGACTATATACAGCAGCTTTAGTTTAGCAGCAGGTATACTGGATGTTTTAGTAAAGGCAATATATGAGTGATATAAGTGTTCATCAGAGCGACGGCCTGTGGAAAAAGAATCCAATCGAGGTTTATTATATAGGTAACATACAGATAATACAGTACATCTTGAAATTAAAAAACATTCCTCCAGGAGCACACGATGCGATATATAAGGCAATATATAATTAAAATATAATACAGAGTACAAATACTTAGTGGAGTCTATGTGTGTGTGTGTGTGTCTGTGCAGTTTTGTTGCCAGTCCCTTTCCTGAGTATTGAGCTGTCTGATGACTTGAGGGAACAAACCGTTACACAGTCTGGCAGTGAGGGCCTGAATATTTTGGTACCTCTTGCCACATAGCAGGAGGGTAAAAGTTTGTGTGAGGGGTACGTGGGGTCATCCACAATGCTGGTGGGTTTTTCAAATGCAGTTTGTGTGGAAAAATAAACGTGTGTGATGAAGGGAAGAGAGCCTCGGATGATCTTCTCAGCTGTTCTCACTGTGCACTGCAGGGTGCTTTGAGATCTGTTACTGTGCAGTTTCCATACTAGTGATGCAGCTGCTCAGGAACCTCTCGACAGGCCTGGGGGCGCAGGAGATGGACTTTGCTCAGCCTTTGCAGGAGAGACGCTCTTGGTCCTTCTTGGCTATTAAGCTGGTGTTTTTGACAGGTGAACACTGTGGAATTTTGTGGCCTTTACAATATTTCCAGCAGAGTGGATACCCCTGATCTTCTAAAGTCAACAATCGTCTCTTCTGTTTTGTTCAGCAGTCCGTTCGCTGTCGTACCTCGTCTCTGTACACTGATTCATCATTATTGTCGATAAGACTCACCACGGCCTGAGAGCTGATCAGAATGGACTTACATTTGCAGCCAGCTTAACTGGCCATTCAAAGAAGTGTAATTCAATACTGCAGTAGTTGGCTCCTGCCGTATTGGCTTCATTTCATATTCATCTTTTTTATTCCTCAGAGGTTTCTGCTTTAGACTGCATTCTTATAGCTATGTGTATCTAATAAAGCTAAGTGTAATGCTCCTTTTTAGTTTTTTAGTGTTTGCATTTGAGCTGTCAGAATGCGAAAAATACAAACTTTATCTCATGAAGTTAACTTTCCAAAATAAATCCTAATTAATAAAAACAAGTTCATCTTCTTCAAGGAGTGTTGAGATGCAAGAAACCCAAATCAGCAGTAATAGTACATAACTGTTGAGCTGTTGTTTAATATACAATGCTTTAGAAGTGCATGTAATTTTAACTCTTGGCAAGGAACAGAAGTCCTGTTTCATTTTTTTTCTGTCCTTACCACAGTGCCGCCGCTCATTTCTGACCCTGCTGATCTCTGTCAACAGAATTTGTGCAGAGTGCAGACCTAATATAGGAAAAGTCACGTTGTCCTCATCAGAATCTTTGACTCGGTGCTGCTCAGGCTTGAGACTGTGAGAAAACACTTAAAAATAATGTGACACGGCTTGTCATTTATCCTATTTATAGTGATGTATTTTTATTATGATTATTTTTTGTCTCAAAAATTCTGTCTGAAACTGACCTGAAAGTCAAGCTGTCTGCGAATCTGTTAAAACGGTGACAGAAAGTGAAATAAAAGATCCGAGTGGCATTCCCGCCTTCCACCATGAGACGTGCGACTGCCACCCCTCCCACCTTTTCTGTAATTGGACTGTTTCTGGTTAAGATTCATTACGCGGTTGCTTTTGCTTGTCACGTCGACTTCTTTCGCTCATTACCTTTCCGAGCTGCTGGTTGAATGCGCACACCGACTCGTTCACTTGTCGCCATAGAAACATCTGAGCGGGCGGCAGAATATTCCCAATCAGACTGAGGTCTCTGTCAGGTCAGGTGATCTGTGTCTGTGTACACAGATGTGTTTCAAGGCCATTTATTCCTGTTGCACAGGACCTGTGAGACGCCTTCAGCATATTCTCTCAGTCTCGCTGACGAGCTTTGACTAAAATGTTCAGTTAATTCAGCAGTGAGAGGGATTTTTTTCTTCCCTTTTTTGGATGACTTGCTGTAGGCCTGCAGCATACTAGTCATGAATAATTTTATTAGATAGTTAAGTAATGGAATGACTTAATTAATAATGCCGAAAATAAACCCTGTCTGCACACTGCTCCACAGTTAGAGACTCTTTAACTCTGACTCAGGGGCTGCATGTTCTCACATTTTAGACAATGGGAAAAAAGTTATTTGGTATACAGAATCCACTCACTTTTAAATTATTATAAAAATTACCTGTTTGTTATTTCTAATTTAATTTAATTTTTAATCCTGGTTACTAAAGTAACATTGGAGTCGTGATTTTTGCCTCATATCAGTGCTCAATTCAGCTCAAACTGGTTTCTTGACAATGAATTTGATGTACTCGAATAGCGTCCACAGTCACCAGATCTCAATCCAGTACAAGCACCTTTGAGATGTGATGGAACATGAGGATCACATCATGGATGCGCAGCCAGATCTGAAGTAACTTTATGACGCTATCATGTCAGTGTGGCTCCAAATCTCTGAGGAATCTTTCCAGTACCTTGTTGAATCTGTGCCATCACAAATTAAAAGAGTTCAGAAGGGAAAACAGGGTCCAAGCCAAGGTGTACCTAATAAAGTGTCCGTGACTGTGGAATTTCTGCATTTTGCATAATGTGGCTTAAATTCAATCATCACTAAAATATTTTCTTTTTCTATATTTCATGTGAGGGAGCCAATTAAGACAAGTTGAGTGGTCAAAGGTGTCATATTGATATTTAAAGTGTTTTGATTGATTCTCGACGTCGGCTCAGGAACATAAAGGCGTAAATTAAACAAGTAAAGATGAAAAGGCAGCGAAATGTTCTTTTAATGTTATTAGAAAAGCTTGAATGGTCATGAAAAGTAGGAACATTTCCTGTATCGGTTTGAAAGCCCTCTAACATTTGCTGGAATGTCGTGGAAAACTCGGGCTGGTTTCAAGAAGAACAGTAGGCTACGTAAACGTATCTGTGTCTTTAGAAAGACAGAGGACAACGGTCGTACAGGTGAGAAATGGGGAGAGAGACAAAGACAGGTTCAAGGAGAGCAGTGAGATTATTGAATATGTAACGTCTGATGTCACACAGGCTGATATGGAGGTGAGCCTGGACTTTACGATGATGGATAAAGTCAGCCTAACATTTGATCCCTTCAACATGACATCATACAGAGTCAAGAATAGAGAAAACTTTGAAACTAAGTATTTACAGCGGTTTGAAGCTTTTGGTTGACAGGGCTTATTTGTGCACATTATTTGAAATTTTGACCATCTTTTGTATGAGAATCCATCATATATAGACAGAAAATAAGGAAGCTCATAATAGATCCACTTTACAGCAAAAAAACATTGAACTAAACATTCGTATCCATCTTGGCCCTTTTCTTGTTTTTAAACTCTGTTATACTCACAACCTCTAAACAAGCAGACAAACAGCTACCTTCTCCTTCAAAAGATATATTAAAAAAACCCACAACATGACCCAGAGAGGGCAAAGTGCATGTTGATGGTGACGAAGCAGAGTAATGGCAGCTTTTCAGGCAATCCTTTTATCAGCACTCTTACTTTCTCCTTTCGAAGAAAAGGTAATGGATTAGATGTCAAGAGAGGAGACATGTTCAAAGAGGCTTGTAAGTGACGAGAGAGGGAGCAGAAAAGATAGAAGTGACTTGGTGCTGTGTTAAGGAGACGAGATGTGGGTATAGAAAAAGTATATAGATGACAGAGAATATGTCCAAACAAGTGGGTGGAAATGATTATTCCGATACAAGGACACCAAAAACCTTGAGTTCAGTCATTTATAGTGATGCATAGGCGTACAAAACTGGATTATTTTAAACTTCAGCTAACTGAGTTCCAACACAGATAAACAAAAAAGATCAACACTGAGCAAAGAAGATTGGGAAAATGAAATGGAAGATTTGGCAACCCTCCTCCTGCCTTGTTAGTTTCTTTGTTGACAACAAAAGGTGATAATGAACAACTCTTAGTTTCTCACATCTACGCCAAATATGGAGCAGGTCTGTTGGTTTGATGCTGCATAGTTGGAACAATTTAATTGCTCAGGCTTTGGCAATAATCAGCGTATGTTGTTTATGATGGCTGTTATAGATGAAAAGGTTGGTACAGAGATGTTTGCGCATCAATTACATGATTTCGCTCATGCTAATCTTGCTTTTTTGGTTCATTTAAACATGTTTATTGTTATTTGGTAGTTCTAAGAGTTGCTTACAGGAAAGAATATTTTAATTTAATTGTTATGATAATAAAACACTTACACCTCATGTTTTAGAAACTGCAGCTTGAGAAAAATCATGCGGTTCTAATCGTAATTAAATTAAGGACAAAGTGGGGTTAAAGGGAATAGTCGAAAACCTCACCTTCAAGATCTTCTTCCAGTGCACCTCTGGACTTTTAGATCGCTGCCTGGAAGTCTTGTTCTGTCCCTTTTACATTTATGCCTCTGTGATGCAGACTGGATCTCCTTCAGCTTGTCTAACTAATTAATTCTTTAACTTGATTTTCAGTTTTGGAAATTAGGTAAAATGTCTTGGAGGCAAATTTGTTGATATTTTGTGGATCTGATTGAACTCCACCAGCCATTATAGACAGCTCTGCATTGACAGTCTCATTGTGGGGGATAGATTCACAGTGTACATCACTGTAAATGACTCGCATAACCCTGGACTTAGTTCTCAACTTCAGGCTTAAAAAGCAGGCTTCAAATGAAAACTTCTGGTCGTGGGTGTGTACCCAACCCTCATTATTAGAGATGGTCCCCCACTTGAAATTGTGCTCATTTTGAAGCAAAAGCTATTTTTTATCTTCTGTTTAAGTTTATAAAAGTCTAAAGTTAGAACAGCACCAAGAAAAAAATAAATACAAACACTATACAGGCAAAAGTGTGAGGCTTCAAATTTTTTATTATTAACAGTACTAGGGAAAATATAACAGTATGACATCGTTAAAACTAACTCTCTGAAGCATTTGTTTGTGGTAGCTAGATGTCAGGTGCCAAGGAGTCAGTTTACTGGAAAGGAGAGATGAAAAAATTATGTTCTGCTTCATATATTTTCATTCATTTCTTTGTACTTTAATCTTTACTTTTGTGTAAATATCGGATCATTTAATTTTTTCCAGTCAGTCAAATAGATTAATTACATGGTTGAATGAGGTCCGTAATGAATGAAACTCCCAACAATTCATTTGAAACGTGGCGAGAGACACCAAGTACACTATGCTTGTTTGTAAGCTCAACTCAGAATTATTAAGAGTGTTGTATGTTTTTCAAGTGAAGTCTTTAATATTAAATGTAACTAGCAAGTGTAGCTTCAAATTTAGTGGATTAAAAACTGCATTATTTCTCGCCCACAGCGAGGGGAGATAAAATAGATGCAGGAAAGAAAGTGAAGATAAAATAATAAAATAAAATAATTTGGTTGGAAACAAAATGATCTGCATGAAATGATGAGAGAGATAGAAGAGCACAGATAGAGGACTGTTAGGGATTCAGAAGGGCAGAACATGAGTAAGGAGGAAGTGAGAGCACCTGTGAAGAGGATGAAGAGTGGAAAGGTGATTGGTGCTGATGAGGTTGGGAGATGTCTAATTGAGAGGGCAGTGGAGCTTTTAACCTGATTGTTATACCATGATGCTATGGGGAAGAAGCTATTGTTATAGGGTGAAATGGAGGCAGATGATGGGCTGTGGTGATCCCTGAAGAAGACAAAGAAGTTAGAAAGACAAGAGCGAGTTTATCAACCTTTTTTTGGGTTGCATTCAAAATCATAGCAAGATAGCAAGGGCGAGATTTACTAAAGGGAACCAATAAGTATGTGTGTGCAGTCCCCAAATAGTGCTGATAGGTGTGAATTACAAAACTTGCATGGTTTTCTAAACTCATGCAGTCAGTTCATTTCAATGTGACATGCTCAGTCTGCTAAGAGCTGTGCAAACCACAGAGTAAGACATGATATTCAGCTGCAGGTGATTACTAATAGGACAGGCGTGGCTTGTTTATTTTAATCAGAAAAGCATAAAAATGTCTTTCATACACGTGCATGTTAAATGTAGGCCTGACAAAGAGAATCATTATAATGGAAACGACCTTCAGTAGCTGACAGGTGCCGATGTAGGACTGTAAACAGTGCAGCAATATGTGTCTGTAGCATTCTTGTTTTGAGACGACCCCTGAAGGGATACAACAAACTGGAAATGCCTTATTTACAAATGTTTTTTTTCTATATTCTGCGAGTTTTCTAAGCTAGATTTCTATAATTAAAAAAATTGATCTACAAATTTGTGTGTGTGTGTGTGTGTGTGTGTGTGTGTGTGTGTGTGTGTGTGTGTGTGTGTGTGTGTGTGTGTGTGTGTGTGTGTGCAATTAGCAGTACTTTGCTGCTTGTCAATTTGAAATGGTATGAAGTGGTATTATTCCTTAACACTGGTTAAGGATGTTCTCTGCATATAAAAGTTATGTAAGTAGTAGGAGGAGAGATCAGAGGGAGACTCTCGACCTTGGAAATAGATTCGTTTAAGGATAGGAGGTTAACCTTAACCTCAACCTCATTTGTCAAACCAGAGACAAAACATACATCAAAGTGAAGGAGTCAGGCTTTTGACAATATTTAGCATTTTTCCCTCTGATTTTATTTGACCTGTCGAGGCCGCCTGTACTTTCAGAAATCAAACGTTTTCCTGAGCACGCTGAAAGTATTTTAAAGCATCAAACCTTCTTATATTTCTGAACCAGGACCACTCAGCTGCTCTTAAATGTCCCACCATCCAGGTTCAGTACTAGAGGGCTTTTACTGTTTTAGCTCCTGTGCTCAGTAACTCTAATGCCCATTACCGCCAGGTCAGCTTTGCCTGTCCCATATTTTAAAAAATATTTTTAAGAACCTGCCTTTATAGACTTATATTTCTTTCCTCGTCTTTTGCAGAGCATGTGGTTTCTGTAAAGACTTTTGAGGTGCTGTTTTAAGAAGCGCTCTAAAAAGACCTGCGATAAACAATGATCAGTTTGACTAGAAGCAGTATTTCCTTTAGTTTTCTCACTTTTATTCATATTTTGCCAAACTAATGTGGTGATAGCCACAAAATTAAATTGGATGTGGGTAATTTCTTAGTTTTCTCAGTAAGTGAAATGAGGCGGGCTGTGTGAGTGATCAGGTTGCTGTACTTTGCTGCTTTTTAAATACCTGGCAGCTGCATTACAGAAAAGTGGAAACCTTTCACCTGAGGTAACAGACAAAACAGGATAAAAGCTGCAGCCTGAAAGAAAATATTGCGTAAATCTCCTGTTGGATCAGCAACAGATGAAAAGGAGTCAAAGGGACTTTATTTTAGAAATAAAGTCTTGAAAACACCATTCAAGGACAAGGCTGCAAACAGATTTATGACGGGATTGTTTGTGCCATTTATGATTATGTTCTCAGAAGCCAAAGTCATTTTATCAAGCATCTGTGAACTTTTAGAGGAGAATCTAAAGAACAACATGATGCCTGCTGCTCATCTATTCTCCAACAAGGCTTTTAACAAACATTGCCTCTTTATGACTTACACTTTATTCAGAGTACATCTGTTCTGAGCATTACTGCCGATGCTGGTTACGCTCCCCGTGACGACTCGTGTTATGTTTCATTATAGCATACCACACAGCACAGGCGTCGTCATAGCTGAAGGAAAGGAAAGATTTGATGTGTGCTGAGTCAGAGGCAGCAGAAAGTTGGCTCGTGGGGAATGGTGAGAACAGGCTGGAGCGGAAACGTGGTCGTCATGGTTGTGAAAAAAGCCTTCAAAGAAAGCAGTTCGGTGCCTCAGCTTCCTCATATTACCATAATGTACATTACGCTCTAATTATAATTGACTCCTTTTACTTGTTGCGTAAATACTCTAATTGAAATTGAAAAATAAATCTGGATCTGTATTAAAATACGCTATTAGTGCTAATGGATAATCATTTGATTTATGTGGCAGGCTCTTTCATTCGAGTAAGAGCAGCGCTTCATTGATAAAAGCTTGTATTAGCATAGCAATACTGAGGCATTGAAGAAATCATGAGTCAGCATCTGGCTTGAAACCATATCAAAGCTGCTAGCTTGGCAAGTGAACGTTGCACTAAATTTAAGTGAATTACTTTATTGCATTTTATTGTCACTGGAAAACAAATGCTTCCAACATAGAAGGAGTAACGCTCGTAGAATCCAGGCTTAAAGAAGTCGGTTCCTTTGGTTACAAGCAGGGAGGAACAGACACGGATGTAAAAGTGAGAATGGGCAAACCAAGAGCTGCATTCTTACAGCTAGAGAACATCTGGAACTCAATAATTCCACTGTGGAATCAGTATTTCTCTACAGTGCAAAATTTTGGAGGGTATGTAAAGATAAGATACATACCTTTATCAACAGCTGCCTAAGGAAAATTTTAACCTCCTAGGACCTGGGTCCACATATGTGGACATCACATTTTGGGTTGTCTAGACCAAAATACTAAATTTTGCTCTATAAGGGCCTGATATCCACTTGTTCTTATTTTTCTCAGAAAGAAAAATCAGGTAAAAAAACAAAACGTAATTCTTTGTTTTTACATTCATCAGGTTCCAAACAGCCCAAATAGCAAAGAGAAATTAAAAATGCATGCCATGAAAGAGTTTGGGTCTTAGGAGGTTAAAGATCTACTGGCATAACAACATCTTCAGTTAAGACTAGGGGGGAAAAGTGAAGCAACTATCTGTAGAAGAAGAGATAAGAAGATGGAGATGGATAAGAGATACGGTGAGGAAACCAGGCCACTGGACCACCAGATGTGGTTTTGTGGAATCTGCAAGGGAGGAGGAGCAAAAGAAGCAGGCCAAAGATTACACTGCAAAGAGATAAATATGAGGCCTGTTTTACGGATGACAGTCGCAAGAATGTCGCTGTAATTTAGTTCTTCCTCCATCATTTATGATAAATATGGTAAAATTCTTTCCTTCATGTGATCCATTTATATAAAATCACTCTGAGGCTGTTGAGGGTAGCTGTTCTGTTAAAACACTACACATACAGAGGACAGAAAACTATGTTTTCTGTGTTGATTCTCCAAAGCCACATACTGGTTTATACTCTTACTTTGTAATTTTAGGGGCAATAGGGTAATTTGGCAAAATTGAACTGTAACACAGGAGTGTGGACTTCTGTGTAACTGATTCTGTCTTGTTAATTATAACTTGTTATTTAAAGAGGCTCCTTTTGAATTTCTGCTAGATCATGATGTTAAAATAATGCCAAAAACATCTGCTTTTATAAGTAAAGAATCTAATAAGGGATGCATACAGTCATGTGAAAACTCTTAACAGCTCTGTAATAAACTGAGTGTGCCCCACTGTTCAGTAGTTAGGGCTGCTAAAGGGAGTCAGTTAGTGCTTCTACTACCTTAAAGTAATTGTTCCAGTAAGCTTTGTTGATGAGGAATTTTGGTCCACTCTTCTTTACAACATTGCTTCAGTTCATTGAGGTTTTCGGAGTCACGGTTCAGCCACAGCAGTTGCATGGACGCCAGCCAGTTCAGCGGCTTCATTCTTTTGTTTTTTAGCCATCATGGTGTGAATTTGCTGTTGTGCTTGAGCTCATTGTCATGTTGCATGACCCATTTTAGACCAAATTATATCTTTTCTATTTTATTAATCTAAACGATTATAGAATACTTATGTATATCGGTCCATATATACTCTGTCTCCTCCTTAACAGGTGGATCAGTCTAAACAAAAAACAATGATGGACAGCAATTATTAAAATCTATATGTTTTTTAAAAAGATTTATTATTTAAAAAAATTGCCCAACTATCAATAGCCCACTAGTTCATTATAAAAAATGATCGTTTAAAACTTTCTGTTGATCCACCAGTTGATTCATTTACATTTTTTGTTTGTGGCCGATGTTTTGTCCCAATATAGCAGAACGTAACATGCAAAACAACTTTTTTGTTGTAGTATAATTTAGTTTTCCTGTTAATAATGCAAAAGTTGAAGGGTTTTTTTGTTGTTGTTGCATAAACTAAACGTTGAAATAATTAGAAAATAAATAGATGCTTGTTTGGTTTACTCATCTCACTTGAAATTTGTAGGTTTTAATAATTCAATACATTAAAATTCAGCATACGAATTGCCTTAATAGCTTCGCTGTGAGCTCATTCGTGGTCATCCCCACTTGCGCTATGATGATCCATTTATTTTAATGGTCTCCTATCTGCAGTTGACTGAATATTCAAAAGTAATTTCCTTCAATGTCTGCACTCTATCAGATCTTTTATGTATGACTCAGAGACAGCTGGCTCAGGACGATCATTAACTTCAGCACCACACATTTCTTTCCCCTTTGAATTCAGATCCCATTTACTTTTGGCAGCAGACGACCGAGGACGTCACACTGTGTGTGCGCATGCCCGAGGGTATCACCAAAGAGGGGGTGCAGTTCAGGCTGACGGCAGACAACATGACCATTGGAGTTCAGGGTTTCCCTCCACTGCTGGAAGGCCAGCTGTTTGCATCTGTAGACCCCGAGGCCAGCGCCTGGATCATCAAAAATGACAAAAGGTTTGCAGTCTGAAATGTGGAGTGTTGATGAAGTTGGATTATTTTTTTTCTTCATTATATTTTGGAGTTGAAATCGTAGGATAAAAACAGTACCGTAACACGGCGCTATTTCCATCGTTGTTCCTCTGCTCGCCATTTCCCCGCCTCTCTACAACATATTAGTTAACTTCTGTTCACTTCACCATCATTCAATTAAAAACTGCCACAGACTCATGAAGGTGTCACTTGGCAATGAAAAAGGTTAGAATACGTACATGCTCTAATAAAAATAAAATGATAAGTAATACAATATATAGTGGCATCAATACTTTTTCCCACCTCTGCAGTAGATTACAGAAATATCTCACATACTATATATAAACCTGCACACAATAAATCTCTGCACAGTCGTCATCTTCATGAATGAAATATTGAATGTGTACAAGATTAATGCAGCACTCTGGGGATTTGAGAAGCCTGAAACATGTTATGAGTTTGGATGTTGAGTCAGAAACTCTAACCATCCGGGGATCGGTGAATTAAGAATTAATGAATTAAGCTTTTAAAAATTGATTGATTTAATTTTTTTTGCTTTAGAAAGAAAGAATTAAATTCCTTAAATTGTTCCTGCCACTTATTTAATATTAAATGTGTTAATGGTGTTTTAAATCAAATGTGTTTATGTGCCAATACAAACATCAGAGAGAGAGAGGCAGCATTTCATTGGTGAATTTTGTCTTGAGAGTCAATATATTTATAAACATTATTAACAGGATTGATTCATTATAGGTTTTTATAGTTAGCGCCTCAGCACGTGTATATGCTTTTAAAGCACACTAATACCATATGCTTACCAACTACTTTATTAGGTATACCTGTTCAACTGCTCATTAATGCAAATGTCTTATCAGCCAATCAAATGACAGCACTCATTACATTTAGGCTTGCAGAAATCGTCAAGACGATTTACTGAAGTTGAAACTGAGCATCAGGGTGGGGAAGAAAGGTGAGTTAAGTGACTTTGAGCAGGGCATGGTGCCAGAGGGGCTTGCCTGCATATTTCACACACTGCTGAGATGGGTTTTTGCTGCACGACCATTTCCAGGGTTTACAGAGAATAGTGTGCAAAATAAAAAATAGCCAGTGAGCAGCAGTGCTCTGGGAGAAAATGCCTTATTTATGCCAGAGGTCAGAGGGAAATGGCTAATCTGCCTCAAGTTGACAGGAAAGCAACAGTAACTCATATAACTGCTCGTTACAACCAAAGTGTGCAGAGAACATGGAGGAACTGACAGCGCATTGCGCCTTGAAGCAGATGGGCTACAACAGCAGAAGACCACACCAGGTGCCACAACTGTCTCATAAGAACAAAGAACTGAGGCTACATTTCACATTGACTCACCAAAATTTTATAGAAGACAATTTTTTTTAATGCTAGGGTCAGGCCCAGCATGCATATTATATATTGTGATTTTAGCTATTGGTGGAGAATATGCTTAATCTACTGAGCAGCATGGTGTAGCACAGCGGTCCCCAACCTTTTTTGCGCCATGGACCGGTTTAATGTGAGACAATATTTTCACAGATTGGCCTTTAAGGTGTCGCGGATAATTACAACAAAATAAAATGATACGACCAAGACAAAAACTGTGGTGTTTTGTAAATATAATAATGAACATGAATTCACTGGGTAATTGTGTAAATTTATTAGCAGCGTCCATTGAGAGTAACATCCTCCTCTCTGCCCCTTAATATTCTCTGGTCGCTATGGTAACGCGTAAATATTTCTTTCAAAATAAGACACACAACTACAACACGGGAAAAGATCCAACGATAAAAACCCTGAAAACCATAAATTTAACACCCAAGCCTCAACTCGGCGCAGCTCTGATGACATCAACATGTTTACGGAAGCGGTTGTGGGATTTATCGGGAAACTAGCGGACGACACAGCAGAAAGAACTATCATCCGAACGTTTCCCAACCAGAAGCCGTGGGTGGATAAAAACATCCGCGACGCTCTGAGATCACGCACCGCTGCCTACAATGAAGGGCTTGTCTCCGGTAATATGGACCTATACAAGGCTGCGTCCTACAACGTGCGCAGCGCGGTCCGAAAGGCAAAGCGGAGCTACGGGGAAAAACTAGAGTCACAGCTACGACAGTGCGACTCTAGGAGCCTGTGGAAAGGACTGCGGACTATAACGGACTATAAACGACCAGCTTCTTCAATGATGAATGCAGATGCTTCACTGGCTGATGAGCTGAACACGTTTTATGCTCGCTTCGACGCCGCAGCAATTAAAACAACAAACGGCTGTGCGCGCTCGGAGTGCACCAGTGAAGAAAATGCATTCGTCATCACAGAGCATGCCGTGAGGAACACCTTCAGGAGGGTGAACACCAGGAAGGCAGCAGGACCAGATGCAATCCCTGGCCGGGTCCTTAGAGCCTGCGCTGATCAACTAGCACCGGTGTTCACGGAGATCTTCAACCTCTCCCTGGCCCAAGCTGTGGTTCCCACGTGCTTCAAACAGTCCATTATTGTCCCTGTTCCAAAGAAACAACAGCCCGCTTGCCACAATGACTACCGTCCAGTAGCACTGACTTCAATTGTGATGAAGTGTTTTGAAAGACTGATGAGAGATCACATCACTTCACTTCCTCCCACCATCGACTCACTTCAGTTTGCTTACCGGACTAATCGTTCCACAGACGATGCCATATCTCACCTGCTCCACACATCCCTGAGTCACCTGGACACTGGCAGAGGGAATTATGTTAGGATGCTGTTCGTGGACTACAGTTCAGCATTCAACACAATAATTCCCTCTAAGCTTTTCACCAAGTTGACGGATCTAGGACTCAGCTCATCACTGTGTCAGTGGATCCTCAACTTCCTCACAGACAGACCCCAATCAGTGAGGGTAGGAAAACAAGTCTCCCCCTCCATCTCACTCAGCACTGGAGTGCCTCAGGGCTGTGTTTTAAGCCCCCTGCTGTACTCACTGTACACTTATGACTGTGTAGCCACATCCGACACCACCTCCATTGTCAAGTTTGCTGACGACACTGCTGTTGTGGGCCTGATCTCCGACAACATCGAGACGGCCTACCTGGAGGAGATTAGGAACCTGGAGACCTGGTGCCAGGAGAATAACCTCCTCCTAAACATCAGCAAGACTAAGGAGCTGATCGTGGACTTCACTACAAAGCAGGCGAGGAATTACAAACCCCTCATCATCAGTGGCACGCCAGTGGAGAGAGTGGACAGTTTCCGATACCTGGGTGTCCACATCACTCAGGATCTGTCATGGTCCTGTCACATCAACACCCTGGTTAAGAAAGCCCGTCAGCGTCTCTTCTTCCTCAGAAGACTTAGAGACTTCCATCTGCCACTGAAGGTGCTCAAGAACTTCTACTCCTGCACCATCGAGAGCGTCCTGACGTCAAACATCTGCACCTGGTTTGGGAACAGCACCAAGCAGGACAGACGAGATCTGCAAAGGGTGGTGCGCTCGGCAGAACGCATCATTCAATCAGAGCTCCCTGACCTGCTGTCCATCTACACCAAGCGGTGCAAGTCCAAAGCTAGGAAGATTATGATGGACCTCTCCCATCCCAACAATGGACTCTTCTCACTGTTGAGGTCTGGGAAGCGCTTCCGCTCCCTTAAGGCCAAAACAGAGAGAATGAAGAGGAGCTTCTTCCCCCAGGCTATTCGGGGCCTGAACCAGGTGTAGGACTGGACTCTCCCAACACATCACTATAAGACTGGACTCTCACACACGTCACCACACGCACCACCACACATTTCCTATAATCCTATAATTCCTATAATTTATAATCCTTATCTTTATAATCTCTTCTGCTATTTGCACATTCTTTACTGTAAATTCCTAAGTTAATTTGTAAATTTTTATAGTAAATTGTAAATATTGTAAAACTTTTCTTCTGTCATTTAATGGTCGGGCATTGTACAGCTACAAGCATTTCACCCCCATGTCATACTGTGTATGGTTGTGTGTGTGTGTGACAAATAAAATTTGAATTTGAATTTGAATTTGAACTCTCGCGGTCTGGTACCAAAGCGGTCTGTGGCCTGGGAGTTGGGGACCGCTGGTGTAGTACACAATAAAGAAATTCAGGACTGGAAAAGTTATTTGTCACGATGATGTCTGGAAACATAATATATTTTGTTTATTATGGTTATAAGTCTCAATTCAGTGTATGATGTTTCATTTTTGCGCTATTTTATATATATTTTAAAGAAGAATAAGATGTTAAATGTTATGAAACCAACTGAAACTTTCAGTGTTACATAAGTTCAGTCTGCTTTGAAGGCTACAAGTGAACAGATGAAACCAAAGAGAAAAACTCCCTTTGTCATAAACTGCTCTGCAGTATCATAGTGTGACACCAGCATAGATGAGTGAAATGTACAGTAATGCAATTTTCTTCTTTCTCACACTTCTGGGGTTGCCATTGGCCCAAAAGCACCACTTTGAGATCCTGGGGTATAACATATATAACAAATGTAACATAAACATGATCTAATCCATGTATTGCATAGAAAATTGTCTTTCAGTTGCTTTTTGGGCTTTATTTTCAGTTTTCTTTATACAACACTGAATCACATTATGTGGGATTTTTTTGACAGTGTTTAGCAGACTCACTGAGTGTTATTATATCTTCGGTGACCCCGCTAGCTGTGCTTTCAGGGTCAGTAGCTCCTGCTTATGTGTTTCAAGGCAAATTGAATTAAATTGAATTGAAATTGCTTCTAGGTAATGAGCCTGGCTTTGAGTTATTCAAGAATATTTATTTATTAATAAATTGGGGCCGCTGGGAAAGAGGCACCTTGAATTGGACAAACTTCTGCATGCAGACCTGTAAGCAGAGCTTTCACAAAAGTGTCGGATAAGGAAAGCAGGACTAAACTCAGGCAGGAAGTAGTGAAACGCTGACACTCACTTAAAATATTCTTGGTCAGTGAAGACCTGGGGCCAAGCCTTCCAATCTCTCTTGCGGCAAAATATTCTTCCACCCGCGTGTTACTGTTTGAGTTATGACTGACAGTAAAAAAAGAAAAGAAAAGAAAAGTGACTCCTATCAGTGCAGGAGTACACGATGTCCACATGTTGTCTAGTTTCCCAATTGTCATCCTCAACAAGCGAGCTGGATCACATTTGTTATCTTGAAGCCACAAAAGGCTTTACGGAGCTTTTCTCAGAAATCAGACTTCCCATCCATCCATCCATCTTCATCCGCTTTATCCGAGGCCGGATCGCGGGGGCAGCAGCTTAAGCAAAGAGGCCCAGACCTCCCTCTCCCCAGCCACCTCCTCCAGCTTATCCGAGGGAACACCAAGGCGTTCCCAGGCCAGCCGAGAGATATAATCTCTCCAGCATGTCCTGGGTCTGCCCCGGGGCCTCCTCCCGGTGGGACATGCCCGGAACACCTCACCCAGGAGGCGCCCAGGGGGCATCCTTGTCAGATGCCCGAACCACCTCAGCTGGCTCCTTTCGATGTGGAGGAGCAGCGGCTCTACTCTGAGCCCCTCCCGGATGGCCGAACTTCTCACCCTATCTCAAAGGGAGAGGCCAGCCACCCTTCGGAGGAAGCTCATTTCCACCGCTTGTATCTGCGATCTCGTTCTTTCAGTCACTACCCACAGCTCGTGGCCATAGGTGAGGGTAGGGACGTAGATCGACCGGTAAATTGAGAGCTTCGCTTTTACACTCAGCTCCCTCTTCACCACGACGGACTGGTGCAGCGTCTGCATTACTGCAGCTGCAGCCCCAATCCGTCTGTCGATCTCCGGCTCCCTTCTCCCATCACTCGCGAACAAGACCCCGAGATACTTGAACTCCTCCACTTGGGGCAGGAACTCATCCTTGACCCGGAGTGGGCACTCCACCCTTTTCCGGCTGAGAACCATGGTCTCAGATTTGGAGGTGCTGATCCTCATTCCCGTTCCCGTTTAAATTAAACTAATTTAAACTTGACTAAGGGTATTGTAACATCTTCCGTCCATCATTTGACAAACACAAACTTCATCCACTATGATTCAGTCAGTGCTGAATACTTTTCATATAAATTGGCTCTGCTGATCCAGTACTCAATATGAGTTGAGTCACATCCTCTGGTATAAAACCTTTTATTTTTATTACCATCTTTGCTTCCTGTTCCTTCAATACAAGTCCTCCAGTGCTCCATTCAGTGTGAAACCACGTTACACAGTCTATTTCTGATAATCCTTGATAACTTTAAAGGCTCTTGTATCTGAGAGGCAGGGAGTATGAATGCATTTGTCTGTCTGTCTGTCTTTGTTGTGTCCAGAGAAAAAAAACAAAACTAAATCATGGAGGTGAATGTGAGAAGCTATCATTTTATTTTGTATTCTCTAAGCCTGATTATCTCTCAGAGATACATTTTACCATCAGTGTCACTTTCTTTTATTCTGTGTGTGTGAGGTTGGGATGAAGTTCATATCCGGAAGTTCTTCTGAGCTCGGAATATCTTACAGAAATCGCACCTCTGTCGGCAGTGCTGACTGTTGTCCGTAACAGTTTATGGTAGACAACAAAATACACAGTTTATTTGTTTCCTGTTTTAAAAAAATGTGAAATTGTATTTTTGTTTCTTTGCAGACTGAATTTTAATTATTGTATTTAATGCAAATACCTGAAAACACCCCCCCAATTGTTCTTCCATTGTTTCGATTGAACATTTTCTCAGTACTAGTGTGTTATACGCTTCATAGACAGACAGCTGAGCACCATTTTTCTTCCATGTGCCCTGAAGTGAATTAAGAAGCTGCCTTTTTTGTCTCTTTTATATCTTCTCATTGTTGCCCAAATATAGACTGATTTCATAACATTCAGCAATACAATAGAGTAAGAATGAGACTGGAGTCTGAAGGCCAGAGAGAAGCTGCAGTGTGCGCACACAGATGAACGCTGTAGAAAGTTCACTATTTTTATCAGTAAAATCAGAATAGAGGGAGTGATGTCATTCAGAAAACCGAGGCAGATCTCTTCATGAGGTACATTGTGCTATATTACGCTTGGATTCAGTGAGTGAGCAATGATAAAGTGGACCATGGTTAGCAATATCTTACTGAAACCTAGGTCTCTTATATACAGAAAGCATTTAGTTTGCAGGCTTTTCATGTATTGTTGGTAGAAGGCAAATTGTTGTTGGTCCACACTTTTGAGTTATGCGGACATTCATGGGTTTTCTTGTTTTGATTATCTTTGCATTATAGTTCTGTATTGTTGAGATTCTGGTCTTTTGTTTTCTTTATGTTCTGGTTGTCTGTGCGTTAAATTACTGGGACGTTGTTTATACCCTTTTTGCATCCCCATTCTCTTCCCTCTGCGTCCATGTTTTGCCTTCTGTCTCTGGTTTCTGCCTTGCCTGCCTCACAGCAGAACCTATCAGATTAAAATTAACCTTCACTTGGCTGAGGTGACAGCAGTGGTGACATCAGCTGTGAGCAGAAGGTCTTCTTGCTTTTCAACTAAACAGCTTCAAACTTGTCTTTAGAGATGCTTGTATCCTGGAAAGGCTCATCCTGGACCAGCTGCGACCCATAGTAAGACCACATCTGGATCCCCTTCAGTTCGCTTATCAGCCTCGTCTCGGAACAGAGGACGCCATCATCTACCTGCTCAATCGTGTCTACACCCATCTGGACCAGCCGGCGAGCACTGTGAGGGTCATGTTTTTTGACTTTTCCAGTGCTTTCAACACCATCAGGCCGACCCTCCTGGGTGATAAGTTAGCAGCGATGCAGGTGGATGCTTCTCTGGTGTCCTGGATTGTTGATTACCTGACAGGAAGACCACAATATGTACGTCTCCCACAGTGTGTGTCTGACAAGGTGATTAGCAACACAGGGGCACCACAGGGGACTGTCCTCTCCCCCTTCCTCTTCACCCTCTACACCACAGACTTCAGCCACTGCACAGAGACCTGCCATCTTCAGAAGTTTTCTGATGACTCTGCGGTGGTTGGATGCATCAGCAGGGATGATGAGACAGAGTACCGGGCTGTGGTCGACTCCTTTGTCACGTGGTGTGAGCAGAATCATCTGCAGCTCAACGTGGCAAAGACCAAGGAACTGATCGTGGACTTCAGGAAGACCAGGAAACACTGTTTCAATCCAGGGGGTCAGTGTTGACATTGTGGAGGACTATAAATACCTTGGAGTACACATTGACAATAAACTGGACTGGGCTAAAAACACCACAGCACTTTACAGGAAGGGCCAGAGTCGTCTCTATTTTTTGAGGCGACTGAGGTCCTTCAACATCTGCCAGAAAATGCTGAGGATTTTCTATGAGTCTGTGGTGGCCAGTGCGATCCTCTATGCTGTTGCATGCTGGGGGAGCAGGCTGAGGGTCGCAGATGCCAACAGACTTAATAAACTGATCCGTAAGGCCAGCAATGTTGTGGGGATGGAGCTGGACTCCCTCAAGGTGGTGTCGGAGAGGCGGATGCTGTCCAAGATAAAGACAATGTTGGATAACACCTCCCACCCACTCCATGACATGTTGGTCAGTCACAGGAGCTCGTTCAGTGAGAGACTGAGATTACCGAAAAGCACCACTGAACGACACAGGAAATCATTCCTGCCTGTGGCCATCTCCCTGTACAACGCATCCACTTAACACACTGTTTGCTGCTACAACTACACATGTTTCTTTTCCAAATATTTATTTATAAGTGACTTATGTATGTATGTATGTATGTATATATATATGTATATATTGTACTATTCTTAGTTAGCGTATTGTCTGTCTTGTCTTAATGTTGGTTTAAAATGGAGCACTGTAACAAAAAATAATTTCCCCCAGGGATCAATAAAGTATTCTGATTCTGATTCTGATAATTGCCAGCTTCTGTTACTTCACTGTCTCTGATATATTTAATTAACATTGCATAATGTTGCTGCTGACTGAAAACGATTTGGTTGACATGCTCATTGAACTGATGACCATCACTGTGTTTTGACACTGTTAAGCTGCATGTTGTGAAATGTGAAACTTTACAATCACTCTGTGCACCATTTATACCAGTGACCGGCGGTAATTTCATTACAAGGAAACACGATTACACACCAACGTAGTTCATTATGCTGCATTTGCTTAAAAGAAAAAAGCACGTAGTACTTTGCAGTGACTGTGGAGCCTCGGTGCTGTGAAAAAGCATTTGCCCCCTTCATTATTATTATTATTATTATTATTATTATTATTATTATTATTATTATTATTATTATTTCATATTTTTCATACTTTAGAAAAATGTAAATATTAGGCAGAGATAAATGGTAAATGGACTGATTCCTATATAGCACTTTTCTACTCTCCCGGAGTACTCAAAGCGCCCTATACAACATACCACATTCACCCAATCATCGATTAGGGTTTAGGATTAGGGTTAGTATCTTGCCCAAGGATACTTGACATGCAGACTGGAGGAGCCAGGGATAGAACCACAAACCTCCGACCAGTAGATGATCTGCTCTACCTCCTGAGCTACAGCCACCCCAGATAACACAAGTAAATATAAAATGCAGTTTTGAAAAGAGCCATCCGTCTATTATCGCCCACAGGGTATCACAGGGCTAACACATAGAGACCGACAACCATTCACACCTATGGGCAATTTAGAATGATCAGTTAACCTCAACCCACGCATGTGCATGTCACTGGACTGTGGGAGGAAGCCGGAGTACCCAGAGAGAACCAACGCAAATATGGGGAGAACATGCAAACTCCATACAGAAAGGCTCCGGCCAGGTGGTGAAGTCGAACTCAGGACCTTCTTGCTGTTAGGCAACAGTGCTAATCACCGCTCCACGATGCTGCCCGATTTTTAAATAATAATTTCCTTTATTAAGGTGTTTATTATAGATTTTAAGTGTAAATGGACAAAATTGAAACCGAAATGTTTATTTTATTCTTAGTAATAAATAAGTATGCAGAAACAATTTGTGCTGCATTTGATTTTAATACATTAGCTGCTAGAGTTACAAGCTTTTTGTTTGAATTTGATAGTAAACATTAAAGCTTTGTCAAACATATTGGAGAAGTGGCCCAGCTATTGTTTATTATTGATCCTGATCAATCTGCCACTCATTTTCTCTTTCTTTATTATCTAGTCTTGTCAAAAGTTTGAAATAAATCTCTAAAATATTCAGCTTGAAATCGTGTAAGAAAAGTAGCAAATGAGAGCAGCCGGACAACTCACCCAAAGCTGGAAATTCCCACCACATGAATTAAATTGCATTAATTGAGTTCCTGGATTAATTATTTCAAAAAACTCAAAATACACCTCAAACTAAGGCTTTATGATGTTGCAGTTATTTTGATTTATTGTAAATTTAGTCTTAATTTCAGTCATTCCATTGAAAGGACAGAGACGATCTTTTTACGAGAAGTAATACTGCAGCTTCTTAATGATATTAGGATAGGAGTTGGTAACATTCCAGTTTTTCTCCTTGATGTATTCTGCAGCACAGCCTCAGACACTTCTTGCTTCAGAGAAAGACGATTCATGTCAAAACTGTTTCTGCCCGTCTCAATCTTTCCAAGCCTTTCTATGACCTTTGTCATCATCACTGGAAATTAGCCTATTAAGCTGCTACTGATTGGATGTTTACTCATTGATTGCATCATTTTCATCCAAAGTACTATAAATACTCTGCAGGCTCTCAGATAGTTTCTTAAATTGTGGAAGAAGAACTTGCAGCTTAAACCATCTTGTGTAATTTAGAAAATCGCTTAGTGAGCTTTCTGAAGCTGCCTGTTTGCACATTATGTGCTTAAATGTAATGCTATTTCATCGACAGCCCTTTTGCTAATGAGTAATACATGTATGATTTGTAATTTTGTATTCTCCGACTCTGTCCCCAGCCTGGAGGTGACCCTGCAGAAGCGTGGTGAGGGGCCCATGTGGCCGGAGCTGGTGATGGGCGACAAGAGAGGGGAGTATGTGATGAGTGATGAGCAGGCCGCCCTCATTCATGAAAGACTGACTCACCTTACCTCTGAAGACTTGGTGAGGCTCACTCTTCACATTACACTGATTAAATCCAGTGCTAAATATAATGAGAAACATCTTTTATCTGTACAACCAATATTCTAAATGACTAGCCCCATCCTGTCCAGTTTCTGTATATTTTTATTATGTATATTTTTTAATGACAGCAAATTAAAATTAAAGACGGGAGTGGTGGTATGAAACACATACATATGAAAATGAATGAATGAACTGAAGAAGCTTCTCTGATGAGAGGTGAAACATCCTCAAAAAATGTAAAGAAGTCCAGTCATTTTTCTTTCCAAGCTCCTTAGAATACAAAGTATGAAAGAAACTTTGTATTTTTATATACTTTTAATTCAAAGTTGACATTGCAGGATTGCATTGAAGTAAAACAAAATCCCTCCATCCCACGAGCAAGAAGAATTAGACTTAAAATATCTGTGACATAGAGCTTATTGGATATGATGTTATTAAAGAGCCATAGATTTATTAAGCTGCTGGAAATATTCTTTAGAGATCTTGGTTCATGTTGACATGGGTATACCACAGGCCAACAGGCACCATGATGAAGATTCAGCCAAATACCTTTCAGAAGTTAAAACAGGCGCTGAAAAGCCAGTTGGCAGGAATAAGATCCAAACTATCAGTACATGCACACTATTGGTCATCAGAAACCCAGCTGGAGTAATACTGATGTTAAGACAGGAAAATTCCTCACAATGCCTGGACGTCTCCAGTGTTGAGTGAGTGAGTGTTAGAGATGATTTACCATCCACAGGTGGAGGAGGTGGGTGACATGAAATGGTAAATGGCCTGTATTTATATAGCGCTTTACTAGTCCCTAAGGACCCCAAAGCGCTTTAAATATCCAGTCATCCACCCATTCACACGCACACACACACATTCACACACTGGTGATGGCAAGCTACATTGTAGCCACAGCCACCCTGGGGCGCACTGACAGAGGCGAGGCTGCCAGACACTGGCGCCACCGGGCCCTCTGACCACCACCAGTAGGCAACGGGTGAAGTGTCTTGCCCAAGGACACAACGACCGAGACTGTCCAAGCTGGGGCTCGAACCGGCAACCTTCCGATTACAAGGCGAACTCCCAACTCTTGAGCCCCGATCGAACATTCTACCAGTGGCTAGAAAAGGCCAGGTTAAAAGACAGCAAAGAGGCTCCAATCATGGCAGCACATTTACCAGATCCATAGAGGCAGAAGTTTACCACAGCTAGCATGATCCAAGATGGAGGCTGTGCAAAATGTAGTTATTAATTACATTATTATATTTTAGGCATTAAAAATATAATTTCAACTGAAGAGTTTGCATGTACTATACTGGCAGATTACAGAAATACAAAAATGGTTTTACTGCTATACTATATGATTGAAATATAAAGATATTATAGGTTTTTTTAAACCATCGTAATGGTAAAAGTGTAGTTTCATGACAACTTAAACTTATTCAAGGATAACTGGGAAGTTATCAATGAGATGTGTTTTTTTTAATGTTCCTGATAAGTAAGTTATTCCTCATGTTACAACAATACTCTTGTAAACATCAATTTCCTTTAAAGCTGTCTTTTTCTCTGATTTGTCACACTGCCACATATTATATACTTGTGTTTTATATATATAGTGCATACGTATTAAAATAGATGGGTAGAGAGGGTTTCTTGGTATAGAAGGTGTGGGAAAATCTTTAAGCAGTTTATATTCACCCGACCCTCTGTGTGGTTAAATCACTCAGCAGTATGTGTTTAAAATATTGGCTTTGCTTTCTTTGGAGGTTTTCTCATGACCTCTCTTACATTTCTTCTTTCTTTTAACATCCCCTCCTCCCCTAAGGTCTCCCATCTCTGCTCCCTTCCTCTTCAGCTGCTCTGAGCCCTCTTCCTCTGGACGACTTGTACACATCGTAGCTCTCTAGTTTTCAAGAGTCGCTCACAGTTGCCTGTTCATCAGCATTTTTAGGCAGCTCCTCTCTAATCCTCGCCCTTCGTTAGTATCGTCTGGGTCCACTTGAGACTCTTGGTGCTAGCTCTGCCTTTTACATGTTAATAAATGCAAAGCAAGTGTAACCATGGCCTCTGTCTTGCTTTCTTTTTTTGTCCAGAATGGAAACCCTGACAGGGACAAGCCCCCTTGTAACTCTCAGGAGCTGGAGGACTGCGATGGGTTTCCTGAAGACAGCTTTAGCCTCACACACTTTGATGAGCAGTCACTCAAGCCCACTCAGGTGGTGAGTATCCTTTCTCTTCTTCACCGGTAAACACTTTGAGTCTCCAGCTCTTCAATTCTGAGCCCTCAGATTTAACATTTCCAGACAGCTGTCACCTCTGTCCATCCGTTATTTCCTTCAAGCACACTGTTAGCTACCTGATGCTTTGTGTGAGCATGTTTGTATTCAGCGTCTGCCCCGGTGAATGAGCTGTTGTTGGCATTGCCCTTTAACAAGGCACTTGATCAGAGAGCACCACAAAGGCCCACTGAAGAAGAACAGGCACACCTACTTCATCACTCATCCTCGTGATATGAATAGTAAGAAGGTGAAACGTTGTACCTGATGGCTATTCTTATAAACCTGTGTGTGCACAATATATTCATCAAGGAGCAACATGGCTCCACGTTGGGTGGTCAAGTGGTTAGAGGCACTGTGCATCGCTGACAAATGGATCTGATCTCATGTGCTGCATCAAAGTGCAGATTTGCTTTCTGATGTCTGAGATCTTTGCTTTCATTTTCCTGTCATTTTTTTCTGGTTGTTTCAGGGGATTTTATATTGTTGTTCAGATCACAGCTGAGTCATATATTGACTTTTTCCTTTTGTATGGACAACGATGTGGACTTGTCACCAGAGAGATTGATGGTATCTGTCCACTGAATATAAAACACTTTGGATCACTAGGGCGCCTTTTGTCAAAACCCAGACAGTCTTTAGGGAGAATCAATTTTAGCATTAGCATTTTGATAATGGTGTATGCCAGAAAAGTCTTTCTTTTCTTGCTGTCTCATGTTTTTTAACCTTGAGTGAGGCAGCTGCTATGTGTCTTCATATCAGTTCTATTTGGAAAGTTAGAAAGTGTGATTGTGTATATAATAGTTAAACAAAAGAGATGAAATTCTTTTCATTTATCTATAGAAAGCTTGAAGTATGGAGTGCTTTGAGTGCTCAGGCAGAGTAGAAGGTAAGAAAGATCCAGTCCATTTAAAATTTGAAGTGTAAAACAAACCAGAAACCAAATGTTGATCTTAAAATTAAAAGTTGAGCCTCGCTGACCGCAGTCATCATATTTTGAAATGCACAGTTTTTACTTTGAAAGTGAACGGTCACCCTTCACAGTTTGCATCGCATTTTTGAAGTTCACCAGCACTCTGAGAGTAGATGGAGACTAGATGTTTCTAGATGAGTCGATGTCTTTCATGCAAACTATTGTCATCCGTGGGAATCTGCTAGCAACCAAAACAATTGTAAGGAGGTTTTCGGTGCAGGACTACATCCTTTTTAGGACTAATTTCACCTCGGGACTACCAGCAACCAGTTGCAAATCAGTCACATGGGTCACCGAGTTTTGTGGCTACTTTTTATCCTTTTTAAACATTTGTAACATGTGTTAAATAATGTTTTTACTGCACTCTTCCAACAGAAGGTTTGTAAAGCTGCACACTGAAATATCATCCCTATATTATTTGCATTTTTTTTGCTTCTTGAATGCGTTCAGTTTGCATGACGAGAAATTAGCAACTTTGTCTTTGTTGTCCATTATTCGCCCCAAGGTGAAAAACGGACGTCACAGTTTGCAGTTTCTTTAGAACAACATCTATTTTAGTTGATTCACAGTTGATAAGGAAAGAAAGGATTTAATGGGTTTTGCATTTGTATTTTAAGGACATGCCAAGTATGCTTTCACATTTATAAAAAAAAACCCAACAACATCCTATTGCACACTCCACTCGATGACGTGTTTGTAAAAGCAGCAGTTTCAACCTCACTTCTGAAGGAGCATAACTGGATGTTTGTCTTCCACCAGCCCGGATACTGTATATAGCCAATTGCAAAAGCTCTATTCATGTGTGAATATTAGACCACAGTACATCCGCCACTGATGTTCCCTTTTCACTTTTCTGTGTTTCGTTTGGGCAAAATAATTCCTGTGTTCATAATGAAAAATTCCCCGTCACAAAAACTCTGTAAAATTGAAGCCTTTCATTATTTAATGAAAGCCTAATAACAACTAGTGAGTGTCCAGTACAGTGTTTCTGCTCAGACTGTGATGAAGGGCTAAATAGGAATAAAAGCCCTTTAATGTTTCTCCCTTCATTTACTCTGCAAATAGTACAACCAGGCAACCTGCAGCTCTTAAATAAGTTTGATTGTAGTTGTTTCTGTTCCATCAGTCTTTTGAAGGAAGGCTAAATCTGTGTGTTTGTGTGTGTGTGTGTGTGTGTGTGTGTGTGTACATGGATGCGTGAGCGTGTCTGTGTACAGGATTTCATCCAGGAAGCCTTACTTTTCCATTCTTTGGCTCCGTACCTCATTTTATCCACCTTAATGCTTCAGCCGCCTGCCTGCCCACTAGGATACCTGACCTTTTTCAGAAAGCCTTTTAGCTTAAAATTTGGGCTCCTCCTATTAATTTGCCACCTTTGACTGTGTGTTTGTCTGCGGTTCTGATCCCACCTGAAAAAGATGAAGAATGGTTTTTGTGTGCTTTCCTCAGATGGAGGCTGAGTCACATCTACTTTGGACACCTGTAATGGATTTTGCAGCCGTGCTTATCTCAGCATCATGTAAGCTGTGCAGCAGGATCAGAAAGTATTTTATGATATCATTTGTTACCATAAAATGATAATTGGATTGAAACGTTTTCAGACATTTAAGTTATAAGATATATTTGAATGTTCTGAGAATGGGTGTTTTGCTTTTTCTTGTGAAAAAGTTTTCTGTTTGTTGATGGCAGTCTGTCAGCGCTTCGTCTGTTCAGAGCTCTTCTACGCTCTTTGTTGCTGTTAAATTTGCCAGCAATTTCCTGCTTGGATGAGGTAGAGTTATTACGAACAGTCCGACCTTTGAATGTCATACTGTTATGACTTTATGTCTGGAAGGGAACTCAGTTTAACCCTGTTGGGGTTAGTATAAGATTGCTAAAATGTTCAGAAACGAGCAAATTTCTGCAAATTTCTATATGTTAACATCCTGGCCATGACTGCCTGTGAACCCTTCCTAATGCAGTCAACATCACAGTCACTAAGTGCAAATATGGGCTTTTAAGGAGCGACAGAAGCCAGTTCTCATTAGAAAGCGAGTGCACTGCATTTATGATGAGACAAAACAATGATGACATTGTGAAACAGACTACCGCACTGTTATTTATTATATTTTATCTTGGTTCCTCAGCTATTACATCAAAGGCAACTTAAATTTAATAATTTTAAACAAATTCTGCCAGAACCGTTATGACTTATAATTTACAAACAATAAATAAATAATTAAAGTAGAGAGCTGTCTTATCTAAGACACAATGGGAAATTCACATTGTTCTGACCTTCTAATCCTTTCATTTAGACTGGTACTGGTCGTGCAGTTTAATTTATAATTTGTTAGACTTGTAAAAATTCTTTCTTCCAAACACTATCACATTTTTTATTTGTTACAAATTCAGCAAATATCTTCAGCTGATTCCAAGTATTGAACTTGTATATAGTAGGTGTTCACTGGAATAGTTTACAAAGACACCTTCACAACATCTAATCAAGTTAGGAACACTCTCAGAAAGACAGGTGTGTCATTCTCAAGGTTTACAATCAAGATTGGACGACTGTGTACCTTGTATTTTCGTGTATTTCATTACAGCAACGAGGAAATCACTGTGAAACAGCTACAAAACTTAACTTTTTTTTATTTCAATTGGCCCGAGAGGCAGTGTAGAGGTGCTTAATTTCAGTGTGAAGATACAAATGTGGTGCGAAGCTGGCATCTGTTCAGGTGTTGCATTGTCGACCAGGACAGGTGTGATTCTACAAACTAGTCATCTGACAATTGCAGAGCACAAAGAGCTTCCCTGAACTGCAGTTTGTTTTTGGGGGGGTTTGATCAATGGGTATTACAACACAAACACGCACAATCACTGGGAGAGACATCCCAGCCTCCTCAGGTGGAGGTAGAGTCACACATTTATGATATGCAATTTCCTAAACAAAGGCTTTGATTTTACACTCTGGTTATAACTGAAGGTCATATTTGACTGCCCTTTGGTGCAGCTGGCTCCCTTGCTGTCAAACAAAACACTTGGATGGTTTTTAAAAGATAAAATTGAGTGTCTCGGGCTGATTATAGTGTAAGTAAACAACGCTTTGTCCTCTCTCTGTAAAGGCGAGTGAGCAGCAGCCTTCTAAGAGCGTGACGGCAGCAGTGATGAGAGGGAGTTGGCATTTCAGCTGTTATAACAGACATCTGGCCCCTGCATACAGATGCATTTTTTCCCCTTTTCTGCAATACCAAGTTCCCACTTCCTGTCATCATCTATAAACCATTTGATTAAAAATAAAACAGCTTTTACTGACAGGTTTTTTTGCTTTTTTTGAAAATGTTAGCAGGTATGAGTAATTATTAAGTACTTTTCTATACAGGCTTCAGTGGCAGTACCTTGCATTGTGCATATATTATGCAACCGCTATATAATATACCTAAAAATGTCTTAACTCACAGACTGGCTTATTTACGCAGCTTTTTAACCATGTCATGGTCTTTCTCTTGAAGTTAAAAGCAGTGATTGAGCACTGAGATACAGATCAAAGGTCTCTGAACTGGATGTTTTCAACCTTAAGAATAACCAAAACTTGGGAGAGCAATTAAATTAAAGCTAAAATTACATATTTTGATTGCCTATGTTTAGGGTTGATGTCATCACGGTGACAATTGAGACCTCAAAGGGTTAAGGAAGCAGCAGTATGTGTGAGGAAAAAGGCTTGGATTGGTTTCTGGATGAAATCTCTGACAGAACCAACCACAGGGTGGGTGGCTGTCGACTATTTGGAGTGAAAAGAGAGCAGAATGAATAGATGAGTATTGTGCAATGACAAACCCACACTGGGCAGGTTGTAGGCGCGAGTGACTGCAGAACAAAAACATGTTGCTCTGCATCCAAAAGATACAGTACCTGCACTACCTCTATGTACAGTTATGGTTCAGGTAAAAAAGAACAAAGAGGAAAAAGTATGAGGTGCTGTAAAGAGAAGACCAAATGTTAATGCCAAATAGTGCTTCCACCAACATGTTCTAATCCTGGTACATAATATAATGTGATGTTTTCAGATGCCACCTGCATCTCCCCAGTATGCATAAGGTTTCCTTTGGGATCAGTGCCTTTGATGCACTGGCATCAGCGGTATTTGCTTATAAGAGATAACATTTTAGTCTTAAGTAGCATGTATATCGAGCAGGAGACCGTGGTTTGCTTTTTTGCTTCTTTTTCATTTGTTTTGTTTCACACTAAATGTAGGCAATAAATACTTGGATCATGATTTGGAGTAAAATCATCTCTCTTGATGGGAAGTTGGGATTGACAGTCAAGAATTGGGAGTGACACAAAAGGAGGCCTGCTGTGTAACTGAGTTATGCTTGCAGATGTGACAAAAATGGCATTTGTTGACATTGCAGGAAGGCGAACTAGTTGATTCTACAGAGGAGGAGCCCGATAGTTGAAGGCTAAGTTCTGCTCTGTTGCCATAATATGGTGCTATGAGATATTTAAGATATGATGGAGCTTGGTCATTAAGGGAGAAGGGTTTTATTTTGTATTCTGGATTTTACAAAAAGTTAGTGAAGAGATGCTTAAATGGAGAAATATGATTTTGTAGTCCCAGTGTTTTGGATCAACTGAAGGCTTTTCACAGAGCTATGGTGACATCATGATGAAATGAAAGGGTAATACCTCAGCCTAGAAATAAAGAATAATTAAACAAGTCATCCATTTTTTTTTTATTAATTTATTTTATTGAAGACACATTTTTCATTGTGTTTTCATTCATAAGATCCTGATTGGTGCATACATGCATGACATCAGCTGAACCCTGCTCACTTCAAACTGATCAGAACAATAAAAATGGAGAGTGTGTCTTTTTGAGGAATTTCCACTGTAGCAATACACAGGCCATTTTTTTTAAAGTTATGTTTAACTTAAAAAATGCCAAGTTCAGTTTATAAGCCTTCATCAGGGAGGTTGTTTCTTTTAGATTACACATGAAAACTAATGCATTTTAAATGTCGTTTGAAAGTAAGTGCCTTGGAATACTTGTATATATTCTATATAAACTTCTCCTTTCCAAAGAGCATCTCAAACAAAAACGATCTGAATGCATAAAGCACTTCTCTTTAGGTCCATTTAAGCAGTATGTATTGTGGCAACTTAACCACCCCCGGTTCTTAATCATATTCAGTGGCCTTAATGCCTTTTTTTAATGCATTTTCTTATGTGCACGTTCTGTGGAGATGCAGGAAAACTGACGTAAGATGAAGGAAGAAAAGATGAGACAGTGAGACATTCACCTTATTCTTTCCTATACTGTTGCTGCATTAGATTGAACCTTTCCTACTGACAGACAAAAGTCCTCTGTTTCTTTAAGAGCTCCGCCTGTTCTTTTACATTTTTTTTTATCACTCTCAGTTGTGAATATTGTATCTCCGTGTTGAAGCTAATACAGGAATTAGCAGGAATTCTGGATTCAGAAGGATAATCCACTGCTCCCTTCAGTTAAATCCTTCTTATTCAATAAAGGCTTTGTGAAGAAGCTAAAGTAGAATACAATACAAAATACAATACAATACTAATACAATCACTATTTCTATAATCTTTTTAGTGTCACTCTGTTTACTTTTTGTCTGGGTTTAAATTGCCACAGCTTGTAAGGTGAGACCTGAACCCCCTGCAGAGAAAGGTGTTTGTGAAAATAATGCAATAAAAGGCTTAAGATTGTTTTTCTGTTTTTTGTTTTTTTCCTTTCCTGGAAACAAGCAGCAGAATATTAGTATTCTGAAAATAGTTTTATTTACCTCATCCACACGTAGGTAGTTTTATGTACAATAATCATGCTAAGAACAGGCAAAAACAGGTTCGCCTACAGTGCTTAACAAATATATGAGACCACATGTAATAAAAAACAAGAAAACAGATTTTTAAAAATCTTTAAAAAAAAATGATGCTATTTATTAGGCAAATAGCAAACTGAGTTCACATTTTTAAACCCAAATTTTATTCGGGTCCCTAGAAATCAGTCAAGCATGTTAAACCACTGGGACTAATTTTTATGTTCTGGGATGCAAGTAAATGTCTGTAATTTGGCATCTGAATGAAAAAATAATGTGCTATTTGAAATTCATGGATAATAACAATAATTATATTTTAGTTACAAAAAAGTAATTTCAATCAAAGAGCTACAGAAACAGAACTTAATTTTTGATAATTACCAGTACTGTTAATTTATGGCAGCTGTTGCATAAACCTTACAGTGTGTGGTTATGTGATTAATTTTTTAAGGACTTACCATTAGCTAACTTCTAACTCTGGTCTAAAAAATGTTTCTTTGATTCATATATTAAAAGCCACAGGTGGTAGTGATCCTACCAGGCATGTAATTTGTATGCAGAAACCCTGGATGTTGGTATGTCAGTATTAGTCAGCAGAGCCAGTATTGAGCCAATGTAGTGCTAATTGTCACTTTTATAGTTTAATACAGCTGAAACTGCGTTTAACGGTGATGTTTTCAAATGTGAAGCATGTATTGGTATGCAGTGGTACTGTTTTATAGCAGAGATTACTCAGTATCTTATCACAGGCTTTCTTTTTTATATGTCTAGGCCTGAATAGGTCATTGTTCCTCTGACTCCCTGTTGAAGTCTTTCATCAGATGTAGTCACGCTGACTGCTTACTTACTACAAGATCCATGGTAGTAACATTAAATGGTTTATAGGGAGAGGGAGAACTAATCAATGAGATCACATGCAGTAACCTTCAAATTAATGAAACCTGCACTCGTCCTCCTCTGGCAGCTCACAAACTTGTGATTTAAGTCAATTTAATTTGGTACACTTATTTGTATTTCCACTGTTTGTTTCGTATTCACTAGTCATGTCACAGGGCAGGCAGTGGCATCATTATCAGTCACCTCCCCCACATAAACACACACAGAGGCTGTACCAAAGCCTCACACTCCAAGTCAACCACAACTGGCAAGAAAATGAGTTTTAGAGAGGAGAGATGACGGCTTCCTAAATGGCTCTTCATTGTTTGCTACAATCATCCACCAGCTTATGAGCTGGTTTATGCAGCGTTTTGAATGCTTGTCAAAAGTGTATTGAGATGGGGAGGACAACGCCGCCTGACAGCCTCTGAGACAAGTTGGCAGTTTTCATCAAGTGAGGAATCAGTGTGAACAGTCAGATGCCGAAAAGGAGTTATGTCATAACAACAGTCGTTTTCTCTCCAGAACAAATGGAGTTGGAACAGAATAGCAGCAAACCACACAGAGTTAGGACAAGCACATTAATCAGAATTTAGTATGAGGCAAATACAAACAAACCTGCTGAACTCAGGTTAAGATGCAAAATACAGGGAATAGCATTTCATGTTTTGTTTTATCTGCATCGTGCAGTGGAGGAGATCAGAAAGAAATCACCTCGTACAACTAAAAAATCACAGTACTTCACGAGTCCATCACCACCTTTGTCTTTGCTGCTGAACCTCTACAACCTCGGGACATCAACATAAAACCCTCATGTTTGTGTGTCTCCAGGTGAATCTAGGGAGTCACCAGTACCTGTTCACGGTTGACGCGAACCCATCCGAAATGCCGTGCCTCTGCCTCCGACATGACGTGGACGCTCTCGTTTGGCAGCCTCGTCCTGATCAACCCGGTAACATGTGGGAGCACATCGCCACATTCAATGCTTTGGGTAAGAGTTTAAAGTTGCAACACTTACTCTGTGAATTTCCCTCAATTATAGACCCACTAAACCCAAACACATAAGGAACACCTGTACAATTATCCTATGAGGCTACAGTGTAATGCATAAAATTCAGATGAAGGTCAGGGGTTAATGTTCACATCAGACATCTGAATGAAGGTAAATCTCATCTGTTCTCTCATGGTTGTTGGTAGTAGACAGGCTGGTCTGATCCAAAATGCTCATTTGTTGTTTGCCACAACAGTCTGTAGAGCTAACGTGGGATTATATATCAGAATCAGAATCAGAATACTTTATTGATCCCTGGGGGAAATTATTTTTTGTTACAGTGCTCCATTTAAATATAAGGGGCAGTTCTGCTGAAAGGAATGCTTTGTTGATGAGAAGATGAGAGGAAAGCTCTTCATCTGTGCCGATCTGAAGTCTGGAGACAGATGGGCCAAGCAAGCAGAAGAAGACCTCAATTCTTGTTGGCAAACAATAGAAATTTGTGGCCACAGGAAGCACAGACTCATAGAAACTGTACAAATACTGGAGAGAACGCATCCTGATCTGGTAATTCTGAATTTCTGTCCCAGACTGCAGATGGTAGTCACTTCCCCTCGACAGCATGAATCCTTTCTGAACCAGCCTTCCTTGTCTCAGCAGTCCAGACTGCTGGTGTCAGTAGGTCTGTGATGGCGTGGAAACTTTTCTTGTCACACTGAACACCAGCCACAGCCTATCTGAGTGCTGTCGCTAACCAGCTGCATCCCTTTATGGCCTCAGTCTGGGGGCTTCCAGCATGACTATAAACAATGTCATAAAGCGAATTGGCTAAAAATGAGTTCTGAGATCTGTCATGGATTCCCCAGTCACTGTAAAGGAATCCAATAAGATGTGGTAGGATTTGAGGCTTTTAGCTGCCAGTGTACAAATCTGCAGTCTCAGTCAAAAGTGAAACCTAATTTATGCCCCCCTGGACTCAGGTCTGTTACATTGCCTCTGCTACAAAGTTTCCTGTTAACCTTTTTTTTTATTATTTTAATTTTGGGCAAAGAGAGCAGTTAAAGACATGCAGCAAGGGACAGCAGGTCGGACTCGAACTTCAGCCACTGCTTTTGGGCCGTAAGGCATACGGGCACCTGGTCAATCAGTAAACTGTACTGGTGCCCATCCTTTTTAGCCATTTAAGAGTGTTTGTAGTTTGAGAATTGACTGGATATTCAAAGCTTTTTCCTCTGTTTGACTTTCTGCCTGCCTCATCTGCTCAAAAAAGAAAAATAAGGCTCGGAACATATTGTTAGAGGAGCAAAGATCTGCCTCTGAAATGTGCTGTAGTCACAGTTTGGTCCAGCGGCTTCCCCCAGTGGGCTTCCAGCATTAGTGAAGATGGTTGAAACCCTGAGATCATCTCCAGGATCAAAACTGGTCACAAAGGCAGATTTTTGCAAATATCTATTTTTCATTTTGTAGCAGCATAGTGCTTTTTTTCCAATTATTTTTTAAAAGTCAGGTCAAGGCTCCAAAAGCCCAAAGGCGATATAAGGATGGCGGCTCACAACAGTTTTTGTTGCTACATGGATCCTTTTAGTTCAGCTGGGTGTTTTTCCTTTTGTTATATTTCTTTAAGAGTTCAACATGTGTTAATTACATAAATAAAATAGCACTTCATGGATTTCATAAGCAACACACCTTAGTTGTTCACACAAAGCATAAAGGTAAAAAACAATATATACAGTGTTATCTTCATTTTAGATGTCAAAAAGTATTTGCGGCTCCCAGTGTTTTCTTTTGCGTGGAAACCGGGTCCAAATGGCTCTTTGGGTGTTAAAGGTTGCTGACCCCTGCATTAGACTGTTAAAGCCATCCCCTCCTATTCCTCGGTGTCAGCATCTTAAACCAAGTCAGCTCTATAGGAAAAGTATGGGCCCGAAAGCTGGACATCACCAGTTTGAGTCACCACTGAAGTGTTTTGTTTTTTTTTCTTTTATGAAGGTTTGGTTCATTAAATTTTTTTCAAATCGATAAAGAGATAACAGAAACAAGTTTTAAACTCAGACTTTCTCTTACTAGGAAGTCTAACAACAGTGCCCTGGCTACATTTAAGAAGTGAAACCTTGAACTGTTGTCTTGGAACTATTTTTCTACCTTGATCGGACACTGAAAAAAAACAACAACTGATAAGTTATTCAAAATAAAATTCTTTGCTGGGTCCTAATAAATTGTTTACTATTCAGTTTACACAAAGTGGTGTTGATGACAGGAAGTACAAATTGAACCTGGTTTTACAAATATTAGGTTCAAAGCAGAAAAAAGACAAATTCTTTGAAACTGAAGGCAAACAGGTCCCAGCATTTGTAGTTTTATACTAAATCTTCATACAATAGCGCTGCAGTGAATCTTTAACAGTTGCTGAGTTTCCGGTTTTCAGCACATCTTTCATGATAACACACTACAGCGCCTTTTAAGCCTAACAAATATGGTTATGTTGTCAAACCAACACTGTTTGCAGCCATTTGCCACTCGAGAGGAATAAATGTTGCTTCCCAGGCGCTTCTCGGGCCTGTTAACATTAAAACAACCTCCAGCTGTGTGTGAGAGGCAGAAACTGGGACGATGGCTAGCCAGTAGCTTCGGCTTTATATTTAATAAAGGAAATGATACTACAGTCAGGGCTTAGAGGAAATATTATTGTTTCAAATCCAAACAGAAATATCGTTTTGCAGAAAGAGTTGCTTTTATTCTGTAAAAAATCACCTGTATTAGCAGAGAAGCTACGCCACTATGTCTGTAGTGCAAAGTTTATCCCAAGATGTATGAGTCACAGTAAATGTCAAACTGATGTAAAACTCTATCTTTATGATCTAAAAAAAAAAAAGACAGCATAAGATGAATAATTAATTTCACGCGCTGATAACTTTACATTTAAGTCCAGTATCACGCTGCTGCTGCTCCTGCTGCTGCTGCTCCTGCTGCTTCACAACTTCAGAGGATAGACAACTAAATGACTGCTTTAAAAGTGTAGTTAATGATAACGGGGACGGCTTTGCATATAAACATTTTAAACTGCTCTGGATAATATACCTGAGTGTGAGGACTGCATCGTAACGTGTCTGTTAGCTCAGACACTCACCGATGTGCTGAGATTGCGCCTGTTTCCAGAGCCGCGTCTCTTTCAGTCTCCTGGTCTGTGTAATTTATCTCCTCACTTGTCTCTTCTCATCTTAAAACAACAGACACCTGAAGCACTTTGACAGCCGTGACTTCTTCATTTCTCTTTTGTTAAGAAGGCGCACTTACCAAACAGCACATTTCTGTTTGGAGTATATCATCCAGTTTTGGACTGCAGATGGATCCCTGGTGATATTTTCGGAAATTACCTCGATGAGTCGGAACAAGGCACAGAGAGAAACAGGACTCAAAATGTGGATGCTTGAGTACCAGAGATCATCCTTGTAACGTACTAGAAACGACTATGCCACACCACCATTAAATGTATTTACGTGAAAGAGTCCTTAAAAAGTTTGTTAATGTCTTAAACACTTCAGTTTGCAGAGGTAGGGGTTTTCCTGCAAAGAAAAGAGATAATTTGACTGTCAAATGCCAAAAATAAGAGAAGAAAAGAACTATGAAGTAAGGTGGCACAGTCTCTTTTACTATAACCATAACTACTATAATTATAGTAGCTATAACTATGTGGTCTTATAGTCTTTATAAATGAAAACCCCACAAGAATTTCCAGCATGCAGTGATGGAGTTTATGGCCCCTCTATTCATGTAAATGAGGCAGTACCACTGCGTTGTTATGGCCTTGCTTTGTAGTGTGACCCACCTGCACAGGCTGTTTTTCTTTGGGCAGATGGATAATGGTTTTGTCAAATAGCTTGAAAATAACAGACACTCCTGTTGGTTTAAAGCTGGTGTCCCTAAATGCTTATTGGTCAGATAGAAGGTGATTTAAACTTGGGACAGTGGTATATATGTGAGGGCAACGGTGCTGTTTTTGTTTTTATTTTCACAATAATGAAACCACAGCGTGGTTAATGTGTGCTTCCATTCCATGATTGGTGTTTTGAAGCTCTTAAAACCTCTTATATTTAACTTGCATATATCTGTGTGTGTTTGATATGTTTCCTTAGATAATACTTTTCAGAGATTTGAAATCTATAAACCTGTAGTGTGTTTAGTATTGATTGTGCTGCTTAAGGCTCTGCTACACAACACAACTACACAAGCTAATTTTATTAAGGACAAATGTTGAGCTGCAGGAGAGAAATTGCTGGTTTTGCGTTTTTGAACTGCTGTGGTGTCAGATGGGAAATCTTAGGCATGCAGGAAGTGGCTCATCAGATTGCAAGAGTGAAAGATGTTTTTCAGCAGCAGAGGAACAATAAAGTCTCACTGTCACTAATATCAGGAAGCAGATGTACAAACAATGTGTACATATGTGAAGGCGTACTGGAGCAACCTGGTATTTATAAGCAATTACACGCACTCACCTAAATGAAACTTTACAGCACTGTCTAACATTTCTAGAGTCATGTGGCTGATGTGATGAGACGATAAAATAAACGATGGTGGATGGAAACCTTAGGTGCAATTAGAGGGGCATTTAGTAACTCAGTTATTTACGAATAATCATGAACTCTCATTAACATCCAACTGTTTCTTTCTATGCGGTGGTCTTTTTACTTTATGTAGTTTATATAGGTAAAGTGTTTTCCAATGAAGAATTCAGCATTTTCTGTATTTGATTCTGATTATTAGGATGTCGCTACTATTGATGATTTTACAGGTTTACACGGCTAATGAAAGCCGGTTTGCTGCAGGTGCAGAAACTCACTGACACAGCTGAAATAGCTGTTTGTCTTTGCAGCGCTTCACACTGACAGATGTAATAGCTAGTGCAGCTACACGGACGAATGCAAACTGTGGGAGTGCAAATCAGGCCTGTGCACATCTCCCAGTATGAAAATGACTCGACACTTATAAACATCTTTATAAATCAGATGAGTAAGAATGACTGTTTCGTGCTTTTGGCCCAGCTCTTTGGTCTTCTTGAAGTGACCTTGGCAAATATGCAATTTCCAGTTCAGTGAAAGCAAATGATCAAAGACTTATGTTGTTCAAAGCTTAAGGAGTGAACCGTCCATCCATCCATTTTCTTAACTACTTATGCAGTTCAGGATTTTGGAGCCTGTCCTTGCTGTTGTCCTGGACAGGCCGCCAAAAAAGGAAAAGCTTTGTCAGTGTTTCAGCTTTTAACATGATTTAAAGCATCACTGCCAAACTAACTGACTTATTGATTAATTGTCCAAATTTCAAAGGGGGCATCTTTAAAGGAATTTAATTGTCTCTGATTTTAGATTCAAGAGGCTGAAACTGGAAAATTCTTTGTATTTACAGTAATTTGATAAATTACTTAAATAATGAATGAATCAGTGACTGTTTCTTTTCTTTCTGTTACATCTATTTAGACCTTTTCAGTATCTGTAACTATTAACTGAACATGTCTGCTGTGGTGCGTTCTCTTTCTAGCTAATTGAATTCTCTGGGTCATTGATCACACGTCTGCTTTCTGTATTGAACACCCTTCTAAAAACATGGATCTCTGAGGAATGTTTGGGGGGACTGAAATATTTTAGCTTCACTTGAGTTCTTATTCGTCCTGCAATTAGCTTTTTCCTCAGCTGTGTTTTTGTCATTGCTACTCCGGGGTAGATTTTTAAACCTCTCTTCACCCAATACTGTGATTTGGATCCGCGCCTGGAGCTTTGTGCAGCAAAACTATGCCATAGGAAAAACAAAAACCTTTTTACGCTTGGCTGTTAGATGGAGAGAGTAGGGTTATGGGTAGTGGCAGGTAGATTGATCCTGTAACAAGTTAGTTTCAAGTCCTGGACCAGCAGGTACGGAAAAGAGCTGCATTTCCCTCCTGTTCGTCCTAACAATAATTACATTGAATACAGGAAAAAAACGTACTGTGTAGAAACTCAAAACAATCTCATATGCCATATGTGATCTTTGTTTATCTGTAGTTTGGGGCGTGTGGCTCATAAGGGAAATATTTCCATTTGTGAGATTCAAAGATAAGACAGATTATTCACAACCTTTGTGGTTCTGAATTACTTCAGTTATTTCAAAATGTAAGTGCCTCTTACTGAGAATGTGCATTAAGTCAGAAACACATGACTGTGGAACAGTGTGTGTGTGTTATTCTCTATGTTCAAGCCCACGCCAGCAGCAGCTAGGCCAACCACATATCGACACACCGTGCCATAGCACTCTACAGCACTTCACGCCTGTGCTATTTCCAGGCCTGAAAGACCAAAAAAAAAAGATTTCTTTTCCTCTCACTAGCAGCTCCATCTCCTCGCTTCTTCAAATACTAGCTGTTGAGGTAGAGAAATACTCCAACAACCAGAAACAATCATGCCATCACAAAGATATTGTCTTAGAATTTAAGTAGTTGGTTTCCTCCACAGAGAGAAGGAGGATATATCCACTGTGACATCACCCTCTGGCTTGTGGCTTTTTAAGCCTCCACTATTACTTTATTACTTCTGCCATCTTTTCCTCGTGACTATATTTAGTTGAAAGCGTGGAAGTTATCGGCTAAGCCTAGCAAGCTGCGCTTATAAACTGTACCAGCGTACCCATAACTGTACCTTAGTTATCAGCCAAGTCCAGCACAGACACACCTATCTGTTTATACGTGGAAGTCGACACAGGATGTTTACTTAAATAAAATGGAGCATGTTAAACATAAACTAACAAATGATGCCAGGTGAACAGTTCATCTGAGCCAGTTTTTATAACCTGTAAGACCCACGTGAGCTACACCAGCTGGCCACCCTGCCATTTAGGCAGCTGTTGTCTAATGTAGTTCTGTAGATCACAGAAATGACTAACAGATAAATTAAATAATAGAATTTCACTTAATCTGAAGCACGGACTTATTGGATGGATATGGCCGACATGTCCACTTCAGTGACTTGAATTAATTGAGGTGAAGAGACAGCTAGTTCCTGCAACCTGAGACTTTTATCAAATTTAATAAGTTATTTAAAAAATGCTACTTGCACAGAACGATTTGCTATAAAGATGAATATGAGTTTTCATATTTTTGCTAACTTGTGTTTGGAGCCAGCCTCAAAGAGTCTCAAAGAGCCATTCTGCATTTTGCTACAGCTGCAGAGGTTGCTGTTAGATGCCATCAGATCACTTTAAGCTAATGTCAGCACATCGGTCAACTCCCCTATGGCATCTGTTGTCCCGCACATAGACGCTGCACTATGTGGCCCGCCACACTTTAAAGTGGTGGCTTTTAGTCTTAATGTTTCTGGACTGGTGAGTTTAAATTGTCTTTTAGAGTCCTTCTGTCCTAAAAATGCTGCTCATCCTTGTGGAAACCAAATTAGCTTCCAAGCAGGTATTAGTACTGCTGTCACAGAACACAGGACTATAAATCAAGCTTATCTGGAGTAACACTCTGTGTCCTTATTTCAGTGAGACAGTATAAAGTGAAGGTTAGAAACTGTCCCTGCATGTCTCTGATCTTATATTTATTTATTTTTGCAGGTTATGTCCAGGCATCCAAACGAGATAAGAAGTTTGCCACCTGCGCTCCAAACTTCTCCTACGCTTCACTGTGTGAATGTCTCCGCCGTGCATTCATCTACCGCCAGCCTTCCCCGGTGGAGACCGTCCTCTTCAACAGGAAGCAGGGCCGTCAGGTAGGACAGGTTGCCAAGCAACAGGTGGCCAGCCTGGACTCCGACAAACCAATCCTGGGCTTCAGAGCGACCAATGAGAGACTGTACATCCTGACCTCCAGTAATCTCTTTGTTCTAAAGGTCAATAATAATTAGATTTGGGACTCTGTTAGATTTTCATCTCACTACCCCCTGAGAGCTCCATCATTCCACACTAAAGGCTGATTATCTGCTTGAGCTGAAAAATGATCCTTTGTGCTTTTTGTGCGGGATGAACCCCTCCTCGTGTTTCCCTTTTCAGATGTCTTCTGTGTGTTACAAAAATCTACATGATCAAGAAGTGAAAAATCATGTTCTTACAGAAAAAAGTGCAAAATAAATGTTTCTTGAATTGATTTTTTCCCTCTGTGACTGGATTACTGACATGAATGAGGCAGATATCACAGGGAGAAACATATTTGGACTATTTGGCTTCCATAACTCGACTTCTTTCAAACCACTCTGCGAATAAATCCAAAACATACATGTAGGTGTTTATTTTTATGTTCTTTAGGACATTTATGCAATTTACCTATTTGCAGTAAAATTCTTTATTTGCATAATGACATATATATATAACATATGAATAAACATGTAACATAACATTTAATCTAAGTATTAAAGGCACTCATGCATTCTGCGAATTGTTTAGTGTTAGCAAATAGTTTTAGTAAATTATTATTAGTGTAGAGACGCAGAGAAACAAGGCACCATGAGTGCCATAATGTGTCAGACATCTACCTAAACATCAGCTAAACATCAGCTAAATATCAGCTAAACAGTGCAGCGATACTGGATCAGTTCAGTCTCATGTGATAAACTTCAGTGTTTTATTGTATCGATGCTCTGCTTCAGTTCTTCGGGTCTCCTTTCGAGCTCATGCAGCGTTACAGCTTTAGGTGTGGTCTGTCACTTTGTTTGTAGTTCATTAACTGACCGACAACAATTCTAAAAAAACCCCAAAAAAACAAGGATGTTGGTACACACTGGCGTGTTTAAGTCTTTGCTCGTTACATGTTGTGCTAACTTAAGTCGCACAACATACTCCTACACGGCTCAGTTTGTCACATAATCAGAGGAATGTCCTTTCTGTTACTTAAAATTTGAATTCTCATTTCCAGTAAAACTGATGGAACGTTATACTTCATCTAAATTCAGAAAACTTTCTAGTTCCTGTCCTGTCTCTGTCCTGAAGGTTTTTACAAAGTGTGTATTGCACATTCTTTCCTTAGACCATGGCGAATATACAGTAGATGTGTTTCCTCCTGTCAGTCTGATATGTGAGCTGATTCAAAAAAGATATACTCCCCTGTGAGAAAACTTCGATTTAAATCTATCAAATCAAATACAAATTTTGAAGCTCGCTTTATCCAATAAAGATATTTCATTTATTATGTTATGTTGTGTAACATTTACGGTAATAATGTAATACAAAATTTCACTAAGACATAAACCATTAATCTTAACAGTTTGAGAGAGCAGCACAACCAAAATCATTGTTACCGTTTGCAATGGACTTGTGATTTTGCTGCCTTTGAAATCGTTGCTTCGAAGGCCTTGGCTAGGTCAGTTGCACTAAATACGGGAGTAAGATGGAGTCGTTCTGCTGTCTGTTGAATGGGGTTATGCTGGCAATTACATCTGTGATAATGCAGCGAGCACTGTTAACTGTGATAACTTGGAAAAAATTGCAAATCTGCATGCACAGAAATTCATATTAAATACTTACAATCAGACTCATAGGTTTGAAACACAAATTTCTCCACAAATAGATGTGTATTTGCTGCAGATCAAGGCTAAGATTGCAAAATGACATGGAGACCTTTATGTAGGAATATCGCCTTCACAGATGAGTTGTTCCCATTGGTGCAGGCAGACCTTGCAACTATTTGTAAGTCTTCACCAGTCTGTCTGAGACTTATTGCAGTCAGTCCGAGTCAGACCGCAATTTTTTTGGAGACAAGTTGCCTCCCACTAGGCAACCTGTGCAACTGGTTTGCAATCAAAATTGGTTTCTGATTGAACACCCTCCACCTTTGTATGCTATAACTACTTGTAATAGAGCCTGACAGCAAAAAACCTCAAGAGGGTGCTATCCTACTTTTACTCTAGTGTGATTGAGCCATTAGTTATCCTGAGCTTTACCAGTTGCATCTACCCTCAAAAAATCAGGTCATATATTTGAAGACTTTAATTGAATGACTTCTGTAGATTTAAACATATATTTCTGCATTTCTACTGACTTTTTTTAATCGATGAAATACATTCTTTTAACAGGATGGTGTAAATTTCTCATAATGAATAAGTGGTTCATTGGAGGCTGCTTGGTTGTAGTATTGTCAGATGGTCAGTGAGGATGTGAACGGTGAGGAAATCCCTCTCTTTGGCTCATTTGCAATCAGAAAAATGAAAGAGGCTGTTATTCATTTCCATAAATTTCCATAAACATGTTTCACACATCACACTGGCTTCTGTTGCATCAGCCTCAATCTTGAACAGAGTGGTTATTCTTGAAGCCTAAAATCTCAAGAGGCCTAAAAAATGCAATCATGTCGTATTCGAAAGGGACTTTTTTTTCTCATCGTTTTTAAGGTGGGCAACATTTAAATGGAAATGCTGTTCTTGTCATACAAGCTGCGACTATATTTTGTGTCTGACATATTTTTCCTCTGATCTATTAAACTGTAGAAATCTGAGCTGGATAATGGAGTTCACAGTTTAAACTTTTGTGTGTTTTCTCCAGCATCAAACACAAGAAAAGCTGCCGTTTGCATTAGCTGTAAATTTTTCACATCTTTATGGCAAAGCTAGAGTCTTGCCTTGCTGCTTGTTCAGCAGCAACCTTTCCTTCCTCCTCTTTAAGAAACCTTGAAGAAGGCCACTCATACAATCGACCAAGAAATAAGCAGAGGTTGAAGAGAAACACTAATGGACTTTTCTGTAAAAAGAATGGGATGGTCTGCTTGCTGTTTTTGTGATTGTAACACAAGAAAAAGCAGAGAGAGAGAGAAAAAGCTGCACAAGCAGTAGAATGAGGGACTGGCTCTGAAAAAGCAAAAAGCTTAAACACAACATTACCTTTAGCCTCTGTGAGAAATGGATCTATATCAGTGTCTCTTCATATTCAACTGAAGGTAACAATAATCAGCCAGAATCAGCCTGCCAATATTCACAAAGTATAGAAGAATAGCTCTAACCAATCACAGTATTACCTATATTGATGCCTTGAGATTGCCAATGTTGCATGAAGTGGAACGACTGATGGACGCCGCATGTCTTAATGAAACTACAGAATCAAAGCAGTTTGCCTGAGCAATTTAGCTTGTTTCTCACAATGGGCAGTTTTGTAAAGACTATCCACAATTTGTGCCCTCGGTTCCCTTGAGTTCTGACGCTTTTTGAGCCATTTGCCTTGACTCTACAAAGACTCACAATAGGCTGTGGGTAATCAACTTTTTCTAGTTTCTATATAATTGTTTTGCTCTGGAAAATCAAGTTTCACTCTGTTTTTATTTAATTATTTGTGTGCAATTGCATTAGGACGCACCGCTTGTTTTTATTAGCTGTACCAGCATCCCGAGATTACTTGAAGGCAGCCTGTCAAAGCTGCTAATGTCTCTGAGGATGGGCTGTGTGTTTACTCAGACACAAAGAAAGAAAAAAAACATGTTGTCAAGCCATCGAGCCGCAGAGAATTAGAGAATGAGAAACTGTAACTGCTCAAAGTCTGCATTTCCCAAACCTTAATATTGCCGTCTTCAGGTAAACACCAACTGAGTTTATAAACTGAGATTTGAGGGAGTTTTATTAAAAGAGCATTTCTGTGACTAACAGCAATAAATTTGGTAAAAATCTAATCAGTTCCTCTGAATGAGTTTCACTCGCTGCAGGGTCAGTCTGGCTCTAAATTAAAATCAAGTTTCCTGAGACGGCGACATGCATCTGACTCATATTTCGCCACCAGAGCACACTCATTCATATATAGAGACGGATACAATCATAATGAAATAGGAAAGACAATAAGGGTGGTGCAGTGGTTCAGGCTACAGTTTCAGTTTAAATAACTTTTTATAACGCTCGGTTAAAATAATTTGCTTTATGAAATTGCTCTTCAAGGTCAACTGATTAAAATGTAACTCACTGCAGAAGAAAAGCACAAGAAGTAGATACAGGGTCATTGTGAGGATTAGATGAATCTGTGCTTTGCAGTACACTCTGCAGTGCAGAAATATGTCGGCACATTAACAGACTGCAGCATAAGAGCTGTATTTTTTTTTATTGTGGATGACCAAGATGTACAGTATAGCACATCCTAGCAAAAATGCAGGAACAGAGGTACTAAACAATACACAGCATCACATTGGCGTGACAGAAAACGTATTAATGCAGTGATCAGCCAAATAATATGGTGTGCTGTGTGTTTAATTAGCCAATACCTGTGTCTTAGTCTTAGTGCTCCCTCTCTCGTCTAAATATGATGAAAAACTCATTCAAACATGACATTAGACTCCAGAAAACCAAGACGGCTTTGGCCAACGGCATCACAGTGGCTGTGTCCATGCGTTATGGTCTGTCGTCACGAAACTGTATATAAAAGATGGACATAACCCACTGGTCATGACGCCTCAAACTGAGGCTCCCATGTTAAAATCAGGGACTTTGATGTGTTCTTCCTTTTGATGGCTTTTAGAGCACATGTTAGTACTAGTTGACCAATATGTGTGACAGTACAGTTTATGAATGTCCCTTGCAAACCAACCCTGCTAGCTTTAGCTGGCAATTTGATGTACCAGCTCTTCACCCATATAAGGTATGTTCTGGCTCCAAGAAATGAAAATGGTGGTCACGTCCATGTTTTATACTCTCCATTCCAAGAAGCTACATCCATCTTTATTGTACAGACTGGTAATCACCCAGCAGCTTAGCCCCTTATCCTTTTTAGGGTTTTGTGCCCTTGTATGATGATCAGCTTCTTGCAGAACAAAGGCAAAACATTTCCCGGGCAGGCTGAACTGTTCCCTTGTTTGTATACTTATAGGGGACTCCTTAATAACTCTTTGTCTGGGCCCTCCCATAGGACCAGTTTGCCATGGGAGTCCCTACTGGGGGGCAAAAGCCCCCTGGGATCCCTGGGATACACAAACTATTCCACCATGGTAAGGTAGCGATTTGCAGCGCTGGGGGGATACACAACATGCAATACATAAAATACATTTAGTGATAATAAAGCGTGTTAGAGATTTACTCTAATCCCTGTAGATTAAAGTAAGTTAAAAAGATCAAGTTTCAGTTAAATACAGGCTTATCTCTGTCAAATAGAGCGCTGGTGTATATGGTAACAGCATTAATTTGTCAGTTTTACTGTGAGGAGATCTGAGAGGTTTTGAAAAAACAAAAACAATTGGTTTGTGATTAAAGCTCAGCTCCTCGTGATGGAAACGCACTTCTCTGCAGGTGTAATTGGCACCTTTTTAAATGATTAAACAATTAAAACAAACAAACCCACAAACTTTCCCAGCAGGAGATTTGTGTAGGTAAATTAGTCCTGAGTTGATTGCACATTCTTTGGTAATGAATGGAGCTCCACCCGGATGGCATCAATCCACGGATGAAAATAATTAGGGAGTCGCTGATGTCATACCTGCATGATCGTTTGTCCACGGACGGTGGATGCTACATCACCACAGAAAGTGCCATCAACTTGAAATGAGGCAGATTACTCAGTTTTTAATTAATGGATCTCAAATTTCATTGAAAGATTTTTTACAAACCAGTTTTTCTAAGTGAAATTATTGATTTAATCATTTTGCAGACTAACATTTAAGAAGTAGTTCAGTGGTTTGTTCAGTGTCTTGGGGTGGCTTGTGAACATTTTGATGTCCCCAGAGAAAAGCTGCAGGAGGCGGCCAAGGAGACGACAGTCTGGGCATCTCTACTTGGACTTCTGCCCCGATGACCAGGAGAGCATGGATGCTCATTACACACAACAATGCAGTCTTCAAAAAAAGTGAATGAGAAGGTCAATAGCACTGAAATGCAGAGGTCAGCAAGCTTAATTTAGCATAACTGGAAGCAACGCCTTAAAACTTTTGTTGTGTTTTTTAAGCCAAGCTAACACCGTTAGCTCTCTGTTTTTAGTATTTTATATTTTACAAATATATTTAGGGAGCCACAAGGCTTCTTGTAACAGCATAGCCTCTGTGGTCAACAGTCAGAGTTTTAGAGGATCCTAGATAGAAATGTAATAATCATGTACGCTGAATGAACTTGTGTTTTGTGTTGAGGAAAAAAAGGCTTTATTTTTTTTACCTTTAGCCAGTTTCTCACACGTATACTGGAATGGACAGGAAAAACTGAGTATTTTTAGTTTGTCATTGCAAATCATTTCTGAGTGCATTTTGAGTTGAAATGCGTGTTCACAGTAGAATTTTGTACCTGGAGCTATTTCCACTGCTGGTTGAAATAGACTGTAAAGACAGCAATTGTCAGGGCTCTGTGTGCGGGCAGGTGGAAATGTGGATCCAAATGCAGGACTCCGAGACGAAATGTAACTGAAAACCACAGCTTTTATTGTTGGTGTAAGCGCCAGACGTCTGCTTTATATTTTTATTTACGATTGAGTTCATGTTTGTTTATAATTCATAGATTCATTACATAAGTCATCTTTTCAGGATTAATAAATCACTTTGCAGATGCAAGTGAGGATGCATATGGCTCAGTCAGCTACCTACTCATGCGTAACACGAGCAATGAGACACAATGTGCATTTATGATGGGCAAGTCCAGAGTGGCGCCTCTCAGGCCTCCTACCATACCCCGCCTGGAATTGACTGCTGCTACAGTAGCCATTAGGATGGATAGTGTCCTGAGAAGAGAGCTACAACTGAATCTTGCAGAATCAGTTTTTTGGACAGACAGTACGGTGGTGCTCCAGTATCTCCGGAATGAGACCACGCGTTTTCGTACGTTTGTGGCAAACAGAGTTGCAGCTATTCTGAAAGGCTCTGATGTGGAACAGTGGAAACACATCAGCACAGACAAGAATCCTGCTGACTGCGCCTCAAGAGGGCAAAGAGTAGATGAATTTATGAAGAACAGAACGTGGGTGTCTGGGCCAGATTTTCTTCGCAGTCCAGTAGAGTTTTGGCCTAACACTCCACTGAATTGTTCGGAGATCGCTTCTGGTGATCCTGAGATCAAGAGAGCCACAGTAAACAAAATAGAGGTGGAAGAAAATGTTGCTCCATTCAAGAGACTGATAAATTACTTCTCATCATGGACAAAGTTGAAAAGAGTGGTGGCGTGGTTCCTGAAACTTAAAGCCTTACTTTGGAGTCTCTGTCAAAAACGTAAAGAGCTATGCGTAACCAGTGTGGAGAATAGCCTTGACAATGATCGACAGCTGAGGCAAAGTCAGATTGACAGTTTCAGGACAAGCTTTAAGCCTACACAAATTTCAGTGGAAGACCTGAATCAAGCAGAGCTCGATATAATCAGATTTTGCCAAAAGGAGAAATTCTCGGAAGAGGTTTCGGCTCTTCACAAGGGACAAAGTGTGAAGCGCAATAGCCACTTATACAAACTGAACCCTGTACTACAGGAAGATCTGTTGAGAGTTGGTGGAAGATTGAGCTGGGCAGCTATGCCGGAAATCGCTAAGCAGCCTATTATCCTGTCTAGAGACTTTCACATTTCTGACTTAGTCCTCCAACAGATACATGAAGAAACTGGGCATGGAGGGCGCAATCACATGCTCTCTGAATTGCGACAGAAGTTTTGGATCCCAAGTGCCAACACAGCCATTAGAAAGATCATCGCAAAGTGTGTGACATGTCGTCGCTTGCATGGGAGAGTTGGGAAACAACTGATGGCTGATCTTCCACAAGAGCGAGTGTTGCCAGATGATCCACCCTTCACCCGGGTTGGTGTAGACTACTTCGGCCCATTCGAAGTAAGACATGGAAGAACCATCTTAAAAAGATACGGTGTTATATTCACTTGTTTAGCGGTTCGTGCAGTACACATAGAGCTGGCCTCATCATTAGACACAGATTCATGCATAAATGCAATCCGGCGCTTCATAGCACGGAGAGGACAAGTGAAGGAGATTCGCTCAGATAATGGGACGAATTTTGTTGCTGCCAATCGTGAGCTGAAGGAAGCAATCGCTGACTGGAACACTTCACCGTTTCAGCATCTATTTCAACAGCATGGAATTAAGTGGACATTTAACCCTCCCACTGCTTCACATCATGGCGGAGCATGGGAGAGGTTGATAAGATCAATACGAAAAGTGCTGAATTCTACTGTGAGAGAACAAGTTCTGGAAGAAGAATGCCTTCATACAGTCTTATGTGAGGCAGAGTCGATCATCAACAGCCGACCAATCACCAGGGCATCAAGCGACCCAAATGATTTGGAGGCTCTGACACCTAATCATCTTTTGTTGTTGAAAACAAAACCTTCATTGCCTCCAGGATTGTTTGACCAGAATGACCTCTACTCACGACGTAGATGGAAACAGGTGCAATATATGTCCAATCTATTTTGGAAGAGATGGACTAAAGAATACCTACCTCAACTTCAGGAACGTCAGCGGTGGGCCACAGCATCAAGAAACTTTGCAGAAGGAGATGTCGTTCTTCTTGTGGACGACTGTGCACCACGAAACTCATGGATTATGGGAAAGATCATCAAAACTGTTCCAGACAAGAAGGGTCTCGTTCGCCGAGTACGGATAAAGACAAAGACTAATGTTTTGGACAGACCCATCACCAAGATTTGTCTGCTTGTGGAATCTGAATGGGCTAGTGGTAAAGACTAAGCCCCTACGATGAGCCATGTGCTAGCAACCTCTGGCTCTTTCCTTCTTTCTCTCTTTCCTTCTTTTCTTTCTTATTCTTTTTCATCTGTTCTTTTGGAAATGGACAGAAACCAGCCTTAATATACTTTGCAAAGCTGATTGGCAAAGTATTGGACAATTCATTTGTCTATAAATAATATTTTGTCATGTGTTTAAACATTGGATGTGTCTAACATGGTTCATATTAAGTTTGTAAAGTTAAAAATGTGGTAATTGTTCTAAGGCAATACATTATTAGAACAATTAGGGGCCGGTAATGTAAGCGCCAGACGTCTGCTTTATATTTTTATTTACGATTGAGTTCATGTTTGTTTATAATTCATAGATTCATTACATAAGTCATCTTTTCAGGATTAATAAATGTGAAAATATATGTGTTTACATAAAGTAATTTTAAGTCACTGTTTTGGGATTGGAACCTAAAAGGGGGTACCTCTCACTTTAATTATGTAAGTGCAATAGTAGCATGAAACCCTGTGTGAGAGGGAAGGGGAGGAGCATGGACAGAGAGGTTAGGAGTCTCACGGTTTTCTGACCGTGTGCACAGCTAGTTCTGGATAACTGCTATTTTTTGGAACTTTCATGCTTTTTAGGAAGGAGTTCATTGTTACATCTTCCGTTTGTAATAAATAAACAGTCTTCAAATCATAATGCAACTGGAAGCATTTCTTTTGGAAACCAGGAACACGCGTCAGCCATAGACTCTTCTTTTTTGAACTTGGTTTATTGGAAATTACCCTACAGTTGGCATGAAACAAAAACAGAAACCAAGTAGGTACGACGCGACACCGAGCACGGGAAAACACAGGGCTTATATACACAGGGTGGTAATGAGGGAATGGGCAACAGGAGGGAGACACAGCTGGGAGAGAACAGGGCTAACGAGACAGGGGGAGCAAAGCTGCACACACACTAACATAAGACAGAGACTTTCACAATAAAACAGGAAACATGAATCACTACTCAAAGACACGGACTCAACACAGAGGGGCAGACAGAAAATAATACATGAAACTCAAACAATACATGAGACAACAAATCCTGACCACGAATAAACAGAAAGATAGAATTCTAATAATAATCGACAAAGCACAAGAGGAACAAAAACGATCATTCAAAAAATAAACCCAAACATAATAAACTCAAAATGCTGGGTCGAACCGACCCAGAACCGTGACAGCAATAACATACCAACTTATCAGGATCAAATGTTACTTATTTACAAGTCCAGTATTTACAGAGCAGCATTAACAGTCATTTCTATCTATCTCTCTGGCCATCTAAGGACATTTCAGTATTCACTCTCCACCAGCAATTGATGTGTTTATGAGCAAGCTGTAAATGAATGACAGCTGACTGATTGTTTGGAGCTCTGTAAAGCTTCACTCTCCTGTGACCTGACCTCATGTTTGGGGCGCAGTTTCAATCTCTCCAAGCTGTGTGAGATTAGCTGGACCTGCTACATGCAAAAACTCTGCTTCAACTTTGAACAGGAAGATTTTACTTCATTATGTAGTTGTTACGCACTTCTTTTTTTAACAGTGTGTTTGCATATATGGAGACAATTGGTTTATTTTACAGAATAACACAATAAAGCCAACACTGCTCAACAAAGTAGAAATATAAGATGGAGAAAAACCTATATGAGGATAAAGGGTCTCAGGAGCTGCACAGTAAAGTGATGATTTTCTGCCTCGTTGACACTGCACAAAATAATCAATCTGGAAATTCACCAAATACCATCTTGATAATCTGTCGGTGAAGCCGGTAGATATCCAGGCTAAGACTTCCTGTTTTCTGTTCCCGTCAGTGTTTGCGAACGTAGATAAATTTACAAACAGGAAATAAAAAGGGAAATTGTCATCAGACGAGAACTGAAGGCTTCGAGATTGAATTTCTTCAAATACTCTCCTCCTTTTGCTTTTCAAGGGAATTTTTTAAATCTACAATACAAAGCCTGCTCAAATGCGATTGAGCAATGTTACACAGACTACAAACAGAAAACAGAAAGCTTCTGATAGCTAATATCTTGCTTGCAGAGTTGCGTACTCATATGCAGACGCATGTTTAGTAATTTGATTGTTCCACAGTGCTGACTAAAGCATCTTTAAAGACAACATATCAAAAATAACAGAAAAAAAGATGCAAGGACAGCTTTATGTCTTCTTTACTCTTCAGTCCCAAAATCCTTAGACATGGCAAGTGTGCTAAAATAGTACGTCTAGCTGATTGCTGTCTGCATCTGCACTAATTTAAGTCACTGAACTGTGTTTGTGCTGTTTTCGTGTAATTGTCAGACATATGCTATGGCTTGCTGTGTGCTATAGATCATGCACGAGGTTTGTGCTTCAGTTTTTGTGAGTAGAATTTTGGTATTTTATTAATCTGTTACTAATTAGCAGGTATGTGTATTTCTGAGCCTGCATAACATTCGTGTTCAAATGTAGTATCTTCTAGTTCAAACTAAGCCAAAAAAAAAGAAGCAAGAAACAAAAAAATAATCAAAACAATAAAACAATAACAACATGGTGGCAGCCAAAAAACTGACACTGAGGCATCAAAATGCAGATTCCCGAAACCAGTGGGTGATGTTGTGATGGCTACATCCATCATTTAAATACATGTCTTTATGTTTTTCAGGCTTCCAGATGGTGTTTGTTTCCATGACTGGAAGCTCACACTTATTGTAATAAAGAAATATGTCTTTTTTGTGACTCGCTGATATGTACACAGTATATTAGTATTCTTCTTCTCGTAGTTGCTCCCTTTAGGGATTTTCACATTGGATCAACTGTTGCTATCATCTGTTTTCACACCAACCCTCTGCAGGTCTTATTTCACATTATTGAATAAAAATCCATGAAGCTCCTCTGTGATTTTCCTCTTTTTCTTCCGCCTTGCAGCTCCATATTCAACATCATCTCTCACCTGTCTCCACCCTGCCCACACTTTCTTCCTCACCTCCCTTATTTACTGTCTGTCGCTTTGGATGGTTGACCAGTAAGCAATACTTGGTGGCAAATTCATTAAAGGTTTCGGTCCTTTCACTGTCTAGGTTTTACAACACATGGTTTCAACACCGAAGCTGTTTAATACAAAATATTTTTGTCCTTTCAGAAAACAAGCGATTTCTCTTTGAACAGGCGTTCTGTGAAGTTCGTTTTCTTCTACATGTATTTATTCATAAAAGCTGAAGGCTGCACGCTTGCAGCAAGAGAGCTGCAATTACACCACCCCTCGTCTTTGTTGCTGTCTCAGTCCGGGGTGTTATAATGTACCTTACAGTCCCATTATCACAGAACAACCTCGTTTTATTGGGCTGAAACACATTCATTTCAGAGTTAATGAGCCATAAAGTTTCTTATCACTGCATTTACCTGCATATGTTCCCTTCACTGCCCATTTTTCCTTATTTTCATTTTCTCTAACTGTATCATGTATTTCAGTGCATTTTTTTTGTATCATTCTATCTAATAACTTTACTCTTGTCTGTTTTGACTCTTGATTAAGCTAAATCCAGCCTATACACTGCTATTTAGCTTCCAGAGGGACACTAATGTGATTAATCTAATTCCCGGCCTGCATCCCGCTGCCTGCCTGATAATTATATCCTGTCACACAAGGAGCGTGATTTTAAGTGGTAATCTACAGTTTTTGATTGTGTCCTTGTTGCTAATGGGTAATTGCTGTGGAGATTTGCCTCTGCGGTTCTCAGAAATCACCTGTCAGTTGGTGGCAAACTAATGTCTTTTTGACTGATTACAGGATGAAGTTTCAAATAAATTTACTCCCACTTCTTGAGATAAAGTTTACATCTCAAAAATGACTGCACACAGTTACTAGCTGAATGCACAGGATAACGTGAAAAATGTTTATTGTAAGAATACTCACACTGGAGGAAACATTGGCTTCTGTCTCTTTTGTTTTAATGTAAAGGGTAAAAACTGCTCGTTTTTTCTTTTCTACTTAAAGTAAATTGCTAAATGGCTTTTCTTCTAACCCTACGCAGTATACCGATCAATTCCACAGTCGCACAAAACATGTCAGATCATTACAGGTGATGTAAAAGCTACTTGGTAAACACACTGATATTGATTGCAGATGCACAGATTGTGGCTTTTACTTTGAGCCAGGTTACAGGAAAAAACAGAAAACCTGTTTCGTGCAGGTCAGTCCTTACAGTCGGCTCAGATTTCTGAATCCAGTGGATGTATGTACACAAGAACTTATTTATGTCCTGGTCTGATTCCTTAAAAGGTCAGAAAATCCAAATTCTAAGATTTTTTGCAGTCTTGCTTCTAACCACATTTCTTTTGGGAACCAGTAATGTTCAATGTTTCCCCCATGAACTTTTCTTTTTTTTAAAGTATGAGATAGTGGGATAATGAGACTTAATGGTTAATCTTCTGTCCTTTCCTCTTGCATGATTTTCATAGTTACCCAAGATGCCAGTTTGTCTGCAAGCACTTTCTAATTTGCTGTGGAGTGGTAGTGAAACTGTTAAAAGTGCAAAGGCAAGAAACAGTAAACAGAGACGATTTTCTTTTAAAATTCCAGTCGTACGTTTTGGAAACATATTCGCTGCAGCAGTTTGAGTCAAATTTTAAAAGTTGGATGTTTTTGTGAGCATTGTCACTTGGAAACAGCCACGAACCTGCAGCAGCCACCGGCCAAGCCCGGAGGCGGGGATCACCAACTGATCACTAGGTCTGTGTGACTGAAAGCTAAACCAGCTAAACAGAAATGCCAGATTTAGCACTGCTAATGTTTGCTTTGAAGTTAGCAGGACTTTCTTATTAAACTCAACCTGCAATGCTTTAAGCAAGACACACAAATTTGGTTGACTGACAGGTAAAATGAAATGATCACCTTCTTGCAGTGAAGTTTTCTTCTGGGAAACATCCTATCACGCATGTCGCTGTTTCTTTGACACGTAACACCCTCCTAAGGTAACAGTCTCCATTGCAGTTGGACAGTTGGCCCTGTCACACCTCAATAACTGCTCAGCAACATCTCAAGAAATATGACAAAAAGCCAAAGGTGTCGACCTGTCATCCAAACTCCCCAGAGCCTGATTGGTGTACCTCCATTGTGATGGGGTGATGACAGCTTCTATTGTATATCTAGTAAAACATATGAGAGCTAAGGCTGTCTAAAGTATAAAAGTACATAGACCTATTAGTGGTAAATACTGAGGTTCATTTTTTGTGAGTTTGGTGAACTAATCCTTAAAATGAGTCATCCTGGGGAAAAGCACAGTATTTCTTTGATGTAAGCCACTTAAAGGACACTAAGTGAACAGAAGCACACACGGGGCCAGCTAGCAGAAACAGCCATTGTACCTTCATGGTTGTAGACGGGCCTTCATCAGAGAACTGGCCAAAGGTTAATGTCTTCTTTCTGAGGTGTTTTATAGCCATTCTCACCTCCGAGTCTGGAGCTGATGGCAGATCTGGATCATCTGATCACAGGAGGCTAGGCTCACAGCAAAACATTAATTACACTCCAATGAAACTGTATGGAGCCTTTTTGAAATTCACCTCATGCAGCTTATTCCTGGCAATGGCGTTAAATTAGCACGTACGTGAAATGTCTCCCAGACTGCGGAGATGCTTGACATGATGACAGACCCTAAATTTACTGGAGAGAAGTGCTGTGTTTATCTTCTCGTGTATGCTCTCGAGGTATGTCTCATGTCCAAATGCTGCCAAAGAGAATGTAATTTAGTGTCGTAATGATGTCTGTTGTATGATGAGTTGGGTAAGAGCTGTGGTTGACACATTAATATACTGAGCAGCTCATTTATTTCTACTATTGCTTGAGCTGTGTGTGAAGGTCAGAACACTATGTGAAATAAATCATGTACACTATTCACAAGCACCGTTAATGCAGCAGGAATATATGTAGTGTCTTTTTATGAATACACTTGGGCACATCACAAAAAGCTGTCATCTCAACACTGACTTTCAGAAGTTGTTGTAGATAACATGGAAGAAATCACATCCAGAAACTGTATATGTATCAGTATATTTACGAAACAGTGTTATTACAGCCCACTGGCCAAAAACTAGATATTCTACATTTGCAATCACTGGAAAATAACTGTCTGTACATTTTTTCTGTGCATTAAAACTCACCAAATGAGATGGATTGATCAGAACTTGATTCATCTAGTTCAATAACTTCTGGAAAGCCTTGACAATTTAAACTGTAGAGCCTGAAAAATGATGCAAATGCAAAGTACTGAAAACTGCAGTCAGTGCCCATGGACTACCATGTTAAATGAACTTACAGTAGAAATAAAAAATGTGCAGTCTGCTCTATATTTAAATAAGGAGAGACCATTTAGAAGAAATGAATGTGATTTATTGAGATACAGAATTTGATTGATGTTATTTGGCGATTCGGCTCCAATAAAAGAGTCCCAGCAGTGATTGGAATTAGGGCATGACCGTCTGAGTCAAGATGTTAGTGATGGAGCTCTGAATGACCAGAGCGAAGCAGGCTACAGGAAGGAAAGTCTGAAAGGTAGTTCAATAAGGGGAGATCACTTGGAACAATTTAACATGATTTATTAGGATAAAGAAATTAATGTATTTGGCGATTAGGCTCCGATGACTCATCATGGCAGAGCGGAATCCCAGTTGGGATTGGATTTAGGACAGGATCCTCGGGAGTCTAGATGCTGGTGGTGAAGATAAAGACTGAGGCTTGGATGGAGCTCTAACCGAGGTGCCTGAGAGGTGAAGACAGGGAGGAGATGGGTTGCGTGAATGAGAGTCTGAAAGGCAAAATGATGGGGAACACGTATTTAAAATACACAAAGAGCAAGCTGATTGGCCCAAAGAAGTCGGGCAAGAAAATGATTGGACTAGAATAATGATGACAGTATTGAGACAGATAGCGTGGCAAAGCGATAGTGATGTAGAGAATAGGAAAGCGGACAGAAGAGCACTGAGATTTAAAGGACACAGAAGAGAGGCTGACAGGTTGCAGTCATAGTCTTTTGACTGAAACATCATTTAGTTTTAGCCACAATTTAGGTATCAAATTTCTCTGAAATATAAAGTGTTAAAGTTTATCGTATTTTTACCGGTGAGAGTTTACACAGCATCTTGTTTTCCTTGACATAAAATGAGAAATGTGCCCATATATCTACTCTTCTCTCCCAGGGTGCTGATATTTTGTCATGTTTTCATGGGAAACTGGGAACATGGGAGCAAGTTATAACATTTCGAGAGAAAAAAAAACAAAACCTCACTGTAGGAGTTTACTTCTGTACTGACCACCTCTAAACTTGTCCCGCCTTTTTGCACAGCCTAATTAGTTCTGATTGGATCTCATCTATCCAGAATATTTTATCTGATTTGTATGTGTTGATGAAAGCATCAGTACATGTCATCATAGTTTCATCATAGTTTTTGTCTTTGTACTTTAGTGTTTTTTAGTTTTTATTTAGCTATTGTCTTGTTTTCATCAGAAAAAAAAGGTCAGTGATGAAAACCGATTGGTAGACAGAAGCCAGGACAAAAAAATATTAGACTAGAGTAACGTCAGTAATTTCAATATTAAGTTTGACAACCTTTCACAACCAGTAGTTTGAGTTGCTGACTGAGATCTCTTGACTGTGTTTGTGATGTCGGTACTTTGAAAAATTATAATGTGGAGTAATGTACCATACGGACAGTCCAGGAACTATTTGCTTCATTTTGGTGAGTAAAACTTGAGTTTGAACTTGTCACTGGTTAGCAGGTTGTAATGTGGGTTGTGCTCAGTGGTTGAGAGGAGGGGTAGAAACACTCAGAAAAACGAATGACTACGCTGGTACTGGGAATCCCACAATGCTTGTCCTTTAATGCACACCCTCTTCATCAACCTTACAAGGCCCAGTAGAGCGGCTGGATTTTATCATACATGAAGCACAGTGTTCCTACAACCCGTAACATTGCAAATTGTTAGAAAGGTAAAAGATATAAGGTCTGTCTTTGTCTATATACTCACATGGAAGCTCGTTGCTCTCTTACTCCAAAGAGGGCAGTGGCGCATACTGACATCACTAACCCTTACCTTACATTGTCTTAAAGAGACACCACACCATTGTGACTGTTACAAGGTGTGTCTTTGTGCTGCAGACGCACAATGAATGAATTCATCTTGCTAACAAAAAATGCTAGCTTTAGCTGTTAACATAGCACTCCAGCTTCTTGTCAAATATGGACAAGAAGAAATAACTTTTGGATCCAAAAACCCAACATAGAGGTGATTAACATGTTACGTTTAAAGCTTTAAAGTGGAAAAAAGTCTAAGGTTGCACTGTTGCTTTATTGAAGTTCATTCATGTGTGCAGGGAGGCAACAGGACATTGTCAGGTAGGAATCTTTTGCTTGCTTTCTACAGGTTTGACTTGGAAGAATACAAGCATGCTGAATGGGCACAAAACTGGAAAGCATGTGGAACGTCTGTGTACCTCTTGTAAGTGGTGTATGTGCAGCTTAGCAGCTTTCACTGAAATGACTGTGATTTTTGGTATCAGTTTTTTCTTAATATATTCATGGGTCACGGTATCACGGGTACACATCTAGCAGATAATAGCACTCATTAAAAGTTGTTTTTTGGGGGCACTTTCTAAATGTAAGCTCAATATTGACCCTAATTTCAGATCATTAGCTGCTACATAAACCACTCTGTTCATTAGCTAGAAATGAGGCTGATGCTATTAGAGACCAAAACAGTAAAATTGTGGGGTGAAAAATAGGAGCTAAATTAGTCTGAAAGGTAAGGGGATTATTTTCTGCTACCTTCACAGTGGACATTTACTAGCTTGCTGGTAACATCTGAATATTTATTAATAATTTACTTTTTTTTTTAACAGAATCACTGGACACTGATGTATTTTTTGGTCATTAATGGCCAGTGCCTGTGAAATAAATGTACAAATGCTGATCAGTCACAAAGCAAACAAACTTACTCAGAGCTAAAGAGAAGTCTTTAACTAAAATTAACCAGTATATGCAATAACCAGTAAAATTTCCAGTAACCAGCTACACTAATGTAGATGTTTGAATTAATTTCTCATAATTTCATTTGAAATTAGAATTTTTTTTGTTCTGCTTTTATAGAATTATCTAAATGTACATTATATATATTATATATTGCTATATATGATACAGAAACATACAACCCATTGTGTGACCCCCCCAAAATTAAATCTTTCTCTGTTCACCTTCTGTTTGGGATTTTCTCAGAAACCTGCAAAGATTTGGGGAAAATAAAGCTAGAATGCCTCTTCGACACATGGAAAATACACTACTTTATTTCCAGAAATAACTTTATTTTGACACAAGGAAATAAAAATTACAAATGAACTATTTCTAGAGAGCCATCAAACATATTCACAGGACCACAATAATTTTAGAAGCAAGATCAAAGCAGCAGCTTCCAAATAGTACATCACAAAGTAATATTAATAAACTTTGAATGTGCAATAGTGAACGCAAGAGTATCATAAAGATATACAAACGAGTTGCCATAAATAACAAGCACTTTAAAAACACATGGGACATAAACACACACAAATGCATTAATCCACTGTAACATGATGCATATGCAGTATTAAAACTATCTTCCACATTCAGCAGTGATGAAACCCACTCTTCCTCTGCTGTGTCTAACCAATTATATTTCCCTGTGTGGCAGACAGTGCTCAGACTGAAAACAGTAGACAGTCACTGATCTGGCAGAAAATGCCACACAACATCAGCACATCTTCAGTATTCATCTTATGTCCATCCAGCAGTGTTCACCGGCTCACTGACCGCTCTCACAACTAGAAGCGGGATGAGCAAAGCGACGGTTTGTTAAATCCACAGTTCACAGGATACATAACACAGAACAAAACACTGAATTCACTTTGCTTCAGCCTCAAATCACCATGCTGCAGCTAAACTATATCACCACATCGTATATGTTACACCAAATCTCTGTGGCACTGTACATATACAGTATCTGACACTGAGGTTTACAACCACCACTGCTGCTGCTCGAAGAAAAATTCAAAGCAGTTTTTAATGCATGGAAAAAGTAAAATAAAATAATCATTTAGGAAAGGACCGTAAGGCATATAAAAAGGGTATGTCAAGAGTGTGTTACATTTTAAGGGAATCTATCTTTGAAGTTTCCATCTCTTCGACAGAACCTCCTGTTTGGCCATAGAAAATGAACATTTCTACATTTTAATTGTGGTGTTCCTCAAGGCTGTATTGTGGGTCCACTTTTATTTTCAGTATATTTATCACCATTATAACTGTCACCAATGTTATGCAGTTATATGTTTGCTGGCTTTTGTAATATCAAATATTCAGCCTGTCGGTGGTTCACAACTTTGTCCCAGGTAAGCTTGACTCACTGATCAAAATACTCTCCATTCGTAGACGTGCTTTGATTTTGCCTGGTTAGTTTTTTAGGCTTGCAGATATACATTATATGAACAAAAGTACTGGACCACTTACACATTACACCTACACCAACAGCTAGGCCATGGAAACCAATCTCATGATCCCATTTATAAACTATGAACCTTGGCACTCAGAAAGCCTGCTCTGTAACTGGTCTGACACTTCACGGCCAGGCTTCTGTGCTTTCTGTTACATATTGACATGCTGCAATGGTGGCACGCTGTAGAACAACCTTATTTCACACGTGTTTGTAAAGGCACACTGCATGGCTAGGAGCTTGATCTCGACACTTGTGGCAATGAGACTGAAAACACCTGAATTCAAAGATCAAGAGGTGTGTACCCCATTTCTTTTGTCCATATAATGTAATTACAATCAGAACTGTAAAGTTACCTGCAATGCTTTCTTTCCCACACCCATCTGAAATCTTGCACAGCAATGCCAGACTACCATCAAAAAGCAAAAATATATCAAAGAACAATAAAAACAGAAAGCAAACACAAATGCTGACCATCAGTAGAATCAAACATGGGGTTTAATTAAAAAAAATCTTAAGACTTTAGAGCGATAGATAAGGTAGCCAAAAAGTTCTTAAAATACGCTCTATAAAAACGTCTCGCCTCTAAGTAAAGTCTTCAGTTAGAACTTATAAACTCTTTATGATGTATGCCTTTTTAGAAACAGGATAACACATAAATGGCATCATGGCACTTTTTGAATTCAAGTTACAAAGTGCTTTTTATAGTTCTGCAGCCCCTGTCTGTCGGTGAATGCTTGTCCTTGGAGAAAATAAAACTCACAGCAAATTCCCTTCCTGCAGAGCACTCACAGCCAAATCTGTCTTGGTTTTACATTGTGCTCAAGGCTGCACACTGTACGTGTCCTTCACAGCAAAAATAGGGCCTATTTTGCCAGTGAAGGTTCATGTGTGACTCACCCTTTAATGGACCACCTGCCTTGAAAACGTCAGGGAGGCAGGCATGCAGTTATTAAAGCTGTATAGGGTGAGGATTTTTGGGGTGTGTTTGCAAGTATGATAATTCACCTTATTTCTGAGAAGAACTCTGAAAGTGTGAGTGAAGCTGATAATAATAACTCATCCTAAATTTTATTTTCAGTAGCACAATGAGTTAAAAAAAAAAAAAAAGTGGGGGGAATCTAATGATAAAGACTAAATTCCACTCGAAGAGTTCTGATCTGCCTTCGGTATTCTTTGGTACAACGTACCGATCGCCGGCTTTGTGGGTGAAAATAAATGCGTCAAGGCCAGTTTATTGACAGCACCTCTTCAAAGGATGTCTGAGCATTCAAGTTCAGTTTATTTCCTCTTGACGTGCCTTGTTGCGTCATTCAGGCTTAAAGATCAGAATTGAGTCGGTGCTAATCGGAGTTATAACGCAACACCGTGTATTTGAAGTGGGAACAGTGTTGTCGTTCGCATTCATGGGTTGTTGGCTCATATACCTGATATTATATGGAAAAGATAAGATAACAGCTGAGTGATGAGAGTGCTTATCTGTCAGCGTTGGTGGCTTTACAATGTCCGGGATCACGCCTCATAAAGAGTGTGTTTGGCTTTGCGCTCCAAAGCCTGCTGTTACGCATCACTGGCTGCAATCTGTGTTTACATCTCTAGCTTCAGCAGCCTCGCTTTGAAAGGTAAGCAAGCACTGAGAAAACAATACTTCCACTTGACAGACTCCATTAAGCAACATTTTCAAAGTCTTTAATTTTCAATTAT